>NC_140751.1:37130000-37512500 GCF_051527215.1 Medicago sativa
CAAAAAAAATCGGTTTGAATTGGATTGGTTTTCATTTTTGCATTTTTTTTTCATTTTCTTTTAAGAAAATATATTATTATTATGACATTTCCTAAAAAGTTAAGGTCACGAAAAAGATTAATAAGTAGAAAATAAAAGTAACATAAAGCAAATAAAATAGTAGGTTAAAGAAAATAGTTATCGTAAATTAATAATATTTCTTAAAATAAGAAAAAAGAAAGTAACATTAATAAATGATCGTACCTGATCAGAAGGTGACTGCTGGTGCTTTGAATACGGTGGTTGTGACGGTGGTGGGATACGTCAGAATGTTTCTTGGAGCGGATGGGGGGTGTGTACCTGCAGGCACTCCGACGCTCAAGTCAGTAGAGATCAGAGAGTGAGGGTTTTAGAGGAAAGAAGAGTTCTACCTTGGGGACTGCAGTGAGTCCCCTATTTATAGAGGTGGAGGGCTGCAGAGTCGTTGAGGAGGCACACCTGGCTCCGGCGGTTACGAAATCGTAGGAAGTGTAACCGCCAGAGAGTTTATTGTGGGAACGTGTAGAATGTGCAAAGAGACGTTGGGGTTCGTTTGAACCGGTCTCTTTTCTTTGTGCACCCCCTCCAGGGGAGAGGGTATGTTGCTAGCAATAATGCCAAACGTGGTGTTTGGGCTTTGAAAGATATTAGGCCTAAGTTAATGGGCCAAGAGTCCTTTTGGCCGGTCCAGAACAGTAGCCCCCCAAGTCGTTGCTCTTGATGAAGAGTGATGACTTAAGTGTAGGCGTCCTGCTCGTTTGAAGCTGACTTCAAGGGAAAGTTTTGTTGATAGGTGTTCCTTTGTTCGAGGATGAAAAGGACCTCGTTTTGCCGGGCCTCTAGGCATATCCCTAGTTTGGGAGGTCGTTAGCGAGGTTGGTCGAGAGTGCTTGGAAGAATAGGTCGAAGTGAGTTCGCCTGTCCCAAAGCACTGTTCTCCCTCTAACGAGATGAGTTCGCCTGTATGCGGATTTGAATTCAACATATGTGTGCCCGGCTGAACAAGATCAGGTAGGAAGATTCCCTCGCCATGAAGTTTGGTCGGATGTCATTCCGCAATAAATGCCAACGTCTCGAGAGAGAGGTTGAGGAGACATGACCTTTGGTTTCTGAGTGACACGTGTAAAAGCTATTTGTAGTACTTGAGTACCTATAGTTTCCAGCGTGTTCTCGGTTCGAATTCCCGAGGTGTCATCATCACCGTTGATTGAATCCTGACGTTTGGAGAATCGCAGTGAAAGATCTGAACCATCGGATGGATTGATTTGATAGAATCTGGACCGTAGAAGCGGTATTTGGAGGAAGAGTCGTAAGTGAAGGGCTGCACCGGATGGATTTCGTGACTTTTGGGTGGTTTGTGAAACGAGTATAAATAGTCCAAATGCTGTTTGGAACATCACTGCGTTTCAAACTTCTCAGAGACTTAGAGACTTTTTCCACCGTTTCCCAAAAGCGAAGTTCCTTCCCGTTCTTGCTTTCTACTTGCAACATCAATCTCCTCCTTTCACAGGTAATGCTCTGGTGACTTATCTTTTGTCTTTGCGTCCTTAGCTTCTGTTCTTTTTGGAAACTGTAGGAATGCATGTTTCTAGGGTAGAAGTAGTTTGACTCAGTGGTTTCCGCCGATGGTTTAGGCCTTTTCCACCATGCATCAAAAGATTTTGTAGGTATGTTGTCTGTTTTCTATTTGTGCTTAGAAAAACATTGGTGACAGGCTTAGGTTTTTAGGGTTAGGGTTAGCCGTAGCGTAGGCTTTAGCACTGCTTAGCATATTCCCAGACCTTTTAGATTTTTTCTTCGTGATTGAACCTCATAGTTCTGGAGGAGACGATAGTGGCCTTCTCCATGTTTTCCTCCTTCCAGGTTTGATCAAGGTGAGAAACTTAGGAAGGGACAAAGGAGCAATGTCCATTGATTCTTGGATAGGCGGGGAAATCTTAGGAGCGACGTCCCAGTTCGCGGTAGACGGTGCTGGGGTAGTTCCGCGTTGTCCAATAGGGAGGAACGAAGATTGGGAGATCCTCCTTCCCAAAGTTGCGGACAGAGTATGCTCGCATTTCCCGAGAGATTGTTTTCCCATGTATGAAGCGACCTTTAAGGAAGTGGGTTTTAGACTTCCCTTTTCCTCTTTCCAGATCAGCGTTCTAGAGTGGCTGGAGGTGTGTCCCTCCCAGTTGAGGCTCGATTGCTTCGCCTATATATCGGCTTTTGAGTCGGTGTGTCGTTTCCTCTGGCTTTCTATTTCAAAAGACCTCTTCTTCGCTATCTTTGCCGTCCGACGAAGCTTGGATAAAGATGGCAGTTGTAACTGGGTGTCGTTCCACCAGGGTACATCTCTCTTTGAGGTTTTCGGTACTGGTGTTGCCAGGTTTCATGAGAGGTTCTTCCTGGTGAGGCCTCGGATGGAAGCAGCGCTTCAGAGTGTCTAGAAAATTGTTGAGCGACCTCGCGGGGAGGGTGGTGTCGCGCCTGTGCGTGTCCCTCGAATCTGTTTTAACTGGAGTCACGACCATCTGAAGCATGAGCCCACCATGTATAGGTTTAGCTATGACAATTTGACCGAGCGGAACAAAGATAACTTTGCCAAACTCGTGGAGTTTGTGAACTCTTTCTCTCGATCGGTGGTGGTCGACGATGGTGGCAACTCGGTGATGGATTTGCAAGGGAATCCTGTTCCCAAGCCCCAATTGATCGACACCCGTTCCTTGGTGTTTTCTAAGAATCCATTGGCTCTCCTCGGTATGTTGGTACTGTTGTTTTTATCTACCCGTTTGAGTTTTCTGATTACTGATTCTCCTTTGTTTTTCACTTGCAGGAGAAATGGCTCACATTCGCTCCCTAGTGAACAAGGCCAACCAAAAAGTTTGTGGGCAAGGTAGTAGTAGCAGGAAGAGAAACGAGCAGCGAGGGTGGACGGCGGAAGCATGGTTCCCTGCCCGTTTGACAGATGATCAAGTGGAGAAGGAGGAAATCCCTCTGAAGAGAAAAAGGACTGCCGCTCTTGATAAGGGTAAGCAGGTTCAAGTCCAAGATGTCGCTCCTTCACGGGGTGTCCCTCCTGCTGATGAGGGTTTGTTCCAGCTTCCGAGGGTGTGATCCCAATCGGATCGCTTCGACCCTCAAGCTTCGCTGTACCTTGGTGACTCTGAGTTGAAGGCGATCCGTGATTTGGGGACCGCAGGTTGTGCTCGTGCAGTGACCGAGGGGGTCGTTGGTGCTATGAGGGCTTTGGAAGTCGCTGTCTTCCAAAACAACTCATCCATAGAGGAAGCGGTGCGTGCTGATGCCATTGCTCGCGAGCGAGAGGCTATGGCCAAGAGGGTGGCCGATCTGGAAGCGGAAGTGGCCACTCTGAAGGCAGGTGCTACCGAGAAGGACCAAATGATTGCCTTCTTGGAGGAAAAAGTTGAAATGGGATCCCGCTTCCGCCGTGAGCTGAGCGAAGCTCGTGCCAAATTTGCTGCGGAGAAAAGAGCTCTGGAAGATGCCCCCCGCGACGCATCCCAACCTGGTGAAGACGAGACCGAATATACGGCGGTGTTGGCTCACCCTGCATTGGTGTATAGGCTCGAGGAGTTGGAGAGGAACCTTGTTGGTGTTGCGCGTCATGGCTTTGAGAAAGCCATAGAGCAACTCAAGGTTGTGAAACCTGGCGTGCAGTTCCGAGTGGATGGGCTCGACTTCCTGAAGTACATGCGAAATGGAGAAATTGTTGACCAAGGTGATGATGGGCATGTCTGAAAAGCCCGGGCTGTGTGTGGCCCTGTAATACTTTTTGCTTTTGGTTCTGCTTAACCGGCCTTTGTGCCTCTGACATTATACGGCCCTTTGTGGCTCGTATGTTTCTCTTTAAACATTTGCTTTTGAATTTGAATGCTCATTGTGTGAGGCTTTAATACTGTGCGAAGTATCTGTTTGAGAGCGAATTATCTATCTATCTCGTATGTTTGACAGACTGCAATAATTCGTACGCTCTTAGCTGTTGTCGAGAGCAAATTATCTATCTGCTTTGTGTTTTTGACAGATTGTAATAATTCATGTGATATTAGTTGTTCAACTTGCGAACTTGTCTGCTTTCGAATTGCGAAGCTCTTAAGTTGAGAGTGGTGGGATGGACTACCCCCCGCAGTCATTATTTCGACGAAGTGATTTAATGACTGAAGGATTTAGCATGCCCGCCTGGTATTTTTTCTACTTTGACTTGATGAAATCAAAGTTTTGCCCTTTGCTTCCTAGGTAGTAAGCTTGCTTTCCTTGGAAAGTTCTACCTTTGCGTAGTTTTGCAAGGAAGGGCTTAGGCAGAAGTTTTCTAACTGTTTACGCAGAGTACTAGTCAGAAGTATTGCACATCCAAGAGATTGCTTATCTGAATGTGTGTCCAAAGTTATGGACTTGTACAGTGAATGAACGAGAGAACTGTGCTAAGTTCATCGCACTGAGGCGTGAAACACCCATCGTGAGCTGGGGTTCTACCTAACATGCCGAGCAGTGATGTCGCAGCGGTAAGCTTACATACTGAGGAGTAAGAGAGTTTGTTGTATAAATCTCTCTCATCCTTTTTCTTTTTGGATTTGGAGTGGCACGACTTTCCTCTTCCGTTTACTTGCTCGACGGGGAGAGATGAGTTCATTGTGTAGAACTAAGTACGTACATTAGAGCGAGTTGGTGTTATCTGCCATCTAAGTGTAGTACTTTTTGAGTTTTCTGCATTCCAAGTTCTCGGAATCGCGTTTTGATAGAGGTCTCGAGTCCGTAAGCTCCCGTCCCGGTCTTTATCCGGATCCTGAAGGGGTCGTCCCAGTTGGCAGCGAGTTTCCCTTCTTTGGAATCCTTCTGGTTTCGCCGGAGGATGAGGTCGCCTACTTCGAATTCCATCTTGATGACTTTCTTGCTGTGGCGAGCGGCTATTTTCTGTTTTAGCGCTGCTTCTCGCAAGGTTGCCCCTATCCTGACTTCATCGACGAATTCGAGCTCTTCACGTAGATTTGCCATGTTGGCTGGGAAGTCAGTGCTGGCCTCAGTACGCCATGTGAGTTCAGTTAGCTCAATGGGTAGGACGGCCTCCGTCCCATACGTGAGTTGAAAAGGTGAATCGCCAGTTGTGGAGTGGGGTGTAGTTCTGTAGGCCCAAAGGACTGCGTATAATTCCTCAGCCCATTGAGTTTTAGCCGTATCTAGCCTTCTTCGTATTCCTCGTAGAACGACCCTGTTTGCAGCCTCGGCGAGACCTTTGGCTTGAGGGTGCTCAACGGAAGTGAAGCTTTGTTTGATGTTGATATTCCTTAGGTAGTCCTGGAACCTTTGGTCCGTGAACTGTGTACCATTGTCGGATATTACTAACGCTGGTACTCCAAATCTTGCTAAGATATTTCTTTTGAAGAATCGGAGTATGTTTTTAGCTGTGATCTTGGCCAATGGTTCGGCTTCGATCCACTTGGTTGCGTAGTCGATTGCTACTACCAAGTATTTGAGTTGCCCTGCGGCTTTAGGGAATGGTCCCAAAAGGTCGATGCCCCACCACGCAAAGGGCCAAGGGGAAACCAAGGATGTTAGCTCAGCGAGGGGTGCTAGGTGCATGTCCCCGTGTCGCTGGCATTTATCGCAAAGGTTCACGTAATCTTGGGCGTCTTTTAGCATGGTAGGCCAATAGTATTCTGCTCGTAGGACCTTTTTTGTGAGAGCTTTTGCACCAAGGTGTTGTCCGCAAATGCCGTCGTGGATGTCGGCAAGGACTTCTTGGGTCTCATTAGGTCCCAGGCACTTGATTAGTGGAGTGATGAAACCTCTTTTGTACAAGGTTCCCTCCACTAAAGTGAACGAGCAAGCCCTTCGTTTCAACCTTGTTTTCACCTGGGGTCAGTCGGCAGTTCACCATTCTCTATGTATTGAGATATGGGTGCTCTCCAATCTTCCATTCCGGTGATTGCGTTGATCCCTAGAGGGAGAGGTCCTCTATCCTGGATGCTTGGCTCGCGGAGAACCTCTTGTATGACTGTCTTGTTTCCGTTCGCAGTTCGTGTACTTGCGAGTTTTGAAAGAATGTCTGCTCGAGTATTTTGTTCGCGGGGAACGTGGATTACCTCGACGTTTTTGAATTCTCTCATTTTCTCTAGTACTGATTGGACGTACTTTTGGAGGTGGTCCTCTTTTACCTGGAACTCTCCCGTGACTTGGGAAGCCACGAGTTGCGAGTCGGTATAGATTTTCACCTTTCGAGCTCCCATGTCTCTGGCGGTTCGCAGGCCAGCTAGGAAGGCTCGTATTCTGCAGTGTTATTGGTAACAGGAAAAGACAAAGCAAGGGAAATTTCGACAACGATACCTTTGTTGTCTTCGATGATTATTTCGGCTCCTCTTCCCTTGGTGTTGGATGACCCATCTACGAAGTTGGTCCATTCCTCAGGGCTTTCCTCAGCTGGGAAAGTCATCTCGGCGAGAAACTCGGCGAACGCCTGTGCCTTTAGTGCCTTTCTGGATTCGTAATGAATATCGAACTCGGATAACTCGAGCGACCATTTCATCATCCGATCGGTGATGAGTCATAGATTAGTCTAATTTAATGCATTATTTAGTTTAGCTTTATTAAAGATTTAGTTTTATTTTATTGCATTTTATTTCCTTTTAGAATATTTTACTTTAAATTGCTTTTTATTTTAGTTTAGGAATGAATATATGGTGGAAGGTGCCTTGGAGCGAAAGAAAGAGGACTGGAGCAAATACAGCGCAAGAATACGAAGATACGGGGCAAAAATACAAATCCCCCTTACCAGAAGCTTGGCACGGCCCGTGCCAACATGTGGCACGGCCGTGCCCGTCCCCAGAGTCCACTTTTGCTGCTTTTCTTCAAGCCCAAGTTACCCTGTTGCAGCTTTACCGTTTTATCCTTTTAGTTGCTTAGTTTCTAAGTCGATTGTAAAGCTATAAATAGAGTAGCTCTCCACCATAAACATTCACCTTACTTTTGCTTAGAATATTTCTATTTTCAATAAAAGTCTTTATTTCTTTACTTTCTTTCTCGCAATTTTACTTTACTGTTATTTTCTCTCTTCTTCCCCCATGTCTACGATGAACATGAGTGAGTAGACTTCTTCGTCTTAGGATTGTTGGGGAGTCTAAATGACATAATCCTAAACAAACCAAGCTTAAACCCTAATTTTATGTAACCCTAATTTCTAATCTAGAATCACCGTATTAACGTGGATTAACAATTATCAAACTGTGGAAGCGAAAGCGGAGGGTTTGATAATCGTTAATCCATCATCCCAAACATCAATTCATAAAGCGAGAGCGGAGTTTTGATGTTGGAACAAGTGAATCTAGACAATAATTGAAAAACAGTGAAATAGTCTTTGCAATTATTGAGACGAGAGTAGTTTCAATCCTCTATGCATCTTCTAGTAATCAAGTCAGCGAAATAGGCTTGGTTGCTAGAAGTAAACTCTCACCGGACTTTCATCGAAAAAGTGAGGGGCTAAGGGAAACCGGTCTTTAGAAATTAGTGTGTAAACCATGAAATTAGATATTTAAGTCTTGTTTAGTGAAGGGTTTGTTATTATGACAAACCAATAATCCTAAGGCTCTTTATTAATATTGTTATTTACCTTCAACAATCAAACTCCTTTTTACTAAACTTTCTCTCCTCTAATCATTCTTTAAAAAGTTAATTAAGTTGAACAACTCCCTAGCGGAACGATACTCTACTTACTACTATTACTTCGATAGGTCGTGCACTTGCGGTTTGGCCCTATCAAGTTTTTGGCGCCGTTGCCGGGGAGTTAACTAATTTGATTAACTTTTTCTTAGTGATTAGAATTCTCTCTTCTTCTTCTTTTTCTTTTTATTTTTAACTTTTTATTTTTCCTTCATCATTAACTTCTTGGAAAGCATAAAGATAATACCAACATGGCTGAAAGACGTGCTCTTAAAGTATATGTGACTTCTTCAACGGAAGAGTCATATGCTATTATTGTGTATCCAAAGGTTGAAGATGAAGACTTTGAAATTAAGCCTGCCCAACTTAAGATGGTGCAGCAAAATTATTTTTCGGGATCCCCCGATGAGGATCCCAATCTCCATATCTTAACTTTTTGGCGGCTCACCGTAACATATAAGAAAAACCAAGAAACTTTAAGACTGTATCTCTTCCCTTTTTCTCTAAAAAACAAGGCTCTTAATTGGTTCCATTCCCTAAGAGTTGGTTCCATCACCTCATGGGACCAATTGAAGCGTGAATTTCTCATCCGTTTCCTTCCCCTATCAAAAATCGGCCAACTAAGGGCAAAGCTTTTCCAATTCGCTCAAAAAGAGGGGGAATCTCTTCATGATTCATGGGGACGTTTTAAGGATATGCTTAAACTTTTCCCCCTCCATGGACTAGAGGAATGGTTGATCATCCACACTTTTTACAATGGTTTATCTCATGCTACTAAAATCTTTGTTGATACAGCTGCAGGTGGTGCTCTAATGAACAAGGACTTCGAAACAGCTTATGCCTTGATTGAAGACATGGCTCGAAATCTCTTTCTATGGACTGATGAAGAATTCACTACAAAGTCTTCACCCTCCAAAAAGAGGGCAGGTATGTACGAAGTCTCTAACTATGACCACCTTGCTTCTAGGATTGATGCACTAACCCACAAATTTGAAAAACTTAATGTTAGTGATACTACTTCTACTTCTACATCTCCTTGTAAAACATGTAGTGAATGCAAACTAGGTAGTGTTGAGCAAATAAACTTTATTCAAAACAACCAAGGGGTAAATTTTGACCAAAGCCCTAATGAAAATCCCTTGGTTCAAGGAACAACACCACCAAGTTATGATAATGATCAAAAGGTTATTCAAAAGTCTAATCTTGAACTTTTAATGGAAAATTATCTTCTTAACCAATCCGAGCAGCTCAAGGAGCTTGCAAATCAAACTAGACTTTTGAATGACTCTTTTGTTACACTTACATCAAAAGTAGACTCTATTTCCTCTCACAACAAAGTCTTGGAAGCTCATCTCTCTCTAGTTGTTCAATTTTGCCAACCTAGAATGAACGCCGTTACACTTAGGAGTGGTAAGTAATTAGAAGACCCCTTAAGAGTCAAGCCTAGTGAGGAAGAGACTAGTGAACCACAAGGTGAGATGACTAAAGAAGAGAGTGAGAAACCACAAAGTGAGGAAGTTACACCACCTCCCTTCAAACCAAAAATTCCTTTCCCTCAAAGAGTTGCCAAGTCTAAGCTTGATGAGCAATTTAAAAAGTTCATTGAAATGATGAATAAAATCTACATTGATGTTCCCTTCACCGATGTCCTAACTCAAATGCCTACCTATGCTAAATTTTTAAAAGAAAATCTTTCAAAAAAGAGAAAAATTGAGGAAAGTGAAACGGTGAACCTTACGGAGGAATGTAGTGCCATCATCCAAAATAAGTTGCCACCCAAGCTTAAGGATCCAGGAAGTTTCTCCATACCTTGTGTCATAGGGTCTGAAATAGTAAAGAGGGCAATGTGTGACTTAGGAGCTAGTGTCAATTTGATGCCTTTATCTCTTTACGAAAGATTGGGGTTGGGGGAACTTAAGTCAACTAGGATGACACTACAATTAGCGGACCGTTCCCTTAAGTATCCAGCTGGAATTATAGAGGATGTCCCTGTCAAGGTAGGGGAAATCTATGTCCCTACGGACTTTGTTGTGATGGAAATAGAGGAGGATAACCAAGTACCAATACTTTTGGGAAGGCCCTTCCTTGCTACCGTTGGGGCTATAATTGATGTTAAACATGGGAAGTTGGAATTTAATGTTGGTGAAGATACTGTTGGATTTGAACTTGCTAAACTAATGAAAAATCCCTCCATTAAAGATTCATGTTGCATGTTAGATATAATTGACCGTTGTGTGAAAGAGTGCTCCTTAGCATCAACTACACATGATGGTTTGGAGGTGTGCTTGGTTAGTGATGCAGGTACAAAACTAGAAGGAGATGCCAAGGCCTACGAGGAGTTATTGAATGAAAACCCTCCCATGCAAGGTTTGGGAATGGAAGAATTAAAAAGGGAAGAAGCAGCCCCTCTACCGAAAGAGGCACCAAAGGTGGAGCTCATGCCACTCCCACCAAGCTTGAGGTATGAATTCTTGGGCCCTAACTCAACCTACCCTGTTATTGTGAATGCAAGCTTAAATAAGGTAGAAACTGAAAAATTGCTTTATGTTCTCAAGAAATACCCTAAAACCATATGTTATACTATTGATGACATTAAGGGAATAAACCCCTCATTGTGTACACATAGGATATTGCTTGAGGAGGACTATAAGCCCTCCGTTGAACACCAAAGAAGATTAAATCCTAACATGAAAGAAGTTGTGAAAAAGGAAGTCTTAAAGCTCCTAGATGCATGTGTTATCTATCCAATTTCTAATTCTAAATGGGTTAGCCCGGTTCAAGTAGTACCTAAAAAAGGTGGTCTCACAGTTATTAAAAATGATAAAAATGAATCCATTGCAACTAGAACCGTCACCGGTTGGAGGATGTGCATTGACTATAGGAAGCTTAATAAAGCAACCCGTAAAGATCACTTCCCACTCCCCTTTATAGACCAAATGTTAGAAAGGTTAGCTAAGCATTCACACTTTTGTTACTTAGATGGCTATTCTGGATTCTTCCAAATACCTATTCACCTTAATGACCAGGAGAAAACTACTTTCACATGTCCCTTTGGTACCTTTGCCTATAGGAGAATGCCCTTTGGTCTTTGCAATGCCCCCGCTACCTTTCAAAGATGCATGATGTCTATTTTTCTGATTTTGTTGAAGATATAATGGAAGTTTTTATGGATGATTTTTCTGTGCATGGATCTAGTTTTGATAATTGTTTGACTAACCTGGAAAAAGTTTTGGAAAGATGTGAACAGGTGAACTTAGTGTTGAATTGAGAAAAATGTCACTTCATGGTAAGAGAAGGAATTGTCCTAGGACACTTAGTCTCTGAACGAGGTATAGAGGTAGATAAAGCAAAAATTGAAATTATTGAAAAAATGTCTCCTCCTACCTCGGTCAAAGAAGTTAGAAGCTTCCTAGGACACGCGGGATTTTACCGCCGTTTCATTAAAGATTTTTCTTCAATCACTAAGCCACTAACAAGCTTGCTCCTTAAGGATGCAGATTTTGTGTTTGATGATGCATGCCTAAAAGCATTTTGCAGGTTAAAAGAAGCCTTGGTCACTGCCCCAATCATACAACCACCGGATTGGAACTTACCTTTCGAAATAATGTGTGATGCAAGTGACTATGCAGTTGGGGCTGTGTTCGGACAAAGAAAAGACAAGAAAATGCACGCCATTTATTATGCAAGTAAGACCCTTGATGGGGCACAGGTAAATTATGCTACAACTGAGAAGGAACTGTTAGCAGTAGTCTATGCTATTGACAAGTTCAGGCCATACTTGGTAGGATCAAAAATCATTATTTACACAGATCACTCGGCAATAAAATATTTGTTAAATAAAAAAGATGCCAAACCGAGGTTGATCCAATGGATTTTGCTCCTCCAAGAATTCGATATTGAAATAAAAGATAAAAAGGGCACTGAAAATGTTGTGGCTGATCACCTATCCCGCCTAAGGGAACCCAATGAGGACGAGTTGCCTTTGGATGATTCTTTTCCGGATGACCAACTCTTCTTATTGGCGCAAACTAACGCACCTTGGTATGCAGATTTTGTTAATTTTCTTGCAGCAAGAGTACTAACGCCTAACTTGAACTACCAGCAAAAGAAAAAATTCTTCCATGATCTCAAGCACTACTATTGGGATGAGCCTTACCTCTTCAAAAGAGGTTCGGATGGGGTTTTTCGAAGATGCATCCCTGAAAGCGAGGTAAGTAGTATTCTTCACCATTGTCACTCCTCCTCCTATGGTGGCCACGCCAGTAGTCAAAAAACTTCTTTCAAAATTCTTCAATCTGGTTTCTGGTGGCCATCACTCTTTAAGGACGTGCATCTCTTTGTTTCTAAATGTGACAATTGTCAACGCACCGGTAATATTACTAAAAGGAATGAAATGACCTTGAACAATATCCTTGAAGTGGAAATTTTCGATGTATGGGGTATTGATTTCATGGGGCCATTTCCTTCCTCTTTTGGTAATCAATACATATTAGTGGTTGTTGACTATGTGTCCAAATGGGTTGAGGCCATTGCTTCCCCCACCAATGATGCACATGTAGTTATGAAATTGTTCAAAAAAGTTATCTTTCCAAGGTTTGGGGTGCCAAAGGGTTGTCATAAGCGATGGAGGGTCTCACTTCATTTTTAAACATTTTGAAAAACTTTTACAAAAATATGGAGTGAAACATAAAGTTGCAACACCCTATCACCCGCAAACTAGTGGACAAGTTGAGGTCTCAAATAGACGAATAAAGGCCATTCTTGAAAAGACAGTTTCTATCTCTAGGAAAGATTGGTCAAGTAAGCTTGATGACGCTCTTTGGGCCTATCGAACGGCTTACAAAACCCCCATTGGAATGACTCCTTTTAAGCTAATTTATGGGAAATCTTGTCACCTCCCGGTTGAACTCGAGCACAAGGCTTATTGGGCAATTAGGAACCTTAACTTGGACCCAAATTTAGCCGGTCAGAGAAGGAAACTTCAACTAAGTGAGTTAGAAGAACTTAGGATAGATGCCTATGCGAATGCTCGCATTTATAAAGAAAGAACTAAAAAATGGCATGATAAGCATATCCTCAAAAAGGACTTCAAAATTGGTGACCTTGTGCTGCTCTTTAACTCTAGGATGAAGCTCTTTCCGGAAAACTAAGGTCTAGGTGGTCTGGTCCGTTTCAAGTCCGCAAGGTCTATCCCTATGGGGCTATTGAAATCTTTTCTGAAAAACCGGACCATTCAAAGTTAACGGACAAAGGCTAAAAGTTTACAATGTAGGAGAAGGGACTGAAGTAGTGGCTGCTTGGAGACTTATTGACCCGCCTTAAAGTTGTTTTTCTTTTCGTCAAGCTAATGACGGTAAAAGAGCGCTTCGTGGGAGGCAAACCACGCATATAACTGCTTTTTTTTTGTTTTTCTTTGTTTTAAGTTGTTTTGTAGGTAATTGTCCAAGTGTGATTCGACAAGAAATCAAGAAATTGAAAATTTTTGAAGTCTCCTTACCAGAATATTGGCACGGCCCGTGCTGAGGATGGCACGGCCGTGCCATGATTTTTAAGCAAAAAAAAAAGGGAGGTCAGCCACAGAATGTTGGCACGGCCCGTGCTGAGGTTGGCACGGCAGTGCCAGCTTGCAGATTCCAAAATTCAACATTTTTTGCTATTTATAGCACATTGTGAGCTTTCTGCACCCTTTTCTTCTTCTTCTACTTCTTCTTCTTCTCTTTTAATTTCTTTTTCTTTTGAATCATTGAGGACAATGCTTCCCCTAAGTGTGTGTGTGGGGGGGGGGGGGGTCTTATAAAGTGTCTAGAGTCGTAGAGTTCCCAAACTCCCTTGAACTTTATTCTTTTTGTTTTGTTTTTATAGTGAAAGGCATGACTAGTAGCTTGTTTTTAATGTAAAAAAATGGCATGAAAATTTTTGTTTTGTCTCTTCTTTAGGTTGCTTCTTGTACATGAAAGTAGTTTCTTGTGTTTCTTATTTTCTTGCTATACCCATGTCTTGTTTTATTGTGAAAATCTCCAATGAGAAAAGCACTCGGTTGCAATGTTCTTAATTGTTAAATTCTTAAATTGTTAAAGTTATAATGGGGCGGGAGAATGGCAGCAACATGTGGGGGAAAGGACAATCCCTAACTTCCTAATTGTGGTGGTGACTCCCTAATTTGAACTTAAAGTGAAACAAATTCATCAATGCTAGGGGGAAAGGACAATTACATCCAAAAAGACTTCCTACGTGGAGATGAAATAAAAGAAAATTTTGCAGCACTGCTTAGGGTGATTCTGAATCTAGGGGAAAAGGACAATTACATCCGAGAAGACTTCCTATGAGGATAGATAGCCCCTAAGCATCTGCAGCCCCTTGTGCTTAATTGTTAATCTAATCTAATTTTAACTTAAATTCCCATCACTCTTATATGAAATGAAGAAAGAACTTTTCTCGGTTACTTTAGCACTAAGGATAGAACTTTTTCCTCATAATATATGTCTCATACAGGAGCAAGAAAAGGGTTGGACTGCACACACACACTCACTTGAGACTTGATGTTGGGTAGAATAGGTTCATGAGAAGTATTTGAAATTGTAATTAGTGTACTTGAAGCAAAACCTTTCTTTTGAGACATGTGTTCTTAATATTGCCATGAATAATCTTTTGTTGCTGCTATGTCTGTTGCCTTTTGCTTGAGGACAAGCAAAGATTCAAGTGTGGGGGAGTTTGATGAGTCATAGATTAGTCTATTTTAATGCATTATTTAGTTTAGCTTTATTAAAGATTTAGTTTTATTTTATTGCATTTTATTTCTTTTTAGAATATTTTACTTTAAATTGCTTTTTATTTTATTTTAGGAATGAATATATGGTGGAAGGTGCCTTGGAGCGAAAGAAAGAGGACTGGAGCAAATACAGCGCAAGAATACGAAGATACGGGGCAAAAATACAAATCCCCCTTACCAGAAGCTTGGCACGGCCCGTGCCAACATGTGGCACCGCCGTGCCCGTCCCCAGAGTCCACTTTTGCTGCTTTTCTTCAAGCCCAAGTTACCATGTTGCAGCTTTACCGTTTTATCCTTTTAGTTGCTTAGTTTCTAAGTCGATTGTAAAGCTATAAATAGAGTAGCTCTCCACCATAAACATTCACCTTACTTTTGCTTAGAATATTTCTATTTTCAATAAAAGTCTTTATTTCTTTACTTTCTTTCTCGCAATTTTACTTTACTGTTATTTTCTCTCTTCTTCCCCCATGTCTACGATGAACATGAGTGAGTAGACTTCTTCGTCTTAGGATTGTTGGGGAGTCTAAATGACATAATCCTAAACAAACCAAGCTTAAACCCTAATTTTATGTAACCCTAATTTCTAATCTAGAATCACCGTATTAACGTGGATTAACAATTATCAAACTGTGGAAGCGAAAGCGGAGGGTTTGATAATCGTTAATCCATCATCCCAAACATCAATTCATAAAGCGAGAGCGGAGTTTTGATGTTGGAACAAGTGAATCTAGACAATAATTGCAAAACAGTGAAATAGTCTTTGCAATTATTGAGACAAGAGTAGTTTCAATCCTCTATGCATCTTCTAGTAATCAAGTCAGCGAAATAGGCTTGGTTGCTAGAAGTAAACTCTCACCGGACTTTCATCGGAAAAGTGAGGGGCTAAGGGAAATCGGTCTTTAGAAATTAGTGTGTAAACCATGAAATTAGATGTTTAAGTCTTATCTAGTGAAGGGTTTGTTATTATGACAAACCAATAATCCTAAGGCTCTTTATTAATATTGTTATTTACCTTCAGCAATCAAACTCCTTTTTACAAAACTTTCTCTCCTCTAATCATTCTTTAAAAAGTTAATTAAGTTGAACAACTCCCTAGCGGAACGATACTCTACTTACTACTATTACTTCGATAGGCCGTGCACTTGCGGTTTGGCCCTATCAACCGGCTACGTCTGGGCGACCCAGGATTTGATTGATGGGTTGGTCCGTCCGGACTATCACCGTGTGTGCTAGGAAGTGTTATACCCTAATTTTGGACCTAAAAATACTAGTCAATTTTTCTTTTCTTGCATTATAAGTCATTCGAACTGTCTCTGATCAATTGCATCTCTCTCTGCATTTTATTTCAATGTTATTTGCAAAATTCACATGCAAGGGTATTTTAGTCATTTCCTGTGTCAAATTTCTCTCAGTCTTTCAAAATTTTGTTTGAGTCCTTTCAAGTAGTGTGAATATGTCTCTGTTTCATTCTATGTCAAAATCCATTTTAAAAATTGCATTTGAAGTCGTTTTTGAGTCAGTTTTGCCCCTAGGGGCATTTTAGTCTTTTCAAGTGTCAAAGTACTGTTTAAATCCTAAAAAAAACTGTCTCTGAGTCTTTTAATTTTGCTTGTATGAGTCTTTGATTCAATCTCTGTCAAAAATCCATTTTTCAACTGCATCTGAGTCTTTTTTAGTCGTTTTCAGCCCCAGGGGCATTTTGGTCATTTCACACGAAATTTCGGCAGAGAGGTACTTTAAAGTACCTCATTTAGGCCATTGGTTCGTTTTAGTCCGTTTTGTCAGTTTTAATTGTTTCACTTTACGTTTAGTCAAGTTTACCAATTTTAAATTCAATTTTATTTTATTTTTTGCACTTTAGTCCTCTAGTTCCTAAAATTGCATATTGGTCCGTCTCACTTTTATCTTTTTTTTTTAAGTCCTTTAAATTTTTAATTGCATTACAGTCCTTGAAGTCTTTTTGTTTGTAATTTTGGTCTTTTCTTTTTTTCGGTCCTTTTAAACATTTTCAAAATCACAATTAAGTCTTTTGTCCAATTTGCAGTCTGGTCCTTTTCTTAAATTGCAAGGCAGTCCTCAAGAGTTTCGAAATTGCACAAAAGGCCCAAGTCCAAAATGCAGCAAGGAACGAGTTAGTTACAGTTCAGGACACATGGCACTTTCTCAATGGACTTCAAGCACACATGGCAGGATATAAATAGCACACAGTGTCAGAGAGAGCCACAGATTTAACGCCACATCACAAACACATTTACATTTTCTCTCTCTCAGATTTTTCTATCAAAATTCTCAAGAAATCCAGAAATAACCAAGAACATGAAGAACATTCATCAAACCCTAGCTTTACCAGAATCCAATTAAGCTCGAATTAAAGTAATTTCTTCAAAAGTTCTCAGTGATTCATCACTGAATCATCATCATCGAACTTCAGAGACTGCAATTCAAGCACGAATTTGAAAATTCGTACGATCACAGTTCGAAGAGTGAGAAGAAGAGAAGATCGAAGCGAATTCTGAACCAGTGAAGCAGAAAGAGAAAGAATAACTGATTTATTTTCAGTTCGAGACTTACCAGAAGCTTCGCAGGATCTAATTGTTCGAATCTCCAAACAAAATTAGGTAAACATCCAAATCCTTCTCGTTCTTGCTTCAAATCATCATCGAAGGATTAAAAGTGAAAGTAAACGGTGAATCAAAGTGAAAACTCCAAAAAGATTCGAAAAGTTTGAAACGAAACCCTAAAATGTGAAATCACGAAGGTTCACCGTTTATTTTTCGAATCAAAGCTTAAATTCGTCACCAGCGTAGAAAATAAGACAAGTTAGGGTTTAGTTTCAAGAAGATCTGAAAAAGTTTGAAAACCCTAAGTGCCGTAAGTTCAAAGTCCGATCTATTACGTTTTCATCGCAATTTCATGAAAATAACCGTAGATCCGTAAACAGGGGAGGAAGACGAATGTTTCTGTATAAAAAGTTTGAAAAAGTAGCATCAGATCGTCGGAGAAGATGAAGATTCATCGGAATCTTCATCTTCCTCCGCCTTCCTCCGCCGTCCTCCCCAGTTTCCGGCCAGGTCAGAGTCTTAGAGAGAGAAGAGAGAGTCTGAGAGTTAGAGAGAGAAAAGAATGGGACGAATGAGGCTTGGACCGGCCTCTTGGAATATATAGAGGGATTGAACCAGACCGGTTCACCTGAACCAGTCTGGTTCATCCCTGAGCCTTCGTCCTGTCCGTTGGATCTGGTTTTGATTTGCATGTGTGGTCCTGATTTGCTATTGTTGTGTGTCCCTCTCAGCTTACCATGCGCTGCACGCTCCTAGCCCTTGGATCTAGGGTTTTGATGGAGTTGGATCAATCCAACGCTTCTGAGGCGTTTGGATAGTCCAAGATCCATCAAGACTTTGGGCCTGGGCTTGTGTTTCTGCAGATTTCGTTTTCCTCATGCATCTTTGCTATTTCATAACACTGTTTTGCTTTTTACACCTCTGTTCATGATCAAATTACTTGGAAAATTCTATAAATTTTTGTACATGTTCTTGTTAACTTTTGTGTTGTTTTTATGCATTTTGTTTACTGAAAATCTTGATGAAAAATATTATTGCACTTTCTTGCTTTATTTCCTTAATTGTTTGAAAATTCATGAAAATTTTGTCCAAATTCTATTTCAAATTCTTGATAATTGTTTGTGATACATGTTAGATGATTTTGTGGGTTTATTGCTACTGTTTGTGTTTGATTTTACTGCATGCATGTGAATCTTGATTAGTTACTTAGCTTGCAAGGCATTGTGTAGTTAAATAATGCAAATATGCTTAAAATTGGCTTTAAGTTGCCAAGTAAATCATGTTGCCTTAATTCTCATTCCAAGACCTGATTCTAAACCTTTAAAATGTATTGGAATGTGAGAATTATAGGTCATATGGTTCTTGCATTTTATGAGCAAATTTTAGCCATATTTACATTCATTTTGCCTTTATTTTCTATCCTTTATGTTCTAGTGCTTCTCTTGCTTTATTTCCTTTAATATTGTCATGTGCTACTAACTCCTCTCATTTCATATTTCATATTCATTATAAGCATCTCCATTTCATCCCATCTTCATCTCTATTTCTTTATTGCAATTTAATTTGTACCAAAATTAGAATGTAAATACTTAGGAGTTTTTTTTTTGTAATATTTTACTTCATGTCATTTTAATTTCTTGGCAAAGGGGCCATAGAATGTATCTAGGATATGATGTAAAGGACAATGGACTCTAATGATGTACACCGACACAAACACCGACACATGCACACACATCACTATAATATAGCTAGAATATGCATGTTTAGATGTATGTTTAGGATTGTATGTTTAGATGAATGCCTAGGACTTATACTTAGAAAAAACCAATTTTCCAAACAAATGTGAACAACTTCACTCAAATCTTTTCCAAATAAACCTTGGGATCCAACATCCCATTGAATTTTCCTTTTGTTTTCTTAATCAAAAATCCAATGAAAATAATCATACTTTGACCTCTTTTGCAAATGACTAATTCCACCTCACAATTTTCCAATCTCATGCCCTTGAGGCCTCTTTCTATTCTTCAAACTCCATTTTCAAACTTAAAATCAACCAACAAAAACAAAAACATTTTGAAAGAGAACTACGGTGGATTTGATCCCTTAAACGGGTACGTAGGCAAGGAACAAAATTCCTTCAATTCAACTAAAATAAAAATCCAAAAACATTCTTCTCCCTCCAATTCTTCACTTAGAACATTCTTAGGTTTAATAAACATTTTCAAAATAGCATTTAAAAATAAAGCGCGCGCGTAGAAATTAAAGACGGTTCCTATAGGTTACTATAGTCGTTATGGGTGCCTAACACCTTCCCGTAGCGAAAACAACTCCCGGACCTCGATTCTCAAGGGTTTTGCTTACTTTTTCCCTTCCCAAGAAAAAAATAAGATATCACCGGTTTAAAAGGTTCAAACGTAATCAATGTTTGACACCCGAAAACCAAGATAAAACAGGAAGTACTGCCTCAATCTTCTGGCTGTGGTGAGGAGTGCGAGAGCTACCTTTTCAATCCTCTGGTACCTTGTTTCGGGTCCTAACAATGCTTTGCTAGTGAAGTATACCGGTTTTTGTCCCTCTGCCGTTTCTCTGATGAGGACGGCGCTTACTACGTCAGAGGAGACGGAGAGGTAGAGGTATAGTGTTTCACCTTGATCTAGTCGCGATAGCACTGGTGGCGCAGAGAGTGTCTCTTTGAGGTGCTTTAAAGCGGTCTCGCACTCGTCCGTCCATTCGAACTTCGTTTCTTTCCTCAAGAGCTTGAAGAAAGGAAGTGCGTGTTGAGCGAACTTAGCCACGAACCTCGAGAGAGGGGTCAGCATTCCGTTGAGCGTTTGGATGCATTTTTTGGAGTGGGGTGTTGGGAGCTCAGTAAATGCTCGGCATTTATCTGGATTCTCTTCAATTCCTCTTTCTGTCAGATAGAAGCCGAGGAACTTACCCGCTTGGACTCCAAAGGTGCATTTTTCTGGGTTGAGGCGCATGTTGTACTTCCGAGTTTGTTCGAACACTCTTCTAAGAAGGGCGGCATGATCCACCTCTTGTTGGGATTTTACGATCATGTCTGAAGGTGAGAAAAACACAAGAAGGGGGGTTGAATTGTGTTTTGAAAAAATCTTCAATTCTCCTATAACTGAACACACTGATCATAAGCTAAGTGAAACAGCTTCTGAAGTGATAGTCAGAATTTGAACGCAGCGAAATAAAAACAGAGAGAGAGAAGAAGAACGACACAAAGCAATTATACTGGTTCCTTCCACAATCCGGAAGTAGTCCACTCCCCCTTGCACTTCCAAGGAGATTTCACTATAATGTAATATCTGATTACAATTGCTCAAGCACACCTGCAAGAGATTTCCTTTGCTCAAGCACACTTTGCAAGAGTCTTCCTTTGCTCAAGAACACAATCAAGAGACTTCCCTGCTCAAGCACAACTGCAAGAGACTTCTAACTAAACAAAATTACACAGAAAATTGTTTAAGGTTGAACACTTGATATACAATCTGAGGTGCTCACAAAAACAAATCAGATACAGACTCAATAACTTAAAAATTTCTAAGATATGACTTTGAGACACAGAAATTCTAAGTGAATGCAGAACAATTTCAGCAGAGGTTTGGCACTTGTAAAAATGTTGTGAGTCTTTCATTCAGCATTACCAAATCTCTAAGTCTTCACTCCTTTATATAGAGGTGTGAAAGAGACGTTGTGAAATTGGCAGCACACCAAAGAGTCGTTGTTGAAGCTTGATCTTTCACCAATAATCTTTTGCCTGATTTGGTTATTGTCCTATGAAGAACAAATTTGAAATCCATTCCTTATCCAAAGGAACATCTTTGCAGGCGAAGCCGTATTCTGGAGTTGTTTTCTTGTCTTGTAGCGTGGACACAAAAACAGAGTAGTGGAGAAGGTGGTTGTACAGTTCGTACAAAGGTACAATATCAACGCTTTCGTCCAAAATTGCAAGCACATGCCTTCAAACTCCTTTGAAATGACCGTTGCAAAATTCCACTAAACTTTTGCTGTCCTTTGATGAATTTCGATCCATGACACAACTCTTGAATCCTTGAATTTCTCAAATTCAGTTGATCTTCAGCTTCTGGTGAAATGGCTTCTGATAAGGCAACTTCTGATAATGTAGCTTCTGATGATGACGTGGCGCTTCTGGACCTCTTGTCTTCAGGAGCAATAATCTTCAGAAGCACTATTCCGTCAGGAGCGCTTTTAGTCTTCAGGAGCACTTTACTCTCTTCAGGAGCAGCTTGTCTTCAGGAGCGCTTTTTCTCTTCAGGAGCATATTGCCTTCCGGAGCGTCTAAGCTTCAATTTTGTTGATTCCTTTTGCTCTTTATTTTCTCATTCAGAACCACTTAATGATGTAACTTTTGAATTATGGTCCTGTACACTTGAACAAATATTAGCTAGTCCAATTTACAATTTTTTAATACCTTGTTATCATCAAAACTCTTTAAGGTTCATTGTTAAACACATTTTGTTCCAACAATCTCCCCCTTTTTGATGATGACAAACAATAGTATTTAAAATTGATCAATTGTTGTTAATCTAATTAACAAGTTGACTTTGGGGTTCTGAGGTTTGTAAGCTCAGAGTCTGAGGTTTGTAAGCTCTAACTCCCCCTGAGTCTGATAGTCTTTAAGGTGAGGTTTGTAAGCTCCCCCTAAGTTCTATCCAGGTTAATTAAATTCATTTTACGTACAATAAAAATATCAGAGCTTAAAATTGAAAGAAATTATCTTAAAAATAAGAAGAATGGTTCAATTAATTTTATTTGAAATTTGATACTCCCCCGTTTCGATACACCCCTTTTTAGGTAAAACAAAAAGATATAGGTTTTTCAAAATTTTCAAATATTATTAATGGGGCTCAGAGCCTTTAAATACTATCACATATACTCCCCCTTTTGTCATTAGCAAAAAGAATTAAACAAAAAGAAGAGATGAGAAAAACATAGGATAAAGGTTCAGAGCATTTAAACCATATAATTAAAGCATATTAACCAAAAAAAATAAACTAAACAGAGCATATCAAACAATATAATCAGAGCAAAACTAATACACACATGATATAAACAGTCAATGATATTCAGAAGCTAAATGAGTTCAGAAGCATATAAAGTCAGAAGTGAGAACTAAGTCAGAAGCACAAATGAACAAAGTACATCAGAAGCATAAAGAAGCGAAAACAAGCTTAAGGTGTGCAACTAAGGGTTTGGCTTATTTTGGCTCTCTAAAATCTTCTTCAGAATCTCTTGAGTTTCAGCATATTTCTGATCCATATCTGACTTGTTCTTCTCCATTTCAGCTTGAAGTTTTACCGGCTTCTGATCCTGCTCTTGTAGCTTCTGCTCCAGCTCTTCATTTCTTTTCTTCAGCACCTTGTTCTCCTGAACTAGAGCCAGGTTAGGTGCAGCACTCTTCAAATTGACCTTGTAAAGGAAAGTTAAGTCCAGATCCTTGGGATGAATATAATTGGGAAGAAAATCTTCAGGATTTCTTCCTCTGATGCTCATAGGATGCTTCACCCAAGTACCAAGGACTTCTATATCATCCATGTCCTCATCAATCCCATTGATCTAGTTTTCCAACTTCTGCTTTGCCTCCTCTTTAGCTTGTAGACATGAATCATGCAGAGTTGAAATGAGATTGATGACCCTTTCCTTGATCCTCCTCCATTGCTTCTGATAACTGATTTTGTGATCCAAGTCACTCCTGCCTTTGATCAGCCTATGTACTTCAGAAGTAATGTCCTCCCACACACCTTGCAACACATGAGAGTCTAGGAATATGGTGGGTGGTGAAGGTTGTTTGGAAGGTTTAGGAGGGGTTATGGGGACAATGGCTAGGCTTGATGGTGGTTGGTCATTTGTAGTTAGGGTGTTGCTGGTTGAAGGTTGGTCAGGATCTATAGCCATGGCAAAGGCATGATCATCTTGATCATCCTCAGAGTCAGTATCCATGTTTGTGGCTAGGGAGATCCCATCAAAGCGGGTTATCTTAAGAGGTACTGAAAATGGAAGAATTTGGGTTGGCTCAGGAACAGAATGTTCAAGAGCAACAATTTCAGTATCAGGCTTAGGTTTGGGTTCAGTGACTGGTTGTTTAGGAACAATGTGTTCAGGAACGGTTATTTTTGGTTCAGCTGGTGTATTTGTTGGTTGATTTTGTGGGGGTGAGGTGATCTTTTCTGGTTCTGGTTTTTGTTGTTGGGGGACTTCTGAAATGACCTTTTCAGAAGCAGTTGCTTCAGGAGCCATTTCAGAGGCTGTTTGTGAGTTTGACTCAACATTTTCAGGTATAATCATGTTGAGGGGTTGAATGTTAAGAGGTTGAGGGTGATGGCGAAGAATACTATCAATGACTTGGTCTCATCTTACAGCTATTTCAGCTAACTTTTCATTGATAATATGACCAACTGGCTTATGGGTGCTTATCTGAGAAGACTTTGTGTGTGTTTTGGTTGATGTTGACTGGCGTTTTACTAGATTTGGGTAGCGGTGACCTAGGGGTTTATCATCATCAGAATCAGAGGATGATGATGATGAGGTTTCTAGAGAAGTTGAAGGAGAGTCACTGGATATCTCATGTATTACAGGTTTTGAATGTGTGGAGACATTACATGTTGTAGAAGCTTCTGAACAATCAGCAGTCCTCTTCTGATTGTCTTCAGCAGTACCAGTTATTGTAAGCAGTTGTGAAGCTTCTGTTATTACCATATCTTGAAGTTCAGCAGCGATCTTCACAGCTTTTCCAATAGCTTCAGATGCAGCAGTAGTAGCTTTTGCATTCTTAGTAATATGAGGAAAGTTCTTGGTCCTCCTTACTGTTGGCTTCCTCTTCTTCTTTGGTATAGCCGGTTGATTAGGTAGAACCAAAGATGCAGCCACTTCCTCAATTGATGGCATTCCAGAACCACCAATCTTAAGCTTGTCAGAAGCAACTTTTGCATTCTTAACAGACTTTTCCACCTTCAGGTATTCCTCTGCAGTCATCTTCCTCTTTGATTTTCTACCTCTGGCTCTTGGCAGTACACCACCATACATCTCTTCAGGTACATCTTCCAACCTGATTTTCTTGTTGGTTGCCTCAAAGTGATCCTTGATGTAATACATCTGCACAACAAGAGGATCCTTCTTGCAGATAGGAGGAAAGTCTCTCATGAGATCAGACCTTGCGTTGGATTCACTCAAATCAGATTCAAGTTTAGTGACCTCACTGATTAGCTTCATATGCAAGAGTGTATGAGCATTGATGAACTTCCCAGTCTTAGTGTCAAGCAACTCATCTGTGAAGGCTTCAACATTACTTAATCTGTCCAAAACTCCTCCTTGATAAAATATTTCTGATAGGAGCCTTCCATAAGGAACCCAGGGTCTGTCCTGCAGCTGGCTCTTTTTCAGACATTCTATCAAATACTTAAACATGTATTTTGGCACATTCACCTTTTCCTTCTTGATGAAGTGCTGGAGAAATACCTTCTGGGCCAAATTAGGTTTATCATTTCCACCACATGGAAGCATATTCTCATTCTGAATCTTCAGAAGCAGCTTCTTTTCCATGTTTAAGTCAGCGTATTTTCCTTCCTTCGTGGAATTGTATATAACCAAATTGGCTTTTTCTTTCCAGAAGTGTTCATCAGCAGCGCTTGAAAGATCTATTCCAGAGTATTTTCCAGTTGCTTCTATACCAAGTACAACTTCTATTTGCCATTCTGCAATCCTTACTAGAATTCCACATATACTTGACCTGATTTCAACGCCGGTAAATGGCTCAAGTCCCATTTCTTCTCTCGTCTTTCCTTCAAGTTCTGCATAAAGCAAAACCATTTGCCTTTCTTCAGCTATAGACGCTTCTTTGTCGAATACCTTAGCTCTCACCCAGAAGTGCCTAACCATAGCTTCGTATGTTGGTCCATTCAACATTTTGAAGTATGGCAAAAGACCTTGCACTTCGTAGTAGTTTATGATCCAACACGTATGAAATGCTAGAGATGCAAAATCTACTGGATTTTCTATTTGAACCAGCAGTTCCCATTCTTCTAGTTTCATGCTTCTTCCTCTGTAGTCATGAATAGATTCTGGAGCTTCTTGATGCGAGCTTGATGATGCCATTGATGAAGAATGAAGAAGATTTGAGGAAGATTGAGGGTTCTAGGGCTTTTGCGCTTACTTCGCAAGAGGTTTGAAAACAAATGTGTTTGTTGTGAGTGAGTAGTGTGTGAATTGACAAAGTGTTAAAAGTAAAAATGATTGCAATTCAAAAGAGACAAACAAACATAACGTTAATGACAAATTGGGGGCGCGTGAAAGTACTTTTCAAAGCTATTAAATCATCATTGCCCTTTAAGTTATACACCAATACATATAAGCCATGTCAGAAGTTTTCAGAGTAACTACCAAGTTAGTGGGCCAGGAGTTACCAAATAAAGTAACTCCCAACGTTTCCACTAACTCAACTATTCAGGAGCATAAAATCCAGCTTTTGAACTTTAGATGCTGACGTCATCATCAGAAGCGAGTTTTCCTCAGAACCTCAGTAAAGAGCTTCTGATGGACTACTGCTTCTGAACTAACTTCAGAACCTAAAATCCTATTCAGGTGCAAGCAAACATTTAATCAGACACAGTGCATGTTCAAATTTTTCTTTATAAAATCAAATCTCTCAACAGTTAAAGGCTTAGTAAATATATCATCCCATTGATTTTCAGTATCAATGAATTGTATATCTAAAACTCCTTTTTGAATATAATCTCTGATAAAATGGTGTTTGATTTCAATATGCTTAGCTCTTGAATGCAAAATTGGATTTTTAGACAAACAAATAGCAACAGTATTATCACAAAAGATGGGAATACTGTTAGCAATTATCTGATAGTCTTTCAACTGATGTTTCATCCAAAGTAGTTGTGTACAACAACTTGCAGCTGAAATGTATTATGCTTCTGCTGTAGACATAGCAATAGTTGTTTGTCTTTTGCTAGCCCATAATATAAGATTATCACCTAGAAATTGACAATTGCCACTGGTTGACTTTCTTTCAATCCTATCACCAGCATAATCAGCATCACAGAATCCAATTAGCTTATAATCCAAGGATTTCCTATAAAGGAGTCCAAGATTAGTTGTTCCTTTCAAATACCTGAAGATTCTCTTGACAGCAGTCATATGAGATTCCCTAGGATCTGATTGGAATCTTGCACATAAGCATACACTGAATAAAATATCTGGCCTAGATGCAGTGAGGTATAACAAAGAACCAATCATACCTCTGTACAGCTTCTGATCTACTTTAGCTCTTTCATCTTCTTTGTTTAAGGTGCACGTAGAGTGTTCATCACTTTACAATCTTCAAGCTTGAACTTCTTCAGAAGCTCCTTTGTATACTTTGATTGATGAACATAGACTCCATCTTTGCATTGGTTGATTTGAATGCCAAGGAAGAACTTCAGCTCTCCCATCATTCTCATTTCAAATTCATCCTGCATTAACTTAGAGAATTCCTTGCAAAGAGATGCATTAGTAGAACCAAATATTATATCATCAACATATATCTGCACAACAAGAATATCTTTCCCAAGGGTCCTTCTGAAGAGTGTTGTATCAACCTGTCCTCTTTTAAAATCATTTTTGATTAAGAAATTACTTAGTCTATCATACCAAGCTCTGGGAGCTTGTTTCAAGCCATATAGTGATTTCTTCAGTTTAAAAACATGGTCAGGATATTTAATATCCTCAAATCCAGGAGGTTGCTTGACATACACTTCTTCTTCTATGACACCATTAAGAAATGCACTCTTGACATCCATTTGATATAATATTATGCCATGATTAACTGCATAGGAAAGAAGTAACCTGATTGCTTCCAATCTTGCAACTGGAGCAAATGTTTCAGTGTAATCAATGCCTTCTTGAAGACTATACCCTTGTGCAACAAGTCTTGCTTTGTTTCTTGTTACTTCTCCTTGCTCATTCAACTTGTTTCTGAATACCCATTTTGTTCCAATAATGTTCTTGTGTTGAGGTTTGGGTACCAGATCCCACACATCATTTCTTTGAAATTGATTCAACTCTTCTTGCATAGCTAAGATCCATCCATCATCTGAAAGTGCTTCATCAACCGTTGTAGGTTCAATCATTGAGATCAGTCCAATCATTGACTCTTCTTATCTGAAGTACGATCTTGTTCTTCTTGGACTATCTTTGTTTCCAATGATTAGTTCCTCAGGATGTGAAGACTTGTGCTTGAATGTGTTTCTAAGAGGATCTGCTTGATGTGAGCCATCTTGTGCTTCATCAGAAGCAACTTCATCTTGCGCTTCTGATGTGGGTTCAGCTTCTGGACTTTCTTCAGATTCAGCTATCTGATCAGGTTCTGGAGTAACTTCAGGAACCTGTATCTCTGCAAAACTTTCACCTTGCTTTGAAGTTTTATCTTCAAGCTCTTTGTCATCAAATTTCACGTGCATAGATTCTTTAACACAAAGTGTTTCTGAATTATACACTCTGTATGCCTTTGACCTTTCAGAGTAACCTAAAAAGATTCCTCTTTCGGCATTGGCATCAAATTTCTTTAGGTAGAGCTTGTTATTCAGAATGTAACATGTACATCCAAATTGATGAAAGTAAGAGATATTGGGTTTCCTTCCTTTAAGGAGTTCATATGTTGTTTTCTCCAAAATAGGTCTAATATAGATCCTGTTTTTAACATAACATGTTGTATTCACTGCTTCTGCCCAAAAATGTTTTGCCAAATTGTTTTCATGGATCATGGTTCTGGCCATTTCTTGTAAAGTTCTATTCTTTCTCTCTACAACCCCATTTTGTTGTGGAGTTCTAGGAGAAGAGAATTCATGGACAATTCCATGTTTTTCACAAAAAGCTTCAAATGGCTCATTTTCAAATTCTCCACCATGATCACTTCTGATTTTCAAAATCTTTGACTCTTTTTCAGTTTGAATTTGAGTGCAGAAGTTACTGAATACATCATATGCATGATCTTTACTTTTCAGGAATTTCACCCAAGTCCATCTGCTGTAATCATCAACAATGACTAAACCATATTTACTTCCATATAAGGATGCAGTACTCACTGGTCCAAATAAATCAATATGGAGTAGTTCTAAAGGTCTGGAGGTTGAAACAATGTCTTTGGCTTTAAAAGATGATTTCACAATTTCCCTCTCTGACATGCACCACAGAGTGCATCTGAATGATAGTCAATGTCTGGTAGCCCTTTGACAAGTTGTAACTTACTAAGTTTAGAGATTAATCTCTAGTTAGCATGTCCCAACCTTTTGTGCCACATCCATTTCTTATCATTCACTGATACAAGGCAAATCACCTTCTGATCATCCAGTTCAGAAAAATTGATTTTATAGACATTATCAACTCTCTTTCCCTTGAACACAATGGATTTTTCTTCCTTGTTGATTACAGTACAGTTGGTTTTCTCAAAAAGTACATCATAACCATTATCACAAAATTGACTAATGCTCAAAAGGTTATGTTCAAGATCATCTACCAACCATACATTATTAATTGAGGTAGAGGAATTACCAATGGTTCCTGTACCTATGATCTTGCCAGACTGGTTACCTCCAAATTTCACACTTCCTCCTTCCTTCATTGTTAGGCTGAGGAAACTGGACTTCTCTCCTGTCATGTGTCTTGAGCAACCGTTGTCTAGGTACCATGATTTTTGCTTTGGTGCTGCTCTTAGACATACCTGCATCATTGACATTTTCAGATTTAGGTACCCATTGTCCTATGGGTCCTAAAAGGTTAGTACTTGAGGCTTTACTCTTCATTTCCTGTACCTTGTGCTGTGAGTTGGGTTGCTTCTGATTAACCATCACCTTAGGTTTTGGTACTTCAGAAGCAGTAACTGTCTTCTTCTGAAACTTAGACTTTAGAACCTCAGATTTTGGTTTCACCAGACTCTGAGGAATAGGTTCTGATCTTTTCAGGATCCTAATCTTTGAAGTCTTGGAATCAGATTTGATCATAGCCTTTGACTTAGAGTTCTTTGGCTTTGAGGTAATCTTAGCCTTAGAGCTAGAAGCTTCAGGTTCTGATTGAACAACAGTTTCCAACTCAGCACCTTCAGGTACAAAAATTGTTTTCAGACCTTCCTTGATGCATGCACAACATGCTTTGAGACTGATTTCATTTGGTTTCCCTCCAGAAAAACCAATCCCTTTGCCATTGTTTCGGTAAATGCTATAGATCATAGAAGCCACTCTGCTTCTGTCAATGCCAGATATGATAAAATCTTCAAGAGCAATTTCATGGTTGCTTAAAGGTTTTTCATTACACTTTTCATGTAGCTTCTGACATAAGAACCTGAGCTGATCTTCATAAGTTTTACACATGAAGTCAAAGCCCCTAAGTCCTTGTTCAGAAGCTTTCAGATCCAATAGAGTTGATTTTTGATGTTTTACCAAATCAGCATATTTTTCTTTTAAATCCTTCAACTCATTGGTTCTTACTTCAAAATGTGTAAGAAGTTCTTTAAGTGACTCAACAAGTTCATTTCTGGGAATTTTGGAATTATACCTCATTTTCATCTTCTGAGTCTGAATCTGATCCAGCTTCTGAAGTTGTTGTTGCTACCAACCCAACAGCTATCTTTGCATCTTCATCAGCTTCCTCTTTATCAGATCCAGATTCATTTCCCAAATCATCCCAGGTTGTCATTAAACTCTGCTTGATCTGCTTCTTAAATTTGCTTGGTTTGAAAGTAGACCTCTTTGACTTGTCCTTTGACATTTCTCTTTGAAGATCAGGGCATTCAGCAATGAAGTGTCCAGGCTTCTTACAGTTGAAGCATTCCTTCTGATCTTCTTTCCTTGAGCTTTTGGGGTTACTCCTCTTGGTTAGAAACTTTCTATTCTTCTTGGCCAGATACTGAAGTCTGTTTGAGAGCATGGCCATTTCAACAGCATCTGGTTCAGAATCTAAACTTGATTGTTCTTCCTCTTCAGATTCAACCACTTTGAAAGCTTTTGATGACTTGCCTTTGGATGGAAGAGCTATTTATTTACTCTTCTTAGTAGACTCATGTTCATTAAGACTTAACTCATGAACTTTGAGAGAACTAACAAGATCTTCGACACTTAAAGTGTTTAAATCTTTAGCTTCCTTAATGGCAGTCACCTTTGGTCTCCATCTAGCAGGCAAGCTTCTGAGTATCTTGCTCACATGGTCAGAAGCAACATAACTCTTCTTTAGAATTTGTAGCCCAGAGACTAAGGTTTGAAACCTTGAGTACATCTCCTCAATAGTTTCATCATCCTTCATCTTGAATAACTCGTACTGATGTACAAGCATGAGAGCTTTAGCTTCTTTGACCTTCTTGCTTCCTTCGTAGTTTGAACAGAGAGAAGCAAACATAGCTTTAGCAGTGGATTTGTCACTCATCTTCATGTACTCTGCTTTGGGTATGGCAGTGACAAGAGCTCATCTGATAATATGATGCTTCTTGTAGAGTTTCTTCAACTCAGGAGTATGTTTCTTTCTATCCACAGCAACTCCTTCTTCATCAAGGACTAAGTCACCAACACCATCTTCTAGTATATCCCATAGTTCTTCATCTAAGCTCATGATATAACTATAGAAGTTGGTTTTCCACCAAGAAAATTCTTCAGCATCTCTGTTGAACTTTGGAATCTTTCCAACACTGGATTTCTTGTTGTCAACATTGTAATCATATGCAACACTTTTGTTGTTGTTGCCAGGTCCACTACCAGAAGCAGATTCGTCAGACATGTTTTTCTCAGATCTTGGACTGTTACACTGTTAGGTGTTATCAACAGAACTAAGGCTCTAGATACCAATTGAAGGTGAGAAAAACACAAGAAAGGGGGTTGAATTGTGTTTTGAAAAAATCTTCAATTCTCCTAAAACTGAACACACTGATCAGAAGCTAAGTGAAACAGCTTCTGAAGTGATAGTCAGAATTTGAACGCAGCGGAATAAAAACAGAGAGAGAAGAAGAACGACACAAAGCAATTATATTGGTTCCTTCCACAATCCGGAAGTAGTCCACTCCCCCTTGCACTTCCAAGGAGATTTCACTATAATGTTATATCTGATTACAATTGCTCAAGCACACCTGCAAGAGACTTCCTTTTCTCAAGCACACTTTGCAAGAGTCTTCCTTTGCTCAAGAACACAATCAAGAGACTTCCCTGCTCAAGTACAACTGCAAGAGACTTCTAACTAAACAAAATTACACAGAAAATTGTTTAAGGTTGAACACTTGATATACAATCAGAGGTGCTCACAATACAAATCAGATACAGACTCAATAACTTAAGAATTTCTAAGATATGACTTTGAGACACAGAAATTCTAAGTGAATGCAGAACAATTTTAGCAGAGGTTTGGCACTTGTAAAAATGTTGTGAGTCTTTCGTTCAGCATTACCAAATCTCTAAGTCTTCACTCCTTTATATAGAGGTGTGAAAGAGACGTTGTGAAATTGGCAGCACACCAAAGAGTCGTTGTTGAAGCTTGATCTTTCACCAATAATCTTTTGCCTGATTTGGTTATTGTCCTATGAAGAACAAATTTGAAATCCATTCCTTATCCAAAGGAACATCTTTGCAGGCGAAGCCGTATTTTGGAGTTGTTTTCTTGTCTTGTAGCGTGGACACAAAAACATAGTAGTGGAGAAGGTGGTTGTACAGTTCGTACAAAGGTACAATGTCAACGCTTTCGTCCAAAATTGCAAGCACATGCCTTCAAACTCCTTTGAAATGACCGTTGCAAAATTCCACAAAACTTTTGATGTCCTTTGATGAATTTCAATCCATGACACAACTCTTGAATCCTTGAATTTCTCAAATTCAGTTGATCTTCAGCTTCTGGTGAAATGGCTTCTGATGAGGCAACTTCTAATAATGTAGCTTCTGATGATGACGTGGCGCTTCTGGACCTCTTGTCTTCAGGAGCACTAATCTTCAGAAGCACTATTCCGTCAGGAGCGCTTTTAGTCTTCAGGAGCACTTTACTCTCTTCAGGAGCAGCTTGTCTTCAGGAGCGCTTTTTCTCTTCAGGAGCATATTGCCTTCAGGAGCGTCTAAGCTTCAATTTTGTTGATTCCTTTTGCTCTTTATTTGCTCATTCAGAACCACTTAATGATGTAACTTTTGAATTATGGTCTTGTACACTTGAACAAATATTAGCTAGTCCAATTTACAATTTTTTAATACCTTGTTATCATCAAAACTCTTTAAGGTTCATTGTTAAACACATTTTGTTCCAACAATGTCGTCCATGTAGACCTCGAGAATGTCGCCGAGAAGTGCCTTGTCATAGACTCTGTTCATCATACGTTGATAAGTAGCCCCTGCGTTTCGTACACCGAAGGGCATTACGTTGTAGTAATATTTCCCTGATTCGATCATGAAGGCTGTTTTCATTTTATCTTCTTCAACCATGGGTATCTGATTGTACCCGGAATAGGCGTCCATGAAGGATAAAAGTTTATATCCAGAGGAATTATCAACAAGTTTATCGATGTTAGGAAGAGGATATGCGTCTTTAGGGCAGGCCCTATTAAGATCGGTATAGTCAACACACATACGCCATTTTCCATTAGATTTCTTGACAAGTACAACATTGGAGAGCCAGGTAGTATATTTGGCCTCGGAAATAAAATTTTCCTCAAGGAGGTCTTTTACAGCTTTTTCTGCAGCCTCTGATTTTTCAGGAGACTGCTTTCTACACCGCTGGGCTACGTCATGCGAACAGGTCAGCGTTCTCCCTGAGGCAGGCGATCAGTTGGTTCTTGACAAGCTCTGGGAGATCTTTGCCAATCTTAAAGTTTTTCGAGGGGTCGCTTCCGAAAGGGACCAGCTCGAACTCACCGTCAAGAATAAGTCTAAGAAGTTTCGTGTTGAGCGGATCCTTCTTTTCCCCTTTTTGTTCCTCCAGGTCTTCCTTGGTGAACCTGGGGTCAAGTTCGACCAAGTTGGCGTCCATAATGCTCGCATCAGCTTTCCCTTTGTCCTGAGCGGGCTCGCTGGACTGGGAAACCGAGTTCTGGGTTTTGTTGGCTTGGAGTAAACATCTTTTTGCATCTTCGATGTCTCCGCTGAGAGAGGCGATGATGGTATCTTTTGCATGGTATTTCAACTTCAGATGAGCGGTTGAACATGCGGCCCCTAGCTGGGCGAGTCCAGTTCTCCCTATAATGCAATTATAGAGAGAGGGACAATCGATCACCAAGAATGGGATCTTTATTGTTTTCTTGGCCTCCTTTTCGCCGAAAGAGACCAGTAGCTCCACGTATCCCCATGGCTGAGTAGACGATCCGTTGACCCGTAAAGTTCATCCCCATCGTAGGGAAAAAAGTTTTTCTCCGTTAGTTGGAGAGTTTTGAACAGGCTGGTGTACATGATGTCGCATGAGGCCCCTGTGTCTATCAGGACTCGTCGGACATCTGTATTGGACATCGATGCTCGCACGACCAAAGGAATGGCGGAATTTGAAGCCCCACCAGGTAGTTCGGAGTCGTAGAATGCAAAAGGTGGCCTTCCTCCTCGAGGGGAGGGGGTCATGGTGTTAACACTCATCAGCTCCTCAAATTTCCTCTTCATGCTGCCCATGGAAATGTTCAGCGTTCCTCCGGTGATGATGTTGGCGGTAGGGAACTGTTCCCATGTGCATGAGTAGGGGGTGATTTCCACGTTGTCAGGGAAATCACCGAGATGTTCCACGGACATGGCGATGGTCCTTCCATGCTCAGAACCTTCCCCGATGAGTTCGACAGCTTTCCGTTCAGCTTCTGGACTTTTTACGTACTGCTTGAGCCGACCCCTCTGGATGAGGAGTTCAATGGCATCCTTCAGATGGACGCAGTCGTCGGTGGTGTGTCCGTGGCATTTGTGGAACCGACAATATTTTGTTTTGTCGATCCCCTTCCTCTCTTGAGACGGAGCCTTTGGTGGCTTGATGCCAACTTCAGCTAGATCGGCTACTGCGATCTCAGAGGATCTTCTCCCTTGACATGGCCAATGGAGTGTACTCGATGAAGTGGCCACTGGGCCTCTTGTTCTCCCGAGTAGTTTTACCTTCCTTCTTTTTCTCATGGAAGGGCTTTTTGGAGGATTCAGTAGCAGGCTCCTCCTTCCTGACCTTGTTGAGGTTGTCCGCGTACAAAGCCTCTTCGTAGGCAATGTAGATCTTAGCGATCGCTAGGAACTCGTTGAGAGTCCTTGGACGATCCAGGAGGACAGCTTTCTTTACGTCCGTCTCGTCGCGTAGGCCCTTGGCAATGAGGTACAGCTTCATTGTCTCGTTCGCGCCTCGGACCTGGACGACTTCTTTGTTGAACCTCTCGATGTAGTCTCGGAGGGGTTCGCTTCTTCCTTGGAAGATGGCTTCAAGGGAAGCCACCGTTTTTGGTTGCGTCCTTGACGCGGTGAAATGGGTGGTGAACTCGTTGCAGAGGTCGCTCCAAGAGTCGATGGAGTTTCTCCTTAAGTTCTTGAACCACGTGACTGCTCCTCGTCTCAGGGTGGTGACGAAGAGCTTGCATTTGATGGCGCCCCGCACCGATCGGTAGGTGAGAACTGCTTCGATGTTCTCGATGTGCTCATCTGGATCGGTAGTCCCGTCGTATCAGTCCATTTGTGGTGGCTTTTCCAGTCCGCGAGGGTTAGGAGCTTCCCGAATATGCCGTCTGAATGAACCGTAAGCGTTACGATCTGTTCGGGTATCGCGAGTGTCCAACGAACTGGAAGGTGACCATGAACGCCTGTTGCGTCTGGGTGGAGACCTCCTGGGTGGAGTTCGGCGCAGAGGGGATCTTCTGGACAGGGCCCTTCTTGGAGGAGATCTCCTGGGTGGAGACCGCCTTGGAGGAGATCTTCAAGGTGGCGACCGTCAGGGAGATCTCCTTGTTGATCTCCTGGTATAGGATGGAGATCCGATGCTCACCGAATGTCGGGGGGATCTGGAGCGTGACCGACTGGGGCTCTCTCCTCGTTTGTTACGGGTTGGGGAGAGAGATCGCCGGGTTTGGACGGTTGGACGTGCTTGCTCCAGATCCATCAGTCGGCGGTTTTGTTCCTTGATTAACGATGTCTGTCGTTGAACTGTGCGGATCAGGTTACCGATGAGTACGACGGTTGTTGCATGTTAAGGTGTCTCTGTAGGGTGGCTGGGACCCTGCAGAGGCCTTTGCTGGAGAGGAACTATTTGAGTTGGTTCCTCCATAGGTGTAGACACAGGTGACGGAGAGGATGTCATGCCATCCCGTTGATGGATGCGCACTTCACTTCGTAACTGGGATTTGGCACCTTTGGCAGCCATGGTATTTTATGGAAAGCTTTGGTTTTTAGGATTATAAAAACGGGGGAGCTTATATTTTCCCACAGACGGCGCCACTGATCGTATCTGATCAGAAGGTGACTGTCGGTGCTTTGAATACGGTGGTTGTGACGGTGGTGGGATACGTCAGAATGTTTCTTGGAGCGGATGGGGGTGTGTACCTGCAGGCACTCCGACGCTCAAGTCAGTAGAGATCAGAGAGTGAGGGTTTTAGAGGAAAGAAGAGTTCTACTTTGGGGACTGCAGTGAGTCCCCTATTTATAGAGGTGGAGGGTTGTAGAGCCGTTGAGGAGGCACACCTGGCTCCGGCGGTTACGAAATCGTAGGAAGTGTAACCGCCAGAGAGTTTATTGCGGGAACGTGCAGAATGTGCAAAGAGACGTTGGGGTTCGTTTGAACCGGTCTCTTTGCTTCGTGCACCCCCTCCAGAGGAGAGGGTATGTTGCGAGCAATAATGCCAAACGTGGAGTTTGGGCTTTGAAAGATATTGGGCCTAAGTTAATGGGCCAAGAGTCCTTTTGGCCGGTCCAGAACAGTAAATAACAAGTCTAGAAAATAGTTACAGGATTGTAAATTAAGGAAACATTTATAAAAAAAAAGTCATATAATATATATATATATATATATATATATATATATATATATATATATAAATTAAGGAAACATTTATAAAAAAAGTCATATGATATATATATATATATATATATAAGTATAAATATTTTGGTTTGGATTGGATTCGATTGGATCAGTTTATACTAAGGGAACCGAAAATCAATCCAATCCATTTAAAATTGCGGTTTTTGTTTTGTTTTTGTGTTGGTTTGGTTTTTGGTTTTTCGGTTTGGTTATTGCAGTTTGCATTGAATTGGAACACCCTTAGATCTTACCATTAATTATTTTACAATGTTTTCAAACTTCACATTATATTTCCAAAACTAAAGAACAAATGAAGAGAATAACAAATGAGGATATTCTAACGCAAAAAATGAAGATGATTTGTAACCTAGAGGTTTCTATCTCTCATCATTCATCAATGTCCTTGTAACTAATGAGTCAAAGACTATTATTCGGTATACATCAAATCAAATGAAAGTACTCATTTTGTTCCTATATATAAGCCTTCTTTGTTTGTTTTTTTTCACATTTTTTAAGAAAAAATATAATATTAGTGTAACCTAGAGGATTAAATTTAATTTTTCTTATTTCAAAATAAGTTAGGCTAAGTAAGTTTTAAAAAGTTGTATTTTGGCCCCCTATGAAAAAATGACAAAAGTGACCCCCCTTGTTTAGGGAAATATGCTCTTTTGACCCCATAACATAAGGGAAATATGATATTTTCACCCCTTATCTTCTCAAAAAGTTGCGATTATAACCCCTTTTTGGGACACGTGGCGTCTTCTCAGCAATTTTTGGACGAAAGAGACCAAAATTGTAATTTTTTTAAATAAGGGCCAAAATCGCAACATTTTAAAACTTAGAGGTTATTTCCTAAATAAAAGTAATAATTAGTAATAAATGTATCTAATAATTTAAAAAATGACTTATATTTAAAGATAAATTTTTAGTGAAATGGATGTTTATAAATGAATTTTTTTCTTAAAAAAAAAAAAAAAAACATAAATGAATTTTGTTTCTCCAGTAAACTCAAAATTACACGCTACCGCTTTGAAATTTCTCATCCCGTGGACTTTTTTTTTTCCTCTCTTTGGTATTCTCTCCCTTTTCTAGGTAACTTCACTTTCATTCATAGGACTACTGTATATCCTTAATATTTTTCCCTTTTCTTAAATTGCTCTATCTCTTATTAATTACTTTGGCTGCTGTTTTATCATTTATATTCTGCGGATTATATACAGGTATGAACTTAGACTCTGAATAATTCAATATTGTTTGAATAAAATTGAAACCCCATTTGAAATTTATGTGCTTTTTCTTTCTTGTGTTGTTGAAATTTACTTGTAATTGACTTTTTTTCCCTGATGGTGAATAATTGATTATATTCAATTTGTCTGTCTCTTGGAGTTTATAGAGTTTTCTTTTTCCTTTCTGTTTTTGTTGGACTTCACCTGTTATTTGGTGTGTTGATCATAGCTTTTCTTTAAATAATAGTCCTAGCTCACATGACAAAATGTTGAAATTGTTTGGCTGGACATCGGGACCCGGGTTCAAACCAAGGATCCCTCACTTTTGTGTGAGTTTTTAAGTGGGTATTGTTACTCCGTTTATGAAGGGGTAACCTTGGCGCAACTGGTAAAGTTATTGTCATGTGACTAGAAGGTCAGGGGTTCACGTCCTGGAAACAGCTTCTTGTGTAAAAAAACAGGGTAAGGCTGCTTACAATACACCAAATGGTGGGACCCCTTCCCGGACCCTGCGTATGCGGGAGCTTTAGTGCACCGGGTTGCCCTTTTATTGTTATTCCGTCTATCTACCAAAAAAAGATGATAACCTATGTAACCTTGGCACTAGGTATTAAAGGTGTCTCCAATGTCGGTGTTCCACATGTGTTAGCGTCGGACTCCAGCACCAACACATGTAGTTACATTCAATTTCTTTAATTTTTTAGACTATTGAAAAAAAATATTCAAGTCCAAAACTCATTTGAAGTTAGCATCTGTTTAAGCCGTTTATTCTCGGATTCCAAATGATGAACAATTTATTATATGCATTATTGTGAAATTGATTGTAGATCCTCATGATTGTATGAGAAATGATATTTGTACAACCATTTTGAGACAACTTTTGTACAACTCTCTCATACTCACATTATGTTCTTACTTTCTCGCTTTTTTTCCTCTTTCTATTGTTTTTGACCAATAAGAAGAGAGAAAAAGAAGGTTGTCACAAAAGTTGTCGCCAAATGATTGTACAAATATAATTACTCTGGTTTTATACAAAGAGATAGTTAACTATGCTAGAAGTTCACGACCTCTATGTTCATAATCATATTAGACTTGTAATTTCATTTTTATGGAGTTATTTGAATGAAATCTTCATGATTTTGAACATGCTTTTTTTTACTTTTTTGGTTCATGCTGTTTTCTTTCCGAGTTAACTTATATGTTACCCCTTAACGAAAAACCTTTTATTTTAGGGCGAAAACCTTTTAAAACAATGTTTTGATTTAATTTGGTCCTTTTGCTGGTTGTAAAGAATTTAAGGTCACGCCATTCCTAGGTTTACTAGTTTACACCTGCCGAGAGTTTCACGTTGAATGTGATATGGTATGAAAAAGTTTTCATAAATGAGAAACAACTCTCACCTTACAAGTCGATTTTGTAGGGTTGGTTGCTTCGGTGTTGTTAAATGTCCACCATGGCATTATAGCATGGAGGATTTTGTGCCAGCCTCCATAGACGGAAAAACCTAATATATCTGCTCTGTTTTTGCCATAGGCGGCAATGCTATGTTAATACTTACTATTGCCGATTTTTGACTGACCTTGATAATCTGTCATTGATAACAAGCATAACCTACTCGATGTATAAAATCTTAGACCTAATGATGTATACCTCATAACCCTTTTTTACTCCATTGGTGATTTCTATTTCCAACTCTATTTTTAATGCAGAAAAAAACCAGTCTTTTCGTGTATTTTCTGAATTTAAAGTTCTAGTGAAGGAGAAATAATGTCAAGGAGAGCAACATTCTGGTGTCATACATGCACGCAGCCAATCTTGCTTGCAGGGAGGGATGCAGTTTGCCCTTACTGCGATGGAGGATTTGTGCAAGAAATGCATGAGAATCGAGGACTTGCATCGTCATCACAGTTGGAAGAGTTTCAAGATGATCCTGATATTTTCGATGCTATACATGCTGTTGTAAGTCAAAGAGGTTCTGTACCAAGAATTGGGTTTAGAGATGCTATTGATAGTTACATGAGGCAGAGAATGGATGGAAGAGCCACAAACTTTGATGTCAGAAGAAGATCTGTTTCTGGTTCTGTTCCTGAACAGACTTGGGGTGTTTTTAGTTCTTCTGGTCGTTATTTAATATTTCAAGGTCAAACACCTACCTCTAGAGGTGATCATAGGCGCTCTGATTTTGGTGGCTACTTTATGGATCACGGACTAGATGAACTTATCGAACAACTCAATACAAACACTCGTGGTCCAGCCCCGGCCTCACGATCTTCAATTGAAGCAATGCCTACCATTAAGATCACACAAGCACATCTTCACTCCGATTCACATTGTCCAATTTGTATAGAAAGATTTGAACTCGGCTCTAAGGCAAGGGAAATGGCATGTAAGCATATTTACCACTCAGATTGCATTGTTCCTTGGTTAATTCAGCATAATTCATGTCCTGTTTGCCGTGTTGAGCTTCCGCCTCATGGACGTGGTAGTCGAAATTGGGGAGGAAGGAATGGCAATAGTACTGGTCAAAACAATAATGGCCGAGGAAGGAGAAATCCATTTTCCTTTTTGTGGCCATTTCGTTCTTCCAATTCAAATACTAATCATTGAACTGAGACTCTTCCCGGCAAGAATACAGTGGATGGACCACTTAATATTAAAAGATTAATTTCTTCTCCTGGACAAGTATAACTTGTGCTGTCAAACAATGGTTGTAATTTAAATGATGTGGATAGAGTTTCTGAAGATTTTACATTGAACAAATTCTTTACTGGATTAAAACTTTGTAAGTCTCTGTAAATGTAATTTTCATTTTTCATTTTCAGTTAGTATCTTAGAACCTTAATTTCACCTGGGTGCATTTGTAAGGTCAAATATCGTATTTTTATGCATTCTTCTCTTGTATAAATCTTAAACATCTCAATGACTCCAGTAGTTTGTGTCTTTACTTTGAAAGGGAATTTTAATGTTTATGCCCTCTATTGTCAGATACACATACAAGAGGCACAAAATAGTAACCAAAAAAGTTAATCTATTAGTATGAAGATTCATCAACAAGCAGTGCTGGAATCTAGGGAGAAACAAAATGTAGAACATCATTTCACCAGCAGACCAGACATTTCCTAGTGTATATGTTTCGATTCCGTAATGCCTAAAATTCTTCTAACTTGATACATACGCTACTGAAACAAATTTATAACTATTTTAAAGTCTATGATAGCCTAAATCTCTGAGTATAACAGGCTCTGATATTAAATATGCAGAAAACCATTTTCTACTTAAAACATAGGCAAATAGTCATTTTCGTCTCTGAATGTTTAACGAGTACCAACTCATTTGAGGTACGGTGCACAAAGGTGATTTAAAGTACAACGATTAACAGGAAACAAATATTCAAAAGTAGCCTGGTATTAAAGACAATCAGAATCAAAATACACCACTAAAATATATTATTGAAGCATGTAATGTTCTGATTCATATTTAATGAAGTAGCCTAGTATTTTGATTCTGATAATCATAAACTGAAAGTAAAAAGTATGACAATTAGAATCAGAATACACCATAGAAAACAAAGAACTTCTCCGGTGGTGACTTCTAAAAACAACAAAAGCAGCACAACAATCATAGTTGATCTTTCACAACTTTTTTGTCCATCTCCATTCCCACACTTCTCAAGTGGTGAGTCATTGTGATTTTACTAATTTGAAATCCTTGAGGTTGTTGGAACTTGGAATCCTTAACGCTCACTCTCCCATATTGATCGTTAACATCCTTTCACTCCGTCATTGATCTACCAGCAGCAGATCCTCACACCGATGAGGTCTTCTCTAAACTTATAACTCTAGTAACGGACGATTGTGTCCAATAAGCTTATTTCCGATGCTAAAATCAGCTGTGCCGGTATGAGCCGAAGCCCATCCAATGATACGTGTTAACTCAAGTGCGCAGGTAGACATTTTCTTCAGTTAACTCATCATTTTCATCATCACGTAGCATCCGCTTCTTCTTCATTAACTATGTCGTGAATTTTGCATATACTGATATTTGATCAAGAGCTTCAACAAATGACATGTTGACTTGCAACTTGGCGATCATTTCCATAAAATTTTCGAAACTGCGCCCGTCTTCTTTCTTCTTGCTTAAGGTTGGGTAAGTATGCTTCACATAAGATGGTATTGCCTGCGGCTTATTACCATATCTGAGAAGCTGGCTTTTTGTATTTCTCAACATTGACCCTTCATTGATCAACTATTCCCGCATTACTTCTCTATTTTCTGACTCTCCCTATTTCTTGCTTAAGACACCCTTTTCTTCATTGCCTTTCCTCTCTACCTCCCCTGTTTCTTTCCTTGGATTTATTGGAGACAGGATTTTTTTTATTGCGCAATTCCATTTATCGATATGCTTCCCTCTTAGCATCATATGCAATCATCTGCTCATTCTTCTTGTAGTATCCTTGCATTCATTGATCTTTAATCAAGAGCTTCAACAAATGACATGTAGACTTGCAACTTGGTGATCATTTCCATAAAAATTTTCGAAACTGCGCCTGTCTTCTTTTTTCTTGCTTAAGGTTTAGGTAAGCATACTTCACATAAGACGGTATTGCTTGCGGCTTATCACCATCTCTAAGAAGCTGGCTTTTTGTATTTCTCAACATTGACCCTTCATCGATCAACCATTCCCGCATTACTTTGCTATTTTCCTACTCTCCCTATTTCTTCCTTAAGACACCCTTTTCTTCATTGCCTTTCCTCTCTACCGCCCCTGTTTCTTTCCTTGGATTTATTGGAGACAGGATTTTTTTTTTGCGCAATTCCATTGATTGACATGCTTCCCTCTTAGCATCGTATGCAATCATCTGCTCATTATTCTTGTAGGATCCTTGCATCCATTGATCTTTAATCTCCTGGATCATAGCTTCTAATTTTTTCAAGGAGTCTTCGAAGATTGTTTGACGGTGCTGTTGTTCGAATTGTATCTCATTTATGCTCACTTTCAATCCCTGAAGGAATTTCTCCATCTTTTCTTGGAGGTTCTGAATGCTAGGTTCACTTTTTTATGCCGTTTTAGCTTCCACCATTTGTGTTGAAAATTCCTCCTCTTTAGCGAATGCTAAGTGATTCCTTATCAATTCAACTTGGTCCTCTCTTTTCCCTTGGTGTTCCTGGTTTTTTTCTTCTTGAAACCAGCTGTTACTACCTTCTGGAGCGATGCTATCCATTAATTTGCATGAACTTTTCCTCCAAGCTGCAAAAAAACAACAAAAAGTTATTTTTTATCAACCAACACGAGTGGAGCATGCGCCTGGGCGCGTGAGGTGAGGCAGTGGCAAAACTGCCTTCTTCCCTAGTTATGTGTATGGGCACGCGAGACATGATCAGGGGCATATTGTGCAATAGCAAAATGCTTTCATAACTTCCATGAGGTGTTTCAAAATACCTATGAAGTTGTCTGGTTAGGGAAGAAATAAAATTACAACAACTCAAATCAGAACACTACAAAATGGCCCCAAAATCATGAGCAACTCATCTAAAAATCCTAGAAATTGTCTTCAAATACTTATCAAATGACTCAAAAACATAGCTATAAACACTATATGATGATGTGTCAATTTCGTTTAATCCTTCATCTCATTCGCTTTCATGACGGTTGGGACCTCGACAACATAACCACAAATTATACCTGTTTGCGTATGTAATTGTAGATATTGAGAGGAAGAGTGAGAGTGCTTTCAATTAATATGCAACAATTAAGGATTGAACGAAATGAAGAGTGAAAGTTTGCAAATGTAATTGCATATCTTGAGAGGAAGCGTGAGTGTATAGAGAGCAATTCTTAGATGGTCACATGACCAAGAAATTGCAATTGGTCACGGCCAATCAAAACTTGACATCTCATACACATAAAGTAAATAAATATAATAAAGAGAGAAAAAAAATTCAATAAAAAGGTAAAGACATAAAAACTCAAAAGTTATTTTCCATACAAAATTTTCCCAATTGTATCTCATCCTGCAATTTATACGTTTCACCTTCCATCTTCTAAACAATGTCAAGCATAATCAATTTCTAGGTTGTTTTCATGGGCAAGTTCTTCTTAATTTTTTTTTATCAAATTGTGTTTCTATGGAGTGTAAAAAACTTGTTGTAGCTAGTTTGTGTGGATTGTGCTATGTTGTTTTCCTTATTTCTGCTGCAATATTTTTCTGGTTTTTATCCCTTGTAACTTCCTGTTTTGGTCTCCAAATTTGAAAGTTTATTGACAGTTTGTGTTGGTTTTTTTTTTTTTTGTGGTGGTCGGGGTTTGAACCTCGGACCTTGCATATTTTATACATTGTCCATACCAACTGAGCTAAGCTCACGAGGACTATGGTGTAGTATCCCTTCTTTGATCAGATTTTCGCTTGTTATTAGCCCTAGTGGTGGCTGTATTGGAAGTGTATTTAATGGGCCGCTTATTTTGGTTTAGTGCTTCTGCTTATTTTAATTTAGTGCTTCTGACTACAATTTTAATCTAACAAGTGTATTTAAATTGATTTCTAAAATGTGTATTTTAAGCCATAAAAGTGAAAGATGCAGTTTTTAATAAGACATTGGCTATTGTTGACGAAAATATGGACGAAAATGAATATCGATATGTTGGAATTAAAGAGCCTAAAGATATATTTCTTGGTCAAGTTGTGTTTAGTAAAGATGATGCCTATAACTTATATCAACAACATGCCTTCAAAATGAGTTTTAGTACGAGAAAATGGAAGGAGTGTTACTATAATAATGAGAAAAAGAACACATGTTTGAAGCATTTTTATTGTTCCAAACAAGGGTTTAAGAACAATGAACCGGAAGGGGAAGTAGCGTATGAAAGATCTGATTCAAGAACAAATTGCAGGGTGATGGTGCAATTCAATGTAAGCAAAGATGGAGTATGGAAAATTACAAAGTTGGTAACATAACATAACATAACCATGACTTTGCAGAACTTCAATGCCACTAATCTTCCAATTCAGTCTCATGGTTCCTCAACCTCCTGAATTTTTACAATACACTCAACACAAATTGCAGTCAATAAACAATCGTACCTCAATCACCAGCTGAGTTTCAAAGCAATATCTCCTATATTATTTGGGGCCAAAGTTGAACTATGTTACAAACCAAAACAATTGAAACACATTGTAAAACTAAACACCGACAAAATTGGTTCCCCCTAAGCCAAATTTCCAAAAACCATTTCAACAATAATACAATAAGTGATAAACCAGTTGAATTTGATAAAATAAAATGTCCAATTTGAGTGATATAACGGTTCGATTTGATGAACCAGTTCAATATGATTCACTAATCCCATATTATTTTCACCACTCAATCTCTTTTAACTTCCCCTTCTTCCCAACCACGAGCATTGAGCAGTGAAAGTGAATCACAACGTCGTGGCCGTCACCATCATTGTCATCAACATCGGCATTGCCGCTGTTTTCACCGCCACACTTGTCTTCGTTCTGACATGGCCATCGTTGCACCTTCTTTGTCACCGTCATCAACATCGAAGTCGCAGTTGTCTTCACCGCTGTAACACCCTAAACTCTAAAAGCGATAAATTACGCTAATGATACTAGCATATCAAAAATCTAGATGTTATTTCGCCAATAAATCACCAAGCATGCATAAATAACATTTTTTTCAAAACTTCGCAGCAGAATAAGAACATCATCACAACTACATATAGTAAAACATCTCAACAATCAACCATAATAAAATAAGTCTCCAAGTAGCCATGTCATCATACAACTGATGTCAACATTAATACATAGTCTCAAAAATCTCCAACAGACAAAATAAAGATAAACATCAAAACCGACACATAATCAGAGCCCTAAAGTCTAAGACACAGAAAACAGTAAACGAGGTAGCTCCAAGCTATCCTCAAGCAACTCACAAAAGCAAAGCAAATTATTCTTGCACACCGTCTATCCATCCATACAGATAAGGAAGGCGGTCAACCAAACGACCACTGGAGGTTAGTTCACAATTCACAATTAAAGCATAATCAAACATAAGCATTCAATGATTTCATGCATGACACATATACATACTCAACATTCCTAGAATACTACCATCACATATATATTATCCACAATTCAACATTAATCATGTTATCATACTTTTATATAACACATCAAGTATATTCATACTTTAAATCATCATTAACTCATCATTTATATCATCTAACAATATAAGAATTACTCACTTTATTCTTCAATTAGAATAACCAACTCAACAATTACAATCCATCATTTCAAAAGTATAAGCAAGGAAATCATCGTCACCAAAAAGATCATCAAATCACATATAATTCACACTTCATTATTTTTCACCCAAATAAACATCATCAGTTAAAATCACCAAGTGTACAAGTATAACAAAACATCATCAAGTACACAATTCACCAAGTTCACTAATGCCCATAAATTACCCAAGCACATATTCAAATCATTCACATAATTCATCAATGTACATAAGCAAGTATGACAACTGTCAAGTTATGCAATGCGCCTAGACACGACTCTATATGCATGTGGTACCAAATCAACACCGAGGTCGTCACCTCAAGATACATTTGTACCATAATCGTCGCGAATATGAATGCAAAGCATTCGGTCGTCGCTAATATGGATACAAAGATCTGGTCATCGCCAATATGGATACAAAGATCCGGTCGTCGCAATAATGATATAAACATCTGACACCAACATCATGAATGCATGAACATATGACTCAATTAATGCATATGTTCAACAAGTCGTCAACAATCAACATCAACATTTTTCAATACATGCACACACCATCAAAGTCATCGCCAATTTCATGTAAGAATTCGTCGCCAATAACTTACCTATATCAAAATCACCAACATAATCGTCATCAAACATCAACATAATCATCATCAATATCAATCAACTTAGAGAACATAAAGTTCAAAATCACATCTTTCATAAAATACAGACAATTGACCACATCACAACATTCATCCAAATAAACACCCATACATCATAGGTTCATTCTTACTCTAACATATCATTACAAATATAAAGCAAGTGGTAAGTTATCCGGGCACAAAGTCTTAATTGGACAAAGTTCGTTTATATTTGCAAAAACTAGCATTTTCCGATTATCTTTCCAAATTCAAGTAAACAAATTCAAATGCCTTAACCGACTATACCTACAATTCACATATAAGTGCAGTCGCATATACATATACGTTTCATAGGCTAATTCCGACCAATTCCAAAATTTGCCTAAGTTCGTCTCATAATTAATCCTTTCAATTTCAAATAATACAAGACCTCATTAGACCCTTTATACTAAGTTATTTCTTTCATAAAAACACCCATTGATGGTTAGGATAAACTCCATACCCTTAGAAATGAGTTTGGAAGCATTTCGAAAGAAGAAAAACGCGTTTTGAAGGTTTAGAACAGGATGTAATCGATTACAGAAAAGGCGTAATCGATTACACCTTCTAGTAGGAAAAATCTGGGGGCAGAAGGTTTGTGTAATCGACTACACATGGTGTAGTCTTTTACACAAGTTCAGGATACGCAAAAATCTGTTTTTCCAGCTTCTCAAGTGCGAATTTTCACTAAAAATCACTTTTGAGCCACTTGTTCCAACTCCAAAACTTCCAAATCAATTCCAAACTTAACCTTTGATTAAACCTCTTATAACAAACTCTTAGAACACACCCAAACCACATTTCTCATTTCAAAATCACTTATTTTTCAAAAGCACTTAAAAACAACTTTTCACACAAAAATCTCATTTTCTCCCTATTGATCCAGCACCCAAAACTTATAGTGAAAAATAGAAATTCTAAGCGCTCTAACTCAACCTACCAACATCATCAATCCATTCAAAAACATTTAAATCACATTTTCTCCATTTTCACCCATTTTCGCAAAACTCAACAAACAACAACAACCTTCATCGCAACAACATCATTAGAGATACCCAAGGAATAAATCTTCATTAACAACACAACACAACATCATTCAAAGCATAATTTCATCAACAACCTCATTCTTACCACTTTAAGTAAAAATCATAAAAACAACTTATCAACAACAACCATGAGTTTTAAGCACATAACACATCAATTTCATGAAGTTTATCATACCCACGATTTCACATGAAATGGGAGCACAAATTTCATCATTCAAAACCACAAAAAATCACAATTACTACAAAAACACTTAAATCCATAAGTGAAAATAAGTGATTATAGCTTAATTTATGAAAAGATATCATCCCCCTTACCTTTAATCTTCAAGAATGCAAACCCTACCTTCAATTTAGCTCCTAGCCTCCAATCCCAAGCTTTCTCTCTCTAGTTCAACTTCTATCCCTTCTCTTGATTCACTTTCTCTCTCTACTTCTCTCTCAAAATGTTTTGTAAAAATGAGTGAATGAATGTAATGACCTAATTTTCTCATAAGACTAGTGTTTATATAGTCACTACACAAATGAGTTTAGTCTCTAGTTGTCTTAATGAGCTCAATATTCTTACCAACTCATTCACCAAAGTTACTACACACTTAAACCGTCAAAATAACGAATAATTACCGTCTCTTAAATAATTACCCCAACTCACTAGTAACTTAGTAAAAATAATCATTCCCACTTAAAACACTAAAAAAACTCTCATAACAAAATGACTAATTTACACTTGCTCACTAAATGATCAAAATACCCTGAGTCTAAAATGACTAAAATACCCTTCTTAAGCCAAAATCCACTAATACCGGATAAAATACACAGAGATAAATAATCGAATACAAGCACATATAAACACACAAAATAAATAATTAAAATAATTCTAACGAAAAACGGGTTGTTACAACCGCCACCCTCGTCGTCGTTCTGGCATGGGCAACGACCAACTTTGCTCTCTTTATCTGTCTCTCCATCTCTATCTCTATATCTTTCTCTCTCTCTCTAGTTTTTTTTTTCTTTTCACGGGTTTAAAAACAAATCTGGTTCATATTCTATCTATTTCTTATGATTATTTATTTATGGGGGTCTTGTTATCCAGTGCCCCCGGGGCACTAGTTAAGGAACAAAAAGGAAATATTTGCATTGAAAACATAATTCTTTACACTTTTTTAACTTTGACTACACAAGTTCCAAGGTCCTTATACTATATTTGATTTTCTTAACCAGTGCCCCGGGGGCACTAGTTAACATTTTCCTTTATTTATTTACTTTATGTGTATGATGTTAAGCCTATATAGTTTTACTTTATGTGTTTTTTATGATGCTCTTTAGTTCATCTTTTTTATGTTTGTTTTGCTCTTTCTTTTCTAGCATATAGTCATGTTAAAGCACCTAGCAACTATGTCTCATTGTCCTAGGATTTATTAGTGTCACGTGCATTGTTTACATATTTGAAACTTAGCTATATCTCATCTTTTTAGCAACTGAATTGATTCACTAGTGTTTGAATTTCATTATCAGAAATCTCTGACTTCCAATGATACGATTCACAAGTTTTTGAATTGTATCACATCTGAATCGATTCAAATTTTCCTGAATTGTATCATGGTTTTTCTCTGACTTGCACTGAATCGATTCATAAAAGTCTGAATCGTACAAATCTTCATCTTGGGCTCAGTTGAATCGATTCAAATATATATTGAATCATATCAATCTTCATTGGTCATCTGGCTTGTATTTTTGCTATCTGAATCGATTCACAAATTTAGTGAATCAATTCAGTATGTTGTTTTTGGCCGAAATTTTGCACTTGCCACCCAATTCTATATATACTCACCACCTCATAACACCCAAATTATTGAATCATTGTCATCTATTGTCTCTAGGTCTCAAAAACTCATTGTTCATACATTCTTCAAGATTAAACACTTTTTCTTAGAATCATTTTGTACTTTGAGTCATATGATTTAATAGGGTGCTAATAGGGATTATAAGTTGATTCTTTCAAGAAAATTGGTTGGGCTTAATCAAGGTTCTAAAGTGAAGTGAATAATCTCATTCCACTTCCAAAGGTCTTAGGGGTTCTTTCTAATTGTTCTTGTGTTCAAGGGGATCCATTTGCCGGACGTAACATCGAAGAGCTTGAGTGAAGAGCTTAAAGGGGTGCATGGGTACTTGAGGATTCGAAGACATCAAGAAGTACTAAATTCAAAGGTTATTTGAAGTTTGGGGGAGTGGTTACATACGGGTTGAAGAACTAGGATAGTTTCAAGGAATTGTAATCACATTTGTAATTCAACATTGTTACTATTAGTGGAAGTCCTTGGTGGAGGTGTTTTTCATCAAGAAGAGTGAACGTAGCTCGAAGCGAGGACAAAAGAGCGAACTACTATAAAATCTCGGTGTCTTTCTCTCTTCTCTATCCTCTATAATTTCGATAATTATATTTGTTTAAATTGATCAATTGATAGAATAGAAATTTATTTTCATCTACGTTGTTTTGACTAAAATTGGCCTAATTCCTTGAATTAGGATTTCACTATTTTAATTGGATCAATTAGTTTCAATTCCTAACCAATTCATCAATTGCATATACATTTTTTTTTTATTGTTAGCTTGTTATACTTTCTTATAGGTTTGGCTTTGAAATTGAATTGTTCAAGTACTATTAATATTTGATTGAAATAAGATTTAGCTTGTGAATCACTCAATTCTATTGAAATCTTATTAGCACATAGTCTTAACATTTTGTCATAATGTATGATTGTTCAAAGCATATTTCCAATTAGTCAAAATATTTCAAAACGCTTTCGCTAAAACTCAGTAAATTTTTCAAACCGCTATTCACTCTTCTTTATCGCGCATAGACCAACATGATGATGTGTTAAGTTTTGATTGGTTGTGACCAATTGCAATTTCTAGGTCACGTGACCATATAAGAATTGCTTTTGTATAGGAAGGTTGGGAGCTCCTTTCCTCTACCATTCTATTTCTTTAATTAATTTTTATTTGTATTTTAATCGATAAGCTAACTTTTACTTTGTTTAAAAAAAAAAACACATGTGGCATATGAGTAGTTAAATTTGGTGTTCATGTTGACCTGATTAAATCAATGGGGAGCAGCACTTTTATAAAATAGGCTAAAGTTGGGAGGTTAAAATACAATTTTGAAAGCTAGGGGTCAAAATCGTCGGTTTGTGAAAGACTACAAGTTTAGGGCAAAAGTGCGATTTATCAACAAATTGAAAATGACCCTATAAAAATAAAAACACACATTTTAACCTTGTAATTTTAGATTCTTCCTATTCTTGACCCTGTAATATACGCAAAGTCTAAAAAGTATCCTAGACATTGAATTTTTCAGGATTTTTTTACAAAAATGTTTAGGACGTTAAAATATAGGCCGCAAAGTCTAGAAAGTGTCCTAGAGGTTGATTTTTAACGACTTTTTTTTGCATACATGTTTAGAACGTTAAAATATGATTTTCCACAACAACAAAAAAAAATCGACAAAGGAATGGTTAATTATGAAATTAAACTCCTTAAACAATTCATAATTAATACGTCTCTCGTTTTTTTACAAACGTCTCTCGTTTAAAAACTCCAAAATTTCAGGGGGAAGGTTCTTATCTTGTTCTAACCATGGCTACAAAATGTGTAAATGAAATTTGACCCGTGAGTATATGTTTACTCATAAGAAAATTGGAGTTTTGCACGTTTTGGTTGAAAAATAAAAATAAATCGAGGTTTCTTCAAAATACTAAGAAATCCGAACTTCAAGGGCTATTTTTGGAAATTTTACAGGGTGTCTGAGAGTTCCATAGGGTGGAAAAAGTAATAATCTTATTTTATCTCACCCAAACCGAAGTATCATATATGGTTTGGGTCTTGGGTTGACCAAACCCAACCCAAACCGGCCCACGTACACCCCTAGGTTTAGCCTCTTATAAGAGCGGTTATGCTCACCACTTTGGCAGAAGTAGTGAGGACCAACGGCGCTTCTATCAAGATCACTCTCTCTCGCTGCATTTCTTGCATTTGTATAGAGCTTAAAATTCACTTCTTCTCTATCTATTCATCACCCATTCATATAAAGATATATTCGACATATATTATTAAGCTATTGATTTGACTATGATGATATTCTAAAGATACAGGGATACATAAATTGTGAATTTTCTCTACTCATGTTGTTTTCTCTTATATATGCGAAAAAATTCCATGTTATTAATATTTTTCTGTCCCCGTTGTTTTTTATTTTTGAGTTTACTTTCACCTATTGATTTTGTGTTGTTTTTCTCCACTAGATCTATGAGCGTCAAACCAAAACTCAATTCATGGAGTATCATCACAATTATGAATGAATGGAAATCGCCAATGATGTCTTATATTTCTTCTTCTTCTCTGATGTTTTATGTTTTTATCATTTTTATGATAATTCTCAACGAGTGTGATTTCTCTGATTAAATATGGGTAAAATGTGGGCATAAATGATGAGATGATTCTGTCTTGTTTCAAAAGGTAATAATCATGAACGTTTTATATTTTGACCTTGGTATTTACTGCTATAGTTGATTTTGAATTGATTGTTTTTATTTTGATCATTTAATGTTGTGTATTTCTTATTTGAATTTGCAAGTTATTTCATCCGTTTACATGAAAAGATAGAAGATAGAAGCAACATATTAAATAAATGGACTCAATCTAATCTATTAACCAGTTGTATTGTGATCCCAGTCTCTGTATCTCTTTGTTTAAATTTATTTTAATTTTCATTTTGCCGAAAAGAAAAAAAAAAGGATGAAATAACGAGTGGATGATTGTTGCATTGATGAACAAAATTACCACTCTCTGATTGTGATAGTTGTCCTTTAGCTTTTCATCAAAATTGTTTGGATAAAAAAGCATGTTCCTTGTGGTTATGTTGGGTGTTTATTTTAGTTTATTTTCATTGATATGTTTTATTTATTAGTTTCTCATTATGATTTTTATTAGTATATCGTTTGTTAAGAATGATATGATATCTTCTCAAACTATTATTGTCAACAATGTTTAATGAATATTATGATTATATATCTTGCTACTAAGGTGCTTAAGTTAGCTGGAATGCAGCTCGTGACAACAAGAAAACCAGGATCATCTTGAGGGATTTTGTTGGCTATAAGGAATAATAAGGAGCTTCGAAAGTTGTTGGTTGGTGTTACCATTGCTCATGGTGGTGTTCTTCCTAATCGTCAACCCTATGCTTTTGCCAAAGATGACTGGAAAAAGCTGCAACTGCTAGCAAGACCCCATCTAAGACCATCAAACATACCAAGGAGGCTTAGATAGATGTCTTTAGATTCTAGTTTTGGTGTGCAAGCATATCTTATGTAGCATATGTATAAAGGATATCAAGCTCTGTGATCAAGATGGTTTAATTCAATAAAAAATTATGAAACACTAACTATAGTAAGACTCCATCCAAGGTTATCAAATCTCTCAAGGAGGCTTAAATATATGTCTTTGTATTCCCGGTTTGGTGTGCAAGCATATCTTATGTAACATAAATAATACATGTATACAATATACCAAGCTCTTCGATTCTGATGGTTTAGTTTGATAAAAGAAATTATGAAACACTAACTATAGTAAGTTTATTTTAACAATTGAAGTGCATATGTTTTATCATCACTTATGTATAACATAAAACTGTTTAGTTTTGGTTGTTCACTTTCTAAAAGATATATTAATAAATTAAGAAATTGATCAATACTACTAGCCAGTAGTGTGAAGATATGCTTTCTGATTTTCTATAACCTTTTCAAAAGGCCATAAGTTGAATCCATATATTGAAATAGTGAATGTAATCACCCAAAGGTTTCGACATTCTTCCTTTTCACAACTTCATCGACACTACTAACGAAATAGCAACCTTCAATTCCCGCGTCATAACTCAATGCTTTCATCTCATCCGTATAATCACTCTCTTCATTCCTCCTCTCTTTCAAATCTCATTTCGCTCCAACAAGGTGTGAAATATTTGATAAGAGTCTCACATTTAATAATAGTTGACCTAAACATGTGTTTAGATCATGAGGGGTGTGCTAAAGTTAGTGTTTTTCAACACTGTTTCGCACACACGAGGCGTGTGGCAGCCAGCACACTCAGGGTGTGTGGCTTATACTTTTGGTGCCTTTTACCTTTTTCTTCGTCTTTGTTAGTGTTATCTCCCTCCAAACTTGTTGTAGGATTTGAGACAAATTTTTCCGAACTTGTAATCTCTTCTGAGGTCTCTTTGAATCTTCACTTCATGTTTTCCCAATTCTTCATGAGGTGTCTTACTTTGCCAAATTACTTTATTTTTTCAATAAAATACTTACAAAATACCTAAGAATTGCTTGGTTTAGGGAAGAATTATAATTACATGACTCGATAAGAAAACATCTCTTAAACCAGGAATAACTTTCCTAAAACTCTTCTTATTTGAGTCAAATCATTACTAAAATGACTGAAAAATACGCTGATAATAACGTAAGAGGACCTATCATCATTGAGTCAAGCAATGAAACATAGGATAATATTAGTTTTTATTCTATATACAGGCCGCCTATTTTCCATGAACCAAGGTAGTATTGAGGGTGAGCATGTGTAATAGAAAATACTCAATGCTCACATTGGCGAATGTCTAAGTAGTCTTCATCTTACATGTCTCTTAAGCCATGATATTATAAACTATATGATTACACCTAGACAAAATTATTATCTTTAGGTGAAACACATGTATATGATTACACGTACTCCAACATATTCAGTATTCAGATAGAGAAAGACACCCACCCTTGTTTTTATTGGAAGGTAGACGAAAAGCCTCTATGAAATTTTATAGGGATGAGAGAAATTTCCATATAAAGTTTGAGATAGATTTAGAAATAACAAAGATAAGGTCGATGTCTAAGCCACATATGATGCTCGAACAATTGATGAAGTGGAAGCCTACGTAGTGGAAGCTGAAGAGACAACAAAGGAGGCATTGGGTGCAGAAGCAGATGCAATACGAATGTGGTGGAAGCTTTTGCAGAAGCTTCAATGAAAACACTAAAGGGGAGAAACATCTTCAAAGACGACACATCTCATATTTTCCTTCCTTTGTAATACTATAACTTACTACATTAATATGATAGAAAGATTATTTTGGGCTTAATTAATCATTTGGTCCCTTAACTTAATTCTTTTTTTTCGAATTGGTCCCCTAACTATTAAATGTTTCAAAATGGTCCTTTATCTTTGTTTTAATCATCAATTTGGTCCTATTTTATTACTACCTCCGTTCCTTTTTAATTGTCACATTTTGACATTTTACACATACCAAGACAATAAATAAATGTTACTACTTTTGATACAATTTTGATACAATAATTTATACTTTCACCATAATGACCTTATTCATTTAATATCTTCTTTCATATACTTCTCTCTCCACAATAAATAACTAAGGGTAATAATGGTAAAACAACATTTAATGTTGCATTGAACTTTGAAAGTGACAGTTAAATTAAAACAAAAGATTTCTCTAAAAGTGACACTTAAAAAGGAACAGAGGGAGTAATTTTAAACTCCTTAAAAAGAAGACCGTTGGATAAAGGAGGTCCATCAGATCTAATGTGTTGGAACAAAATGTGTTTAACAATGAACATTAAAGAGTTTTGTTGATAACAAGGTATTAAAAATTGTAAATTGGACTAGCTAATATTTGTTCAAGTGTACAAGACCATAGTTAAAAATGTACATCATATAAAGGTTCTGAAGAACAAAAAGAGAGCTATGGACTAAAGAAAAGGAAGCTTAAAAGCATCTGAAAAGAAGTGCATCTGAAGTCATAAGTGCTCATGAAGAATGATGACGTCATCAGAAGCTGAAGATCATCAGAAGCTGAAAGTCATCAGAAGCTGAAAGTCATCAGAAGCTGAAGATCATCAGAAGCTGAAAGTCATCAGAAGCTGAAGATCATCAGAAGTTGAAAGTCATCAGAAGCAAATAGTTCATAAGCGACTTCATCAGAAGCTGAAGCTCATCAGAAGCTGATTATCACCACAAGCTGAAGATTCAAAGATCAACACTTCAAAAGCTGTCCATTGGATTCGAAAACAGTGCAGAAGACTAGTGGATGGTTGCAACGGTCATTTTGGTGAAGATTTGAAGGCTTTGGAACCTTATCTTCAAAAAGCGTTGACATTGTACTTTGTACGAACTGTACAACCACCTTCTCCATTACTCTGTTTTGTGTCCACGCTACAGGACAAGAAAACAGCTCCAGAATAACAGCTTGCCTGCAAAGATGTTCCTTCACAATGGGAATGGATTTCAAATTGGTTCTTCATAGGACAACAACCAAATCAGGCAAAAGATCATTGGTGAAAGATCAAGCTTCAACAACGACTCTTTGATGTGCTGGAAATTTCACAACGTCTCTTTCACACCTCTATATAAAGGAGTGAAGACTTAGAGTTTTGGTAATGTTGAACGAAAGACTCACAACATTTATACAAGTGTCAAACCTCTGCTGAAATTGTTCTGCATTCACTTAGAATTTCTGTGTCTCAAAGTTTCATCTTAGAAATTCTTAAGTTATTGAGTTTGTATCTGATTTGTATTGTGAGCACCTCTGATTGTATATCAAGTGTTCAACCTTAAACAATTTTCTGTGTAATTTTGTTTAGTTAGAAGTCTCTTGCAGTTGTGCTTGAGCAGGGAAGTCTCTTGATTGTGTTCTTGAGCATAGGAAGACTCTTGCAAAGTGTGCTTGAGCAAAGGAAGTCTCTTGCAGGTGTGCTTGAGCAATTGTAATCAGATATTACTCTTAGTGAAATCTCCTTGGAAGTGCAAGGGGGACTGGACTACTTCCGGATTGTGGAAGGAACCAGTATAATTGCTTTATGTCTTTCTTCTTCTCTCTCTCTGTTTTATTCCGTTGCGTTCAGATTCTGATTATCACTTCAGAAGTTGTTTCACTTAGCTTCTGATCAGTGTGTTCAGTTTTAGGAGAAATGAAGAATTTTTTCAAAACACAATTCAACCCCCCTTCTTGTGTTTTTCTCACCTTCAATTGGTATCTAGAGCCTTGGTTCTGTTGATAACACCTAACAGTGTAACAGTCCAAGATCTGAGAAAAACATGTCTACTGAATCTTCTACTTCTGGTCAAACTAGCTATAATAATGTTTCACATGATTATTGTGACAGTAAGAAATCCAGTGTTGGGAAGATTCCAAAGTTCAACGGAGATGCTGAAGAATTTTCTTGGTGGAAAACCAACTTCTATAGTTATATCATGAGCTTAGACGAAGAACTATGGGATATACTAGAAGAAGGAGTTGGTGGCTTAGTTCTAGATGAAGAAGGAGCTGCTGTTGATAGAAAGAAACATACTCATGAGTTGAAGAAACTCTACAAGAAGCATCATATTATCAAAGGAGCACTTGTCACTGCTATTCCTAAAGCAGAATATATGAAGATGAGTGACAAGTCCACTGCTAAAGCTATGTTTGCTTCTCTCTGTTCAAACTATGAAGGCAGCAAGAAGGTCAAAGAAACAAAGGCTCTCATGCTTGTACATCAGTATGAGTTATTCAAGATGAAGGATGATGAAACTATTGAGGAGATGTACTCTAGGTTTCAAACCTTAGTCTCTGGGCTACAAATTCTAAAGAAGAGCTATGTTGCTTCTGACCATGTGAGCAAGATACTCAGAAGCTTGCCTGCAAGATGGAGACCAAAGGTGACTGCCATTGAGGAAGCTAAAGATTTAAACACTTTAAGTGTCGAAGATCTTGTTAGTTCTCTCAAAGTTCATGAGTTAAGTCTTAATGAACATGAGTCTACTAAGAAGAGTAAATCAATAGATCTTCCATCCAAAGGCAAGTCATCAAGAGCTTTCAAAGTGGTTGAATCTGAAGAGGAAGAACAATCAAGTTCAGATTCTGAACGAGATGCTGCTGAAATGGTCATGCTCTCAAACAGACTTCAGTATCTAACCAAGAAGAACAGAAAGGTTCTAACCAGAAGGAGCAACTCCAGAAGCTCAAGGAAAGAAGATCAGAAGGGATGCTTCAATTGTAAGAAGCTTGGACACTTCATTGCTGAATGCCCTGATCTTCAGAAGGAGAAATCTAAGGACAAGTCAAAGAAGTCAACATTCAAACCAAGCAAATTCAAGAAGCAGATCAAGCAGAGTTTAATGGCAACCTGGGATGATTTGGGAAGTGAATCTGGATCTGATAAAGAGGAAGCTGATGAAGATGCAAAGGTAGCGGTTGGGTTAGTTGCCACAGCAACTTGAGAAGCTGGATCAGAATCAGATTCTGAAGATGAAAATGAGGTATATTCTAAGATTCCAAGAGATGAACTTGTTGAGTCACTTAAAGAACTTCTTACACATTTTGAAGTAAGAACCAATGAGTTGAAGGATTTAATAGAAAAATATGCTGATTTGGTAAAACAGCAAAAATCAACTCTATTGGATCTGAAAGCTTCTGAACAAGGACTTAGGGGCTTTGACTTCATGTGTAAAACTTATGAAGATCAGCTCAGGTTCTTATGTCAGAAGCTACATGAAAAGTGTAATGAAAAACCTTTAAGCAACCATGAAATTGCTCTTGAAGATTTTATCATATCTGGCATTGACAGAAGTAGAGTGGCTTCTATGATCTATAGCATTTACAGAAACAATGGCAAAGAGATTGGTTTTTCATGAGGGAAACCAAATGAAATCAATCTCAAAGCATGTTGTGAATGCATCAAGGAAGGATTGAAAACCTTCTTTGTACCTGAAGGTGCTAAGTTGGAAACTGTTGTTCAATCAGAACCTAAAGCTTCTAGCTCTAAGGCTAAGATCACCTCAAAGCCAAAGAACTCTAAGCCAAAGGCTATGATCAAATCTGATTCTAAGACTTCAAAGATCAGGATCCTGAAAAGATCAGAACCTATTCCTCAGAGTCTGGTGAAACCAAAATCTGAGGTTCTGAAGTCCAAGTTTCAGAAGAAGACAGTTACTGCTTCTGAAGTACCAAAACCTAAGGTGATGGTTAATCAGAAGCAATTCAACTCACAACACAAGGTACAGGAAGTGAAGAGTAAAGCATCAAGTACTAACCTTTCAGGACCCATAGAACAATGGGTACCTAAATCTGAAAATGTTAATGATGCAAGTATGTCTAAGAGCAGTGTCAAAGCAAAGATCATGGTACCTAGACAGCGGTTGCTTAAGACACATGACAGGAGAAAAGTCCAGCTTCTCAGCCTAACAATGAAGGAAGGAGGAAGTGTGAAATTTGGAGGCAACCAATCTGGCAAGATCATAGGTACATGAACTATTGGTAATTCCTCTACCTCAATTAATAATGTATGGTTGGTAGATGGTCTTGAACATAACCTTTTGAGCATTAGTCAATTTTGTGATAATTGTTATGATGTGCTTTTTGAGAAAACCAACTGTACTGTAATCAACAAGGAAGACAAATCCATTGTGTTCAAGGAGGTGATCAGAAGGTGATTTGCCTTCTATCAGTGAATGATAAGAAATGGATGTGGCACAGAAGGTTGGGACATGCTAACTGGAGATTAATCTCTAAGCTTAGTAAGTTACAACTTGTCAAAGGGCTACCAGACATTGACTATCATTCAGATGCACTCTGTGGTGCATGTCAGAGAGGGAAAATTGTGAAATCATCTTTTAAAACCAAAGACATTGTTTCAACCTCCAGACCCTTGGAACTACTCCATATTGATTTATTTGGACCAGTTAGTACTGCATCCTTATATGGAAGCAAATATGGATTAGTCATCGTTGATGATTACAGCAGATGAACTTGGGTGAAATTCCTAAAGAGTAAAGATGCTGCTTGTGATGTATTCAGTAGCTTCTGCACTCAAATTCAATCTGAAAAAGAATCAAAGATTTTGAAAGTCAGAAGTGATCATGGTGGAGAATTTGAAAACGAGCCATTTGAAGCTTTTTGTGAAAAACATGGAATTATCCATGAATTCTCTTCTCCTAGAACTCCACAACAAAATGGGGTTGTAGAGAGAAAGAATAGAACTTTACAAGAAATGGCCAGAACCATGATCCATGAAAACAATTTGGCAAAACATTTTTGGGCAGAAGCAGTGAATACAGCATGTTATGTCCAGAACAGGATCTATATTAGACCTATTTTGGAGAAAACAGCATATGAACTCTTTATAGGAAGAAAACCCAATATCTCTTACTTTCATCAATTTGGATGTACTTGTTACATTCTAAATAACAAGCTATACCTAAAGAAATTTGATGCCAAGGCCCAAAGAGGAATCTTTTTAGGTTACTCTGAAAGGTTAAAGGCATACAGAGTGTATAATTCAGAGACACTCTGTGTTGAAGAATCTATGCACGTTAAATTTGATGACAAAGAGCTTGAAGATAAATCTTCAAAGCAAGGTGAAAGTTTTGCATAGATACATGTTCCTGAAGCTACTCCAGAACCTGATCAGATGGTTGAATCTGAAGAAAGTCCAGAAGCTGAACCCACATCAGAAGCACATGATGAAGCTGCTTCTGATGAAGCACAAGATGGCTCACATCAAGAAGATCCTCCCAGAAACACTTTCAACCACAAGTCTTCACATCCTGAGGAGCTAATCATTGGAAACAAAGATAGTCCAAGAAGAACAAGATCATACTTTAGACAAGAAGAATCAGTGATTGGACTGATCTCAATGATTGAACCTACAACAGTTGATGAAGCACTATCAGATGATGGATGGATCTTAGCTATGCAAGAAGAGTTGAATCAATTTCAAAGAAATGATGTGTGGGATCTGGTACCCAAACCTCAGCACAAGAACATTATTGGAACAAAATGGGTATTCAGAAACAAGTTGAATGAGCAAGGAGAAGTAACAAGAAACAAAGCAAGACTTGTTGCACAAGGGTATAGTCAACAAGAAGTCATTAATTACACTGAAATATTTGCTCCGGTTGCAAGATTGGAAGCAATCATGTTACTTCTTTCCTATGCAGTTAATCATGGCATAATATTATATCAAATGGATGTCAAGAGTGCATTTCTTAATGGTGTCATAGAAGAAGAAGTGTATGTCAAGCAACCTCCTGGATTTGAGGATATTAATTATCCTGACCATGTTTTTAAACTGAAGAAATCACTATATGGCTTGAAACAAGCTCCCAGAGCTTGGTATGATAGACTAAGTAATTTCTTAATCAAAAATGATTTTAAAAGAGGACAGGTTGATACAACACTCTTCAGAAGGACCCTTGGGAAAGATATTCTTATTGTGCAGATATATGTTGATGATATAATATTTGGTTCTACTAATACATCTCTTTGCAAGGAATTCTCTAAGTTAATGCAGGATGAATTTGAAATGAGCATGATGGGAGAGCTGAAGTTCTTCCTGTACAGAGGTATGATTGGTTCTTTGTTATACATCACTGCATCTAGGTCATATATTTTATTCAGTGTATGCTTGTGTGCAAGATTCCAATCAGATCCTAGAGAATCTCATATGACTGCTGTCAAGAGAATCTTCAGGTATTTGAAAGGAACAACTAATCTTGGACTCCTTTATAGGAAATCCTTAGATTATAAGCTAATTGGATTTTGTGATGCTGATTATGCTGGTGATAGGATTGAAAGAAAGTCAACCAGTGGCAATTGTCAATTTCTGGGTGATAATCTTATACCCTGGGCTAGCAAAAGACAAACAACTATTGCTATGTCTACAGCAGAAGCAGAATACATTTCAGCTGCAAGTTGTTGTACACAACTACTTTGGATGAAACATCAGTTGGAAGACTATCAGATAATTGCTAACAGTATTCCCATTTATTGTGATAATACTGCTGCTATTTGTTTGTCTAAAAATCCAATTTTGCATTCAAGAGCTAAGCATATTGAAATCAAACACCATTTTATCAGAGATTATGTTCAAAAAGGAATTTTAGATATACAATTCATTGATACTGAGAATCAATGGGTTGATATATTTACTAAGCCTTTAACTGTTGAAAGGTTTAATTTTATAAAGAAAAATTTGAACATGCACTTTGTGTCTGATTAAATGTTTGCTTGCTCCTGAATAGGATTTTAGGTTCTGAAGTTAGTTCAGAAGCAGTAGTCCATCAGAAGCTCTTTATTGAGGTTCTGAGGAAAACTCGCTTCTGATGATGACGTCAGTATCTGAAGTCCAGAAGCTGGATTTTATGCTTCTGAATAGTAGAGTTAGTGGAAACGTTGGGAGTTACTTTCTATAGTAACTTCTGGCCCACTAACTTGGTAGTTACTCTGAAAGTTTCTGAAGTGGCCTGTCTGTATTGGTGTATAACTAAAAAGGGCAATGATGATTTAATAGCTTTGAAAAGTACTTTCACGCGCCCCCAGTTTGTCATTAATGTTATGTTTGTTTGTCTCTTTTGAATTGCAATCGTTTTTGCTCTTAACACTTTGTCAATTCACACACTACTCACTTCACAAACAAACACTTTGCTTTCAAACCTCTTGCGAAGTAAGCGCAATTTTCTCAACCCTAGAACCCTAAAAGTTTCATCTTCATCTCCAATCAAATGGCATCATCAAGCTCGCATCAAGAAGCTCCAGAATCTATTTATGACTACAGAGGAAGAAGCATGAAACTAGAAGAATGGGAACTGCTGGTTCAAATAGAAAATCCAGTAGATTTTGCATCTCTAGCATTTCATACGTGTTGGATCAGAAACTACTACGAAGTGCAAGGTCTTGTGCCATAATTCAAAATGTTGAATGGACCAACATACGAAGCTATAGTTAGGCACTTCTGGGTGAGAGCTAAGGTATTCGACAAAGAAGCATCTATAACTGAAGAAAGGCAAATGGTTTTGCTTTATCCAGAACTTGAAGGAAAGACAAGAGAAGAAATGGGACTTGAGCCATTCACTAGTGTTGAAATCAGGTCAAGTATTTGTGGAATTCCAGTAAGGATTGCTGAATGGCAAATAGAAGTTGTACTTGGTGTAGAAGCTTCTGGAAAATACTCTGGAATTGATCTTTCAAGTGCTGCTGAAGAATGCATTTGGAAAGACAAAGCTAATTTGGTTATATACAATTCCATAAAGGAAGGAAAATATGCTGACTTAAACATGGAAAAGAAGATGTTTCTGAAGATTCAGAATGAGAATTTGCTTCCATGTGGTGGAAGTGAGAAACCAAATTTGGCTCAGAAGGTCTTTCTCCAGCACTTCATCAAACAGGAAAAGGTGAATGTGCCAAAATACATGTTCAAGTATCTGATAGAATGTCTGAAAAAGAGCCAGCTACAGGACAGACCCTGGGTTCCTTATGAAAGGCTCTTATCAGAAATATTTTATCAACGAGGAGTCTTGGACAGATTAAGCAATGTTGAAGCCTACACAGATAAGCTGCTCGATACTAAGACTGGGAAGTTCATAAACGCTCAGACACTCAAAAATATGAAGCTAATCAGTGAGGTCACCAAGCTTGAAACTGATTTGAATGAATCCAATGCAAAGTCTGATCTCATGAGAGACTTTCCTCCTATCTGCAAGAAGGATCCTCTTGATGTGCAGATGTACTACATCAAGGAGCACTTTGAGGCAACCAACGAAAGAATCAGGTTGGAAGATGTACCTGAGGAGATGTATGGTGGTGCATTGCCACGAGCCAGATGTAGAAAATCAAAGAGGAAGATGACTGTAGAAGAGTATCTGAAGGTGGAAAAATCTGTTAAGAAAGCAAAAGTTGCTTCTGACAAGCTCAAGATTGGTGGTTCCTCAGTACCATCAATTGAAGAAGCTATTGAAGACATGGATTCAAGTTTGATCCTGGATGTTGGTATTGCTCTTGATCAACCTGTAATACCAAAGAAGAAGAGGAAGTTAGCAGTAAGGAGGACCAAGGACTTTCCTCTTGTTACTAAGAAAGCAGGAGCTGCTACTACTGCTTCTGAAGCTATTGTAAAAGCTTTAGAGATTGCTTCTGATCTTCAAGAAATGGTTATGACAGAGGCTTCACAACTTCTTAACATACCTGGTACTGCTGAAGATGATCAGAAGAGGACAGCTGAACATTCAGAACCGGTAATACATGAGATATCCAGTGACTCTCCTTTAACTTCTTTAGAAACCTCATTATCATCATCTTCTGATTCTGATGATGATATACCCATAGGACTCCTTTTTCGAAAACCAGTAAAAAGCCATCCAACATCAACCAAGACCAACACAAAACCCTCTCAGTCAAGCACTTATGAGCCAGTGGGTCATATTATCAATGAAAAGATAGAAGAAATAGCTGAGAGAAGAGACAAAGTCATTGATAGTATTCTTCGCCATCACCCTCAACCTCTCAATATTCAACCCCTCAACATGATTCCACCAGAAAATGTTGAACCTACATCAGAAAAAGGCTCTGAGACAACCCCAGAAGCAGATGCTTCTGAGAAAATTGTTTCAGAAAGCCCCCATTAACAACCATCAGAAACACACAAACCCTACTCACCTCCACAACAACAATCTCCCATAGCGGACATTGACCCCCAACCAAACATTCAAACACAACAAACTTCACCACAACAACCACCAATCAATACTGAAAGTGACCCCCAACTAAACCAACAACCAGAGCAAACCTTACCCAAACCTACTCCAATGGAGATTGACAATCATCAAGTCAATCTCCAAGCCTCAACCTCAAACTCACAAATTAACCTTGACCAACCATCCTTTTCAACTCAATCTGATCATAACCTCACCATTATAACACCTGAACCTGTTCAGGATCTATCTCTGAGTGACTCTGACCAATCCTCAGATCTAGAAATCCTTGAACAACCACCCCTGAACATACTGGAATCTGAGTACATTGATGTTGAGTTACTCAAGATCCTCTCAGAGATGCAGGATCTGGTACAGAACAGAAGGGTAATTGATCTGTCATCAGCCTATGAGGAACAATGGGAATCCTTGCAGAAGAGAGCTACTGATCTGATAGAATCTGTAAGAAGAAAATGCATCAGAATCAAGACTTTTGCTGTAAGGAAGTTTTTGAAGGATATGGAGTTAGCCAAGAAAGGTCCAAGGCTGCTTCTGACAAATGAGCCATTCTACTCAGAAGCTGACTACATGACTAGAGAAGCCAGGATGTTCAAGCTACTAAGACAGCAGATGGCACAGCAACAGCAGGAAGCTAAAGCAAGGGAACTGGAACTTCTTCAGAGGCAACAAGCTCTTGAAGAACTGGTGAAGAAGCAAGCAGAAAAATTGGAGAAGATGATGAAACAACAACAAACCAACCCTTAGTTGCACATCCTAGTGTTTATTTTTTGTTTGTTATTTGTTTTAGCTACTTTAGTTCTTGCTTCTGAACATTTCTTGTTTTACACTTCTTACTGCTTCTGAATTCTTAGTTGGTTCAGATTCATGAATGCCTGGATATTTTTGTTCATATACATATTCATTGCTTTGATTTACTTAGTTATTTATGCTCTGATTATATATTTTTGATAAGATTATAGGTTCTGATTTTTTTTTGCTATACTCTCTTCTTGTTTGAGTTTTTCTCAAATCGTTTGGTCTTTATTGCTTATTTGCTTTTTTGCTAATGACAAAAGGGGGAGTATATGTGATAGTATTTAAAGGCTCTGAGCCCCATTAATAATATTTGAATATTTTGAGAAAACTTCTATCCTTTTGTTTTACCTAAAAATGGGTGTATCAAAAAAGGGGGAGTATCAAATTTCAAATAAAAGTTAATTGAACTTAGGAGGAGCTTACAAACCTCACCTTAAAGACTATCAGACTCAGGGGGAGTTTGAGCTTACAAACCTCAGATTCTGAGCTTGCAAACCTCACAACCCCAAAGTCAACTTGTTAATTAGATTAACAACAATTGATCAATTTTAAATACTATTGTTTGTCATCATCAAAAAGGGGGAGATTGTTGGAACAAAATGTGTTTAACAATGAACCTTAAACAATTTTGATGATAACAAGGTATTAAAAATTGTAAATTGGACTAGCTAATATTTGTTCAAGTGTACAGGACCATAGTTAAAAATGTACATCATATAAAGGTTCTGAAGAACAAAAAGAGAGCTATGGACTAAAGAAAAGGAAGCTTAAAAGCATCTGAAAAGAAGTGCATCTGAAGTCATAAGTGCTCCTGAAGAATGATGACGTCATCAGAAGCTGAAGATCATCAGAAGCTGAAAGTCATCAGAAGCTGAAAGTCATCAGAAGCTGAAAGTCATCAGAAGCTAAAAGTCATCAGAAGCTGAAGACCATCAGAAGCTGAAAGTCATCAGAAGCTGAAGGTCATCAGAAGTTGAAAGTCATCAGAAGCAGATAGTTCAGAAGCGACTTCATCAGAAGCTGAAGCTCATCAGAAGCTGATTATCACCACAAGCTGAAGATTCAAAGATCAACACTTCAAAAGCTATCTATTGGATTCGAAAACACTGCAGAAGACTAGTGGATGGTTGCAACAGTCATTTTGGTGAAGATTTGTTGAAGGCTTTGGAACCTTATCTTCAAAAAGCGTTGACATTTTACTTTGTACGAACTGTACAACCACCTTCTCCACTACTCTGTTTTGTGTCCACGCTACAGGACAAGAAAACAGCTCCAGAATAACAGCTTGCCTGCAAAGATGTTCCTTCACAATGGGAATGGATTTCAAATTGGTTCTTCATAGGACAACAACCAAATCAGGCAAAAGATCATTGGTGAAAGATCAAGCTTCAACAACGACTCTTTGATGTGCTGGCAATTTCACAACGTCTCTTTCACACCTCTATATAAAGGAGTGAAGACTTAGAGTTTTGGTAATGCTGAACGAAAGATTCACAACATTTTTACAAGTGCCAAACCTCTGCTGAAATTGTTCTGCATTCACTTAGAATTTCTGTGTCTCAATGTTTCATCTTAGAAATTCTTAAGTTATTGAGTCTGTATCTGATTTGTATTGTGAGCACCTCTGATTGTATATCAACTGTTCAACCTTAAACAATTTTCTGTGTAATTTTATTTAGTTAGAAGTCTCTTGCAGTTGTGCTTGAGCAGGGAAGTCTCTTGATTGTGTTCTTGAGCATAGGAAGACTCTTGCAAAGTGTGCTTGAGCAAAGGAAGTCTCTTGCAGGTGTGCTTGAGCAATTGTAATCAGATATTACTCTTAGTGAAATCTCCTTGGAAGTGCAAGGGGGACTGAACTACTTCCGGTTTGTGGAAGGAACCGGTATAATTGCTTTGTGTCTTTCTTCTTCTCTCTCTGTTTTATTCCGCTGCGTTCAGATTCTGATTATCACTTCAGAAGCTGTTTCACTTAGCTTCTGATCAGTGTGTTCAGTTTTAGGAGAAACGAAGAATTTTTTCAAAACACAATTCAACCCCCCTTCTTGTGTTTTTCTCACCTTCATAATGGTATATCAGCAACACATAATTTATATTGCTTTCTTCCTCTTCTTCCCCATCTTCATCTTCTTCATATAACCATCATCAACATTCATGAACCAGAAATCCATAAAAATCATCGATTAAACCTAGCAACTAACAAACACAAAAAATTAAAACCAATTGTTTCCCCTCTTTCAGGTTGATTAAGCAAGGCTCGCATGGTTGTCATTTTTTGTATAGCATTTTATTTGCTGAAAAACTTCAATGTTGATAAAAAAGGACAACCTATGTATACTTTTATTTGAAGATCCTACATTATTTTAGTTTCTATTAGCAATCATACAAAATAATAGACTCATGAATTTTCCAACTCAGAAACCGTACCCTTATTTTCTAAAAACTCAACGATTGTTACATGCCATGTACGTGATCTCTAGCAATTTGAAGGTGCTTCTTGAATTGATATTGATTTCACTTGTGAATAGCTGTTTCTTATCCAATTCAATGTTTGTGGGTTCCCCCTCTTCTCTCTTCTCTGTGTTGTCGACAATGGTAGTAGCGGTGTCACTCATGTTGGACGCACATGAAAGCTGAGATACCACCTTTGGTACTTCCTTTATCCCTTAGTTTTGAATTTTGTTCGGGTTCTTCTTCTGGTGTTGATGAAAGAGGGGTAAAAATGCTATTGTTGACTTTTTGGCATCTGAAAGAGGGGAAACAATTGGGTTTGATTTTTTGTATTTGTTGGATGTTGGGTTTGATTCATGATTTTTCTGGGTTTTTGTTTCAAGAATATTGATGATGGTTATATGAAGAAAATGAAGAAGATGAAGATGAGGAAGAAGAGGAAGAAAGCAATATAAATTATGTGTTGGTGATACACCGTTGGATCTGATGACCTCCTTTATCCAACGGTCTTCTTTTAAGAAGTTTAAAATTAATAAAATAGGACCAAATTGATGATTAGAACAAAGATAAAAGACCATTTTGAAACGTTTAATAGTTAGGGGACCAATTCGGAAAAAAAAATTAAGTTAAGGGACCAAATGATTAATTAAGCCGATTATTTTGTATTCAATTTATAAGCAAAATAACATGAAATGAGTTATATATACACACACATGAATAAATTTGGGCATAAAGAACATCTATAATCTTAGCAAGAAAGGGCTTCATCCTCCCAATGTTCAACCCCGATTTAGTGTACACGTGTCATTCTATTATTCCTGGCTTCTCACCTCCGATGCCAGCCAAATTTTTGTGCTACAAGTTAAGAGAGTGTTGCAAAAAAACAAAAAAAAATTGTGAATTTTTCAAATGTACGACAGATACAATGATGGTTTTTTTTTTGTACGGTTTTTAATTTATAGTGTTTTGTTTGAAAAAATCATTGCACGTGATCCGGATTTCGTGGGATTGTAAAGGTACAGATTTTCTTTTGAATTTTTTGTATTTTAGTGTACTCTTAATATTTTTGGCTCCAAACTCAGATATTTTGTTGTCTATATAAACCACTTCAGGTGACCTCATTATTTCATCCAAACAAAACCGTTGTGATCTGTATCTTGCTTAGTGCTAGTTCTCGAATTAAACAGGTTGTGTGCTTAGGTATCATTTTCCCATGGCGAAGATCAAAGGTGTTGATAGGAGGTTTGATTTATTGTCTGATGTTAAGACTGGGAAGGAGAGCTGACGTTTCAAGGTTAGGATACTTCGATTGTGGTCTGTGTCAGCTTTCTTGAATCCTGAGGAAACCAATTCAATTGAGATGGTCTTGGTTGACGAGGAGGTGCGCATCAAGTTATTATTTGCATTTTTATCCTGTTTGATGCTATGTCTTATATTATGTTTGTATTGTTTTGTCAATTTAATCTAATCCAAACAATTCAAGTGGTCTCTTTCATGACTATAAAATAATATTTGCAGGCCTTAAGTTTAAATATAAAATTTATAATGGTAATCAAATCAAGCAATGCTTAAGGTTCATATCACACATGACAAATCCATGCCACTGTTATGTCTATTAGGTTCATATCACACATGACATATAAAATTTAGGGATTTAGTAATTTTATTTTAATTTTGTAGTATATCAAACTTATATTATGTTGGTATTGTTTTAATTTGTTTCATTCGAAGGGTGGAAAAATTCATGCCACTGTTAGAAAGCAGCTGATTTATTTGATTGAGTCCAAGCTGTGCGAAGGCGAGATGTACCAGATGTCACTGTTCTATGTTGCTCCCAGTACTGGTTCTTACAGAACAACTCTTCACCCCCACAAGCTTATTTTTCAGATGAAAACAAAGGTTCAGAAGGGAGGTGAATCTGCTATACCACGCTACGGTCTGAGACCCAGCAGGCTTGATGAAGTCTCCAGTTATGATCGGGATTGCGACTACTTGATTGGTTAGTCGTATAATTCTTTTTAATATTCATGTAAGGTAGTAGACTGGCACTTGAACGTTTTTTTACGAATTCTTGCTGCAGATGTTATCGGTGTCATAACAGGAATGTCTGCTGAGAGGGAGTATATCAGGGACACTAAGATTACAAAGATGGTTGTTATAGAGTTGACGGATGAGAGGTATAGTTAAAAGAAAACTCACGTTTTTATTGTAGTTAGTATTGTTGTGGTTTTATCTGAATACAATAATACAAAATTGTTTAACCTGTTTTCGATGTAGTGGCAAATGTGAGTGCGCTTTCTTTGGTTCTTATGTTGATGAATTGAAAAGGATGATGGAGGATGCTGCTGATACCCTCCCTGTATTGGTTGTTCAGTTTGCCAAGATAAGATATTCAGAGGTAATGAACATTGGAAATACATTCCCGTTGCCCTTTACATGTAGTTACTTCTCTTGCTGATTTGGTTTCTTTACAGACAAAGCATCGATTCAAAATGTCATAAATACTACCCGCATTTTGGTGAACCCTGATATTCCTGAAGTTGCAGCTTTCAAGACCCGATACATAGTTTCTAATGACATTTATGGTTTATATGCAATATAAACTACACCCTGCATATTTCTATTTCAAATTGGTGGTGTTGAAGTTGGTCAATTTCATTTGTTTTCCTTAGTGTTGATGTTCATGGGATGCAAGCCCCTTTTGTGGTTCCTTTGATTGGTTCTCGACCTAAAGCATCCTTGGAAGATGAGTTTCTCAAGATGTACCCGAAGAGAAGCATCTCTCAACTTGCTGACATTGTTGGTGAGGGAAATTTCGTTGTCGGTGGGACTGTTCAGAAGCTGGTTGATGGTCAGGAATGGTGGTATCCTGCATGCAAGTGCCATAAAAGTGTGACGCCTGACTCAGGTTCTTATTATTGCAATGCATGCGCAAGGCATGTTTTCCATATTGTTCCAAGGTTAGCATATTTACTATAATTTGGTTTGTATTGTCCATATTTTGTTGATTTGTTGAATTGTTAATTTGATAATTGTGCAAGTATCAAACATGGATCATTTTTATATTTTTTAGGTTCAAGGTTAAGGTGGAGGTTGGTGATGGTGAGGCAGATGGTACATTTCTTATGTTTGACAATGACATTAGCTACATTGTTTAAAAGTCGTGTGCTACCTTGGTTGCGGCTGCAAAGGTAGTGTCATATTCTAATATATATATATATATATATATATATATATATATATATATGTTTTTTTCTTGCACCAAAGTATGTTGTATATTTTATGTTATGGCAATCATTTTTTTCCAGACCGAGAACGCTGGGTTCTATCCTCCAGAATTTGATTATCTTATTGGAAAGAAAATTCTATTAGTCGTGGACACCAATGTTGTCTCTACCCACGTATCTGATGGCTCATACCGTGTTAAAAGGGCCTGTATGGACTTGCAAGTGATCAAGAAGTTTGATGAAGTTGTAATTGATTGCAATTCTACTCCTGATGTAATGTTTTAATTTTTTTCATCAAGTGTGCTTTTGGTTTTGTTGTACTATTTTGTTGCTTAATCCATGTAGTGTTTTTATTATTTCAGGCCAGCCCAGATGATTCTGGAGACCTATCTGATGATTGTGAGGTTGTCAAAGATTCTCAGTTGTCTGATTCCGTTGATGGAGTGATGGTTACACCTGATAAGGTCCGGAAGGATATTTCCAAGAATATTTCCAAGAGTGATGCATCTATTTCCAAGGTTAAGAGGGATTTGACTAAGGTGTTTGAAGGGATGGATGGTGCGGAGGGGAAAGGGATTCTCAAAGCTGTCAAAATTGAGAAGTAGTCGTGTTAATTGGTGTATTTGTTGAATAAGTTATTATTGTAGTTATGTGCAGTTTGGTTAGGTACCACTGCTTTATGTTGTGTTGTATCCGTCGTTGTGGATTACAAGTCCATTATGTTATTATGCATTATTTCCAAAAGGTGTTGTTCTCTTGACAACAGACCATTTAATTGTAAGTTGTTTGCCAGTTATTATCAGCTATTGTAACCCATGGTGATGTGATCACTGTTCTGATGCTTGGAATAAATGAAGCTCATTATGATAAATTGCAATTGTTGTTATTTAATTTTGAATGATTTATTTTTTTATGATTTCGTGATTGGAACTGATATGATCACTGTTCTGATTTCATTATGATAAATTGCAGATCTCGGATCTTTTATTGGAACTGTTGTTATGTCTATTATGCTCATTCGAAAGACTTTTTTTAATTGATATAATTATTTTTTTCCATAAAAATTTAATCTAATCCAAACAATTCAAGTGGTCTCTCTCATGACTATAAAATAATATTTGCAGGCCTTAAGTTTAAATATAAAATTTATAATGGTAATCAAATCAAGCAATGCTTAAGGTTCATATCACACATGACAAATCCATGCCACTGTTATGTCTATTAGGTTCATATCACACATGACATATAAAATTTAGGGATTTAGTAATTTTATTTTAATTTTGTAGTATATCAAACTTATATTATGTTGGTATTGTTTTAATTTGTTTCATTCGAAGGGTGGAAAAATTCATGCCACTGTTAGAAAGCAGCTGATTTATTTGATTGAGTCCAAGCTGTGCGAAGGCGAGATGTACCAGATGTCACTGTTCTATGTTGCTCCCAGTACTGGTTCTTACAGAACAACTCTTCACCCCCACAAGCTTATTTTTCAGATGAAAACAAAGGTTCAGAAGGGAGGTGAATCTGCTATACCACGCTACGGTCTGAGACCCAGCAGGCTTGATGAAGTCTCCAGTTATGATCGGGATTGCGACTACTTGATTGGTTAGTCGTATAATTCTTTTTAATATTCATGTAAGGTAGTAGACTGGCACTTGAACGTTTTTTTACGAATTCTTGCTGCAGATGTTATCGGTGTCATAACAGGAATGTCTGCTGAGAGGGAGTATATCAGGGACACTAAGATTACAAAGATGGTTGTTATAGAGTTGACGGATGAGAGGTATAGTTAAAAGAAAACTCACGTTTTTATTGTAGTTAGTATTGTTGTGGTTTTATCTGAATACAATAATACAAAATTGTTTAACCTGTTTTCGATGTAGTGGCAAATGTGAGTGCGCTTTCTTTGGTTCTTATGTTGATGAATTGAAAAGGATGATGGAGGATGCTGCTGATACCCTCCCTGTATTGGTTGTTCAGTTTGCCAAGATAAGATATTCAGAGGTAATGAACATTGGAAATACATTCCCGTTGCCCTTTACATGTAGTTACTTCTCTTGCTGATTTGGTTTCTTTACAGACAAAGCATCGATTCAAAATGTCATAAATACTACCCGCATTTTGGTGAACCCTGATATTCCTGAAGTTGCAGCTTTCAAGACCCGATACATAGTTTCTAATGACATTTATGGTTTATATGCAATATAAACTACACCCTGCATATTTCTATTTCAAATTGGTGGTGTTGAAGTTGGTCAATTTCATTTGTTTTCCTTAGTGTTGATGTTCATGGGATGCAAGCCCCTTTTGTGGTTCCTTTGATTGGTTCTCGACCTAAAGCATCCTTGGAAGATGAGTTTCTCAAGATGTACCCGAAGAGAAGCATCTCTCAACTTGCTGACATTGTTGGTGAGGGAAATTTCGTTGTCGGTGGGACTGTTCAGAAGCTGGTTGATGGTCAGGAATGGTGGTATCCTGCATGCAAGTGCCATAAAAGTGTGACGCCTGACTCAGGTTCTTATTATTGCAATGCATGCGCAAGGCATGTTTTCCATATTGTTCCAAGGTTAGCATATTTACTATAATTTGGTTTGTATTGTCCATATTTTGTTGATTTGTTGAATTGTTAATTTGATAATTGTGCAAGTATCAAACATGGATCATTTTTATATTTTTTAGGTTCAAGGTTAAGGTGGAGGTTGGTGATGGTGAGGCAGATGGTACATTTCTTATGTTTGACAATGACATTAGCTACATTGTTTAAAAGTCGTGTGCTACCTTGGTTGCGGCTGCAAAGGTAGTGTCATATTCTAATATATATATATATATATATATATATATATATATATATATATATATATATATGTTTTTTTCTTGCACCAAAGTATGTTGTATATTTTATGTTATGGCAATCATTTTTTTCCAGACCGAGAACGCTGGGTTCTATCCTCCAGAATTTGATTATCTTATTGGAAAGAAAATTCTATTAGTCGTGGACACCAATGTTGTCTCTACCCACGTATCTGATGGCTCATACCGTGTTAAAAGGGCCTGTATGGACTTGCAAGTGATCAAGAAGTTTGATGAAGTTGTAATTGATTGCAATTCTACTCCTGATGTAATGTTTTAATTTTTTTCATCAAGTGTGCTTTTGGTTTTGTTGTACTATTTTGTTGCTTAATCCATGTAGTGTTTTTATTATTTCAGGCCAGCCCAGATGATTCTGGAGACCTATCTGATGATTGTGAGGTTGTCAAAGATTCTCAGTTGTCTGATTCCGTTGATGGAGTGATGGTTACACCTGATAAGGTCCGGAAGGATATTTCCAAGAATATTTCCAAGAGTGATGCATCTATTTCCAAGGTTAAGAGGGATTTGACTAAGGTGTTTGAAGGGATGGATGGTGCGGAGGGGAAAGGGATTCTCAAAGCTGTCAAAATTGAGAAGTAGTCGTGTTAATTGGTGTATTTGTTGAATAAGTTATTATTGTAGTTATGTGCAGTTTGGTTAGGTACCACTGCTTTATGTTGTGTTGTATCCGTCGTTGTGGATTACAAGTCCATTATGTTATTATGCATTATTTCCAAAAGGTGTTGTTCTCTTGACAACAGACCATTTAATTGTAAGTTGTTTGCCAGTTATTATCAGCTATTGTAACCCATGGTGATGTGATCACTGTTCTGATGCTTGGAATAAATGAAGCTCATTATGATAAATTGCAATTGTTGTTATTTAATTTTGAATGATTTATTTTTTTATGATTTCGTGATTGGAACTGATATGATCACTGTTCTGATTTCATTATGATAAATTGCAGATCTCGGATCTTTTATTGGAACTGTTGTTATGTCTATTATGCTCATTCGAAAGACTTTTTTTAATTGATATAATTATTTTTTTCCATAAAAATTTAATCTAATCCAAACAATTCAAGTGGTCTCTCTCATGACTATAAAATAATATTTGCAGGCCTTAAGTTTAAATATAAAATTTATAATGGTAATCAAATCAAGCAATGCTTAAGGTTCATATCACACATGACAAATCCATTATGCGACAGTTAGCATAAAAATGCATTTTTATGGCAGTGGTTACGGAAATGAAATATAGAAATCAAACATATCATATTACCATATGAAAGTGTAAGTTCTATTGCTTCGGTGCAGTGTTGCAGTTGCCACATATAACTTATTTTCCAACAAGTGTATGTACATATGATGCTCTCTTTGTAGATTTCACATGTTGATATAGCAAGGAACTTAAGAAATGAATAAATATAGTATCAAACACTAAGTTTGGGATGGAAATCTGAGTTAAGAAAAGATGATGTAAATTCGTCTAAACAAGCCATCCGAATTCTCTCAAGAGTTGCTGGACTATCGAGAGCAAACCAGTCGGTGCACCCCGTTTCAACTCTTGCAGCTCTGATGGCATCCTTGATGGCAAAGAATACAGCTGATGCTAGGAAAAACGGAGGCTCACCAACTGTTTTAGGAGAATGGATTGCCTTTACATTTGGATGACCCTGCAAGTTAGATTACACAACAAAATAAAGTTAATATGTAGCTGCTATCTTCAAGTTCTGTATGCATCACAGATAGCCAAATAACCAAATTGCGAGTCGGATACTATTATGCCTTGGATTACACCTATGACTCCACTGTCTCATCAGGTGACATAGATCAAGAAAAGAACTGAAACATGTTTTTCCTTATTGTGCCTTAGGGAAAGGATAAAAAAATCGTTTTTGTGTAGTCTCTTACTCCTAATACGATGACTTATCCATCTATTCGTATGGCACACACCGGGTCTGTTTATGATATTTTTAAAAATATATATATATATTTGTTACCAAGGATGCTATCTTTATCATTAAATTGTCTTTTCCTTCTAGTTTCGTTTTGGACAAATTATACATCAATCATGAGAGGAAAAATGATAGTTATTATATAATATTTTGCTCTTGATGAAAAGATTAATCCATTCATTCGTATGACACACACAAGATGTATTTAGTTGCTCTAAAATCAAATATATTTATGCTAAGAAGAATATGAATTTTCTCATTACGATGTTTATTGCCTTTGAGCTTTCCTTAATTACGTACCACCCTTTTTTTTCGAGTAATTAAGTACCAGAGTTTATATTTTTAGAGAAATTACGTACCACTCTTTGGTTGCATGGAGGTATTTTCTTTGCCATGTCATCCCATGCTATTGTAGGTTCTCCCTTTGATTTCCCCCCATTTCTGTTTGAATTGGTTGACTATTCATTGTTTGTTTCTTATGGTGCCTATATATACCAACAAATATGCCATTTTTTATTACACTCTTGGTTTATCCATAAAGCTTTGCCGATAATGGTTGCCAGAGAGTTGAGTCCCTCTGAAATGTCCATTGCTATTCGACTGAAGGATTATGTTGCTGGCTTAGAAGTTGTTACTTTAAATGATCTAATACACAGTTATGTTCAAGGAGAATTTGTTGTTGTTGCTCTCCTTGGTTCGGTGGTCGAGGGTGTTGATCTTTGGACATCAAGTGATGTATATGAAAGGGGACCTAGGTTGCACAAATACATGATGTGATTAATTTTTATGGTGTGTGTTTATTTAACTTTGAATTAATTATCTATGGTATAGTTATAGGTTGAAAATGGAAGTTACAAATCATGAAGATCATGCAATTTTTATATTGATTGATGATCAAGTAAAGAAGTTAGCAAAGGAGACATGCACTTTGTTGACAAAAATGGTACTACATATATTTTCCATCGACTTTTTTTTTGTGATGGGATGAAATAATTTCATTGTAGGTCACCTGTAGTTGTGAATTTATTGTAGGAAGAATGTTGTTCTCTGTATCCAGAAGAGGTTGATTGTATGGCTGGTGAAGCTATGATATTTAAGGTGAAAAAACTATACCAGGATGGTGATTTAGGGTCATTCATTTACAGGGTGTCTGATGTAGAGAATGATTACGACTTGGTCGAGCTTTTCTCTTCAACTTATGTCAAGCCCTCCATGAAATACGTTAGTCAGATAACCTTTTCTCTTCAACTTATGTCAAGCCCTCCATTGTATGTTTTTTAATCTATTTATTTCATTGAACCTATCTTTAATGTTTTAAACAGGTCCAGGGATCTGTCGTCCCAGAGGATGATGTGTCACCAAAGAACGATATTGTCTTTGCTGATCCATCAATTGAGAAATATACCACTCAAAATGCTTTATTCCGCGATGAGATTAACGTCCAAGAGATCCACAATTCAAATGGCAAGAGGGTGTTGGTGGTTTCCCATGTGGCTGAACAAGATTTTAAGAAATCTAAGTATTAGTACTTAATCTCATGTAATTCTGATATTGTTGTTGTTGAATAATTTCTCATGGGAAAGTCGTACTTACTTATCAAGTATTAGTCGATTGATATTAATATCATAAATAAGTTATGTATCTGATATTATCAATTAGCGTTGTTTCCAGTCAGCTCTTGGTTTCACAGAATAAAAATTAGTGTAACCCCTTTTAACCTAATAATTGTTTACTTAACAATACGCAGAGGCTGAACACTTATTCATCGTGAAAAAGGTGAAATATAGTTTTTGTTTTTGACAAAAGGTGAATTATAGCTGATAGCATGTTTGACAGAATAAAAACATATTTTGAAAGAATAAGAGTGTTAATGGTGCATATATTTTACAATCGCAGTAATAAATCATTTTAGAAGAATTTCTAACTTTGTGCACTATGTATGTGCGAGATTTTTTCATGAATTTCTACTCACAGCTATATTTGTCCAATTCATCATGAAAAAGGTGAATTATAGCTGATAGCATGTTTGACAGAATAAAAACTTATTTTGAAAGAATACGAGTGTTAATGGTACATATATTTTACAATCGCGGTGATAAATCATTTTAGAAGAATTTCTAACTTTGTGCATTTTATATTGTGTATTTCTACTCACAGCCATATTTGTTCCAATTATCAACTGAATTTGATAATTTTTATTTTGCTAATGCGCTTTTCGCATTAGAAAATCCATTATAGAAAATTAAGACAGAAAATTATTACTCCCTCCGTCCCAAATTAACTGAGTCATTTACTAAAAAAAAGTGTCCCAAAATAACTGAGTCATTTCAATTTTCAATACAACTTTCATCATTCCCAATACAATATAACTCTAATTAATACAATTCCATCATTCCCAATTCAAAATATTCCACTTTCCCCTTTATTTATCATTTTTCTTAATATGTGTGAAATGGACAAATGAGTCAGTTAATTCGGGATGGAGGAAGTAAAGGTTAATATTACCGTTGAAAAATATACTACCCCCGTCCCTAATTATAGGGTCATTTTGAAAAAATAACGGAAATTAAGATATTGGATATATGTATTAAATATGTTTGTAATTACTATTGTTTTTACAATTTTATCCTTTAAGAGAGAGGGTTGGTTTATGTTTTCAGCATGTTATTTATTGTTGATTGAAGAAAAAGTTGTATAATAAATAGGGATATGTATGTAAAGAAATAATTAATGTAGTTGGAAATAGCAAATGGGTCTTATAAAAAGGGACAAAAAAAATTCTCAAAAGAGTCTTATAATTAGGGACGGAGGTAGTATTAATGTTGGGGACACACACTTGAAATTATAAAAATTCAAAATAAAGGAGTTGTGTTTGTTTGAGTCACACTTGAGTTTGTATTTTGTCTTTGTTTGTGGAGTCAGACTATAATTTTTGTATCTCACCAGTGTAATAATTTAGAAAAAACATACACTCAATTGTCTATGCCGTATTGTAGGCTATATATAGTCATTATATAACTATATGGTTGTACTTTCCTTAGCCTGCCATTAGATGTGTACTTGAGATGAAATTTTGTACCGTTTTTTTTCAACTCACTCAACAACTCTCAATGATTCATATCTAGCTGAATAGTGATTTTGACTTTGTGTTCATTTTATGTGTACCTGTTTTTCCGAAATTGGGTTGTCACGTGCAAGAAATTTTAGTTTTTGTTCTTATATGGCAAAATACCATGAATCGGCGTTTATCCTCATATTCAGCGAAGAAAGATCAAAATGGAACATTCTAATTTGTCCCACTATCTTAAAATACAAATTCTCATGTCAAAGGATGGGTGGTCAATTATTGGTGTACGATGTGTTTTTCTTCCAAAGCATGGATAGCCGTTTTAGCCTATTTCTATCAAGTTTGATTTATGTTTGACCAATATATTAGATGTGCCACGTAGGGGTTGGTCGATTCCACCTCAAATTGTATGGTGCCACACTCATGTAAATTTTGGACTAAACCAGGGCATGTTACTATTATTAATATTAATTGTAGTCATTTTCTTTTAAAGAAACAAATGAAGGATGTGATGGAGTTTTATGGATGTTCATTGTTTTTCATATATTTGGATCAATTTAACCACTGCAATTTTTGCCTTTACGTATTGAGATGGTTCTTATCCTTCCCATCATTCATTGTTTTTTGAATAGGCCATCCTTCATTGTTATTTGACAATCCAAAAGAGAAATGATGTGTCATTGGAAGTGTGTGGAGTTACTTTAAGTCTTTCATGTAAGAAGGGTTGTGTCTATTACCCATTTGCTTTTAGATGTACATTGATGGATAACTCTTTAATTGTCATTCTTTCAATTCACCTCTTTATAGCTTCATAGACCTAACTTCTATACTTATTTATTTATATAGATATACAAATTACTGTCCCTAATTATACATTATAAAATATAATTACCTCATTCACAGATTAACTGGGTCATTTATCCATTGCGAACTTATTAATAGAAAAAATATTTATACAGATATACAAATTATTGTCCTTAATTATACATTATAAAATATATTTACCTCATTCACATATTAACTCGGCCATTTATACATTCTGAACTTATTAATGTAAAAAATATATATGAAAGAGAGAGAGAGAAGAGGCTAAATAAGTCACTTATTTTAGTACAATGCTTTTCTCAATGGTTAAGAAGGACTTTGTGAATTACTTTCCATAATAATTTTATTAAGTTGCATAGTGTATATTAGTATTTATTTATATTTGAAACTTAGTTTAAAATTTCGGTATAATTACTTTGTTTGAGCGTTGCGTATATAGTTCTTATTGGTTTAAATGTGAATTTTTACGTTTGTAGTGTTAAAAAATTTAATATTAAGTTCATGTATTGCTAATAAATTCAGTTTTTTGTAGCAACACTTTAAAAGGGGATTAGATTCATAATAAGGGGATTATTTATTTATTTAACACTTTAAAAAATATGGTATAAATTTTTTATTGATTTTTATTACCTCCATGGTCTTAGGCTATTGACCTCATGGACCAATTGTTTACTGCTGTTTGGGTGCATACATGTAACATTGGAGACCTTATATAGCTGAAGAATTTTAATTTTATATTTTTTCAATACTTTATGGTCTCATCCAAAATAGTTGTTTTATTCTTAAAAATTTAGGATGCTTGAGACGGTTTTAATGTCATTAGCTGAGGTCATTATAATTTCTAATTAATAAAGGTACTATATCATTACCCATATTTAAAATTTAGGGACCAGTTGAAATATTTAATGTCATTAGCTGAGGTTATTATAATTTCTAATTAATAAAGGTACTATATCATTACCCATATTTAAAATTTAGGGACCAGGTTGAAATATTTTTCCCCCACATTCATGTAAAATATAATAAAATTAAAACATCTCCTGTTATACACAGTAATAATATTTTATGACCTATATATAGACATGCAATGCTTATCTATATGAAGGATCTTATACAGCTGCTTTCTATAACTAAAGTACAAGTATGAATGTGCATTGTGATAGTATAATTAGTATAGGTAATGGAACGGTTGATTGGAATCTGCAGGTCAGGGTTCTTAGGTTATGGAGAACCTATAATATTGATTTGCCTAATTTGATAAGGACCATTGAAATGATCCTAATTGATAAACATGTAAGTTTATTTTTTATCTTTTTTAATACGATGGTTGGCATGTCTGCAATTTTTATATCATGTTCTTGAATAAGGAGATTATTTTCGCATGCATGTCAGAGCCATAGGATCCAGGCGACCATACCTCAACAACATGTTTATGTGTATGTCAACCGGATTGTGGAGGGGAAATTGTATAACATGGTTTCATTCTATGTTATAAAAAATGAAGGTAATATGAGGGTATGCTATCATAGGTTTCGACTCCTTTTCAAGTTAGGCACCCACGTTGCTGAGGCTGACATACATGGCATACCATCTTATGGATTGTCCATTGTTAATTCAGAGGATGTTCTTTCCCAAACTAGTGATTGTGTATATTTGGTTGGTAAGTTTTTTTACTCTAAAAATGTTTACCTGTAATGTAGCAATTATTAGTGTTTTGGGTTTATATTTTTATCAAATTTTCAGATGTTATTGGCGTGGTGACTGATATTCATCACGAAGGGGACTATTTTGGTGGTGGTCGCACGTTTGACATTGTGACCTTTGATCTTTTATACAGATCAATTTATACAGGTTCCATGTATGATAGTTGGTGCAGAACCTTACGTCTTTTTGTTTATATTCTCAGGGGAACTTTTAAGTGTAGATTGACAGGTAGTTACGTCGATGCGTTTAGAAATTTGGTAACTTCTGCATGTGTTGGCTTGCCAATCGTTATTTTGGAATCAGCAAGGATTGAATTTGTTGGAGGTGCGTCTTTATTTCTTATATATTAATGAGTATGTTTTTTGCATGGTTACGAAACTTCGAGCTTTAATGTATACTTTCAGGAAGGGTGTTTGTTCAGTGCGTGAATCCAGTAACCAGGTTGTTTGTGAATCCACCGATTGTTGATTCAGTGTTTTTTAGGACTGGGTAATTATTATTAATTCCTTTTAAATGGCGAGTTGAGATCGATAATTCTTTTTTGATGTAAATAAATCTTACCTTGGTTATTTTCTCATTTTTTTATAGTTTGATCTTGCGCATGTCTAGTGTGCGTTCTTATACGAGGCTTAAGAAGCCAGTATGTCTGCCATTGATCTACAATGCTGAAGATTTTGTTGGAAAATATCCTGTGAAAACTATAAATCAACTTAAGACATGTCAAGAGATTGGTCGTTTTATAGTGTATGCCAAGGTTGTATCTATATCTCCTGTGGATCCATGGTGGTTTCCAATTTGTGCTTTCCACAAAGTTGTTGAAGGTTACATAGGGAATGTTTATTGTAACGAGTGCAGATCTACTCAATTTTACGTTATTCCAAAGTAATTAATTGCTTTCCAATTTAATCATGTATAGTGATTATATTGTTCATGGAGTTTTGTTTTTGTCTAAATCGTGTGTTGAGTTGTAATATTGCAGGAATAAAGTAAAGGTAGTTGTAGTCGATACCAGTGGTTCCACTTTCTTTAGTGTGTTTGATCACATAATTCAGTCTGTCATTATAGTTCAGCCAGAATTCAATGTGAGCCTTGCAATAGATCATTATTTGCACGGCATCGCGTTGTTATATTTATCCTTGAATTTAATTATATGGTTACATCTATTGGTTTTTTGAACTGGCAGGGTTTCGTACCGCATTGCCAATCCATTTTCTATCAATCAATTGTGGAGAAGAGCTTCCTATTCGTGGTAGACAAAACATCTGCGATTACTGAATATGTTGATGAGTGTTTTGATGTTCATTGCCTTACTGCAAGTGTCTCAAAAATTATTAGACTTGGTATTAACTACACTCCCAACAAGGTCTGTTTAGTGTATTTGACATATGTATGATCTTATTATCTAACTTTTTATGTATTAATTTTATAGCTTAGTCTAAAATTGGGTTTTCATGAATTGCAGGCTATTTTTTGTCCTTCTTTCTCTGAAAATGCTACAGGTGATCTAAATACACGATCTTCCCATGCACCATTAAATGGTTTTATTCGAGCCAATGTCGCTGGTGTTTTGGTTCAGAGTGGACATGTCACTAGCCCGTCTACTCAGTCCGATGGTAACTATGCAAGCATTGCTTCCTCTTCCACGAAAAGGACTTTATCGTTATTTCCTATTCCTGATCTGAACAACAGTCCAACATGAGTTCAATTCAGGCTGAAGATCGTATATTTTGATTACAAAGTAGTTGGATTATGTAGAAATCCATCCAACCCGTTTTTAGTTTTTTAGTTATGTTTAGATTTCTAAGAGGTTGGATACCAATCCTTAGCTATTTCAGTTGTAGTTTTATTTCAATCCTTGTGTGTGTGTGGATATCCAGGACTGTTTTGATGCTGAAATGTTATGCCCATGTTCACGGTTGATGATAATAGGTTGTGTGGAAATGCCGTGTTTTGCTGTAATTGTTAGCTGATAAATGAAAGAAGTATTGTTATTATGTTTCTAGACATCATCCCCCCCCTTCTTCTTATTTATGTTGTTGAATTAACGTTCTTTAATAAGGTAGATTGATTGTTTACCTAAAGCTGATAATTTCTAAATAAAACTTAGGACAAATGATAAAGCTTGACTTTTTATAGACTCGCAATGGTTTAATAGAATTAACGAATTGTTGTTCTTCTATTTATATCAATATTTGTTTTTTTTGTTTTGGTGAGAGTAAAATATCAATCCGGCCTAACCTAACTACATTATGATGTATACTTCCATGGTCACAATACCAAATGAGTAATGTTTGGACATACACGTAAAAAGATTCACCTCAAAATATTAAATCATCTTTTTTATCAATTTCCTCCTTATCATTAAAAAAATACTTTTTTAAGTGTGGGTGACTTTTTTATCATCTTTACCAAATGATAAAAAAATACTTTTTTATCAATTTCCTCCCACATTATTATTGTTTATCCACATCTACACTCTAACATGCAAGTATAGACCTTTCTATGATTCAAAAGACCAATTTGCCCAAATATTTAAATGAATTTTGTATTATTGAATTATTAAAGTATGACATGGCACATTTATAAAGTAGTTTTCTAGAAGATAGCCACATCTATATAAATAGCCCACTCTATGTCGTTCATTTGCATGTTGCCATTTTGTATTTGTCTAGCCTCATCCATGCAAAACCATACCACACTCTTTGTTAAGTGCATTATTTAGAGATTGTTGACATGGAGCAATCAATTGCTTCAAGGAGCATCTCCAGAGAAAAAAGAAGGCAAAGGAGAGAGTTGTTGATGAATAAACGTAATAATAGGATTGGTTATAATTATAAGAAACAGCCACTTGAAGGTGAGTAGTGTATTTATAATCGACACCACGGTTAATTAAATATTTACAAGATGCGGATTTCAAATAAAGGTTTCCATGAAAAGTTAATCTAAAAAAGTTTAAATTTAGGTATTTAATAATTTTATTTTAATTTTGTCGTCTATCAAATTTATATATTATTTTTCAGAAAGTTATAAATCCAAAAAATATATTGCATTCATTACCTTTTGTTTTGTGTCACCTCTAATTATTGTATGTAAATCTTTGTTTAGAAGGCATTCCTGATGTTTCTATATCTCATAACACAAATGAAATCGGTCTGGGATCTAATTGTGAGTCAGTTTGATCAAATTCCAACTAAATTGCTAAAGTTTAAATAAATATTGATTTGTTTCTATACCCAAAAAAAAAGGTTTGTTTTAACATGTGCCTTTTCTGAACTCAGTGAACAAAGAAAAGGGACCTGCACTATGTGATCAGGTGTTGCCTACCAATAATAATGATGTTGCATCCTCATCACAATGTATTTGTAGCTCATTTTCGTTGCAATAATAATTTTAAATTATTTTTAATATTTGACTTTATAACTATATATTCGTTTTTGTTAAAGGTATGCTGATTAGTTCAGAATATTGTAGTCGAATGTCATGTACGAGAAATTTTGAGTTTGAAGCTTTTTTACAACGTTGTTTGATTGCAAAAAAGAGGAGACTTGAAAGGAAGGTTAAGATGCTGCATAAGAGGGTCAATAGAAGTAACAAACAACTGAATTTGGGTGTTCAATCAGGAAGTAAGTTTTTATAACTTTTTATTATCTCAGAGTGTCGTATACATGTTATTCTTGGTTAACTCTCTTCGTGTTTACCTCATAGTGTCTAGGACCAGGAGAAAGCGGCACAAAAATTTTCCTCAAGATGTGCTGTAATATCCCGCCTGACAGTATTGGTATATTACCCGTTGACCGTGTCAGATGAATTAATTCATGGAGAATAAGTTAATGGAAAATATTTTATGACATGTCAGCTTAATACGGATAAAGTATCAAGGTCGTAATTAATACGCCTGTGGCAAGGGCATTTTTGTAATTTCACGAAAAGGGATATTTATATGTTTTGGATGGGAAAATATCTCATTTCCCTTATCCTTTTCTCTCTCTAGGTTGAAGAAAATATTTCCTCTTCCTTCTCTCCTCTCCATCGGCCTTCTCTCTTCTCTCCCTACTTCTTCAATTCATCAAATCTTCTTCCTTTAACATTCAAGATCAAGAATTGGTTCCTCCATCACCCTTTATGAGATTGGTAGCTTAGATTGAGGATTGATTTCAACTCTTCTTCTTCTTTAGAAGTCATTCAAAGCTAGGGTTTTGATTGAGCAAGAAGTTTGGGCTTGTAGCATGGTACTCTCAAGAGCAAGGAACAAGTATAAGCTCTATTTGAGCTTGTTTTCCAACTTTATCTTCACAAGGGGAAAAATCATGAAATTAGGGTTTTGGTGAAAGAAGCTTTGGAATGGATTAGAGATGAGCTAGTAAAGATTCATGATGCTTGAATTGCAAGAAAAGATAACAAGATGGTATGGTTTGAGTCAAAGAAGCAAGTAGACAAAACTAAGGTTTTGGGCATGTTTGAGCTTGGAGCTTAGAGTTGCTTCAAGATTATGATTAGGTGAGTTCCATAGCTAGTTTTCCTACCCTTTGGGATCATGTTTATGCCATATTAGTTTATTATGAAAACTATGAAAAGTCTAGGATTATGTATTATGATAGTTGCCCCTTTTCTTGCCATGCATGCAAAACATGTTTATACTTGCCAAATGAATGTTTTATAAGTTTCCAATGATCAAATATGTTCCAAAACACATAGAGACACTTGGTTTGAGGTTTTTGGGTCAAAAATATCATTTTTAAGTGTTCTGGACTGTCCTAACTCGCCACGGCGAGCTATTACTCGCCACGGCGAGCTAGAACTCCGAAAGGGGGGTCCTGCTCGCCCCCAACTCGCCTCCCCAGTAGAATCACTCGCCTAGGCGAGTAAGACAGTGAGAAATCTCACTGTTTTGCTTGCTTCAGGCAGGCATGGGGATTCGCGACGCGGTTTTCTCCGTGGTGTCTTTTTATGAATGTAAACCCCTCAAACCAAGGTCCCAAAGGATGATTAATGAAAGCAAGATTCTTATGTTAAGGAGGCAAGTATTATGCATGTTAGTAAGGCATGGCATACGAGAGAATCATGTCATGAATCGGGTAGTAAGTTACTCATTAAGCAAGGGAAAACTAGAGCCTCGACATAGTTGTCGAGAACTAGTTAGTTAGCATGAATTCTTAGAATGACAAGACGCGAAGTATAAACTCTTCGCATATGTTTAAGAGTGTTTAGCAAGCATGTTAAGTTGTGGTTTGATTAGTTAATCTCTCCACCATGATTAAGTATGTACAAGCATGAACAAGTAAGACTTTACCATTAAACGAATCGATTAAGGTTCCGAGGTAAACATGTATGCATGATTAGGTTAATCCTAAGTTAATGACAAGACCATGACATGTATAAGTAGGTGGCATGTCTCTTGCTATCCACATCAGGGGGATACAAGGGGTTCTCATTATGAGAACGATTCAAGCCGTAAGGGACCCGCATGTCACCGAAAACGCAAGACTAAGATTATAACCGCAAGCCGCAAGGGACCCGCATGACACCGAGGGAGTCCGATGTACGTACATCGGTCATGTATGAGATTGTTCTCGGGGTTACTCCACCCGGGGCTCTCCGTAAAATGAACCAAGATAACTGTTTGTTCAACGCTAACATAATGAATGAACTTAGATATGTTTATGTATGATATGATTACGATTATGTTATGTTCATGATTATGCAAGAGTGAATCCATGCAAGTTTATGTTTAAGAATAAGAGCATTAGATGCTACATGATGAGTACAAGGCATGGACTAGAGCAAGTAAAGAACATGATACCGATGACGATCTTAGGTTTCCCCTAATCGTCCGGTTTAGAATCGTGCCATGATTATGTTAAGTTTAGGCCTCGATACGTAAGCGTATTCTTGGCAATGCGGTCCTAGGTTCCCTCGGCCGCCATGACACGTATAGGAAGTGAAGCCTATAACAAGTTAAGGTGAGACTATGACGGCCCTAGTATGCACGACCGTCTAGTATGCAAGTCCCCACACACGTATAATCAACCGTCAGGTTGTAATGTAGACACGTGGTGACCGTAGGTTCCCTTGAGGTTACCTATAGCCTAGGATTTAGGGGAACTCACCGAGACATTATGTCTCATCCCAATCCTTATTTGTTTCAGATAAGCAAGTTGGTATGCAAGCTTGAAGCCGGATGGATGTTTCAACAAGTGCGCGCTCGTATTGCTACAAGATGCCAAGGATATCAAGGATGTAATTTTCTATGTATGGATGAGATGTTTATGTTATTGTATGTACGAACGCAATTTGTTGTATAAATATCCATTCAAAACTTTTATTGTTGTATATTTTAATGTATCCAGTACTAAACTTAACGCACGTGCTAGACATTCTAGATACGTCTGGTATGGGTGTTACATGTGCCATCTTCGTGTGAGTACAAAGAAATACGTATGATGCTCGGTTACGAAATCCCTAATTGTTTTATTTATATTTTTTTCTAATGTTGTGCAGCTCATGGTGTGGAATTTTATCGTGATCAGTACGATACAAGTTTTTTGTCAAACGATGCATCCAACTTTGTTTTGTTTAGATTGAGTGAGAATGAAGGTACCAAAATAGTTGTAAAATCTTAATACAAATTTTTTCTCTGTTGTCATAATGTTATATATATTTGTAATTCTTCCTTATGAATTTCAGAATACTTGGACATTGGTGACATGAATAGCAAATGTTGTAATTACCATGCTTTGATATGGCATCTTGAGAGATCCAAAAAACACATGGATTGTATCAATCCCATTGTGTCTCTTTGTTGTAAAAAGGGGAAAATCACACTGCCGTACATGATAGAACCTCCACTTTTGGTTAGGGCTCTATTTAATGGTTTTCACCCCAAAAGTGCCAACTTTTTGGCCAATATTAGGTCATATAACAACATGTTCTCCTTTACATCGCTCGGAGGGAAGATAGAGTTCAAATCCAATAATGGTGCGGGTCCTCCACAGTTTGTAATGTCTGGACAGAACTATCATCGTATTGGAAGCTTAGTTCCACACCATCATACAGAACCCAAATTTGCTCAGTTGTATATATATGATACTGAAAATGAAATTGCAAACTGGTTGTCACCTTTTAGGTAATGTGAAAGATTTGAGTATTTTATTTGTTCGTTATAAGTTTTTGTTGATGTGTATTGCTCATGTGGTTTAAATGTTAATTTATAGATCAATTGATTCGAAAAATGAATTGGATGAAGATTTGGTGGTGGAGATATTGAAGGTTTTGGACCAACATAGCAGATTAGTCAAAAGCTTTAGGATGGTTAGGGATTATATTAAAGTGAACGATTGTGTGCTAGTAAGTTTGCGTTTGTTTAGGAATCGCGTGCAAGATGCTCGAACCTACAATGTGCCTGAGATCGATGAGATTGTTGCACTGGTTGTTGGTGATATTGAGGATGGTGAGGATGGTAGAGATATTGTGGTAAGTGGAACCGATGGATATTTGAAGAGATTGCATGAGACACACCCAAAATATATTCCTCTTCAATATCCATTGATGTTTCCATTTGGGGAAGACCAGTACCAAGAGAAGATTAAGCGTAATTAGGTTACTACAACCAACATAATTAAGAAGAGGGTTCGCGTATCTCTACGCGAGTTCATTGCTTTTAGGATCCAAGAAAGATCTTTTGAGGATTCTGTTGTCTTAAAGGGGAGGAGATTGTTTCAGCAATTTATTGTGGATGTTTACTCAATGGTTGAAGCTCAGAGATTGTCTTGGATTAGAAACAATCAAGGGAAGATTCGATCTGATTTCTTGATTGGAATAGAAGAAACTGTCAGCCGTGGTGATATTATTGCATCATCGATTGGTTCAAGGATAGTCTTACCTGCTTCGTTTACAGGCGGTAGAAGATACATGTTTAATAACTCTCAAGATGCGATGACACTTTGTAAGAAATATAGATATCCAGATTTATTTTTGACTTTTACGTGTAATCCAAGGTGGGTAGAGATCCAGAGGCACATGGCTAAATCAGGTAATTATGCACATTATAGACCTGGCATCAGTAGTTGAGTTTTCCAGATCAAGTTAGAGCAAATGATGGCTGATTTTAAGAAAGGGAATTTTTTTGAGAAGGTCATTGCAGGTAATATCCATTTTCTTATAGATGTTAGAAATGTAGTATTTAGTATAATTATTTCTTTATAATTATTTCTTTATGGCGAGTATTGCTAAAATAAATCATTTTATTAGTCTTGTGCCATTTTTTCATATAGGTATGTATACCATTGAATTTCAGAAGAGAGGTTTGCCCCATGCTCACATCCTTCTTTGGTTGGATGGTGATTCCAAGTTGATTTCATCTGGTGCTATCGATTCTGTTATATGTGCCGAATTGCCAGACAAGAAGGTTTTCCCAAATCTATACTCTGTTGTTTCCACTTTCATGATACACGGTCCATGTGGTTTTGCTAGGTTGAGTTCACCTTGCATGAAGGATAAGCGGTGTTCGAAATTTTATCCAAAAAAATTTGTTTCTCGAACGTCGTTTGATCCAAGTGGTTATCCTGTATACAGACGTTGGGATTTTGGTCTAACCGTCGAAAAAAAGGAGATTGAACTTGATAATCGTAGTGTTGTTCCCTACAATCCTAAACTTTTGATGAAGTACCAAGCACATGTTAATATTGAATATTGCAACAAGTCCAACTGTATAAAGTATCTTTTTAAGTATGTCAACAAAGGTGTTGATAGAGTTACCGCGACAATTCAGAATTGTGATGAAGAATGTGTTGATGAGATCAAGTAATATTATGATTGTAGGTATTTGTCTCCGTCTGAATCCATATGGAGGATATTTGCTTATGATATTCATAGTAGATGGCCCCCCTGTGTTTAGGTTAACATTTCATCTCGAAGGAAAACAAAAGGTGGTGTTTAAGGATAGCTCCAACTTAGAGAATGTTTTGAATCTCAACAAAGAAATGGGAACAATGTTTTTAGCTTGGATGGAAGCAAATCAAAGATATCCACAGGGTCAACATCTCACATATGGTCAATTTCCTAGCAAGTTCACATACGACGCTAGGCATAGGGCTTGGCATTTGCGAAAGTCCGGAGGGTATGTTGGTAGGTTGACATTTGTACCTCCAAGCACCCGTCAGCTTTATTACACGAGATTGTTGCTCAATGTTCAAGTTGGTTGTAGATGCTTTGAAGATATACGCACTGTTAATGGTGTTGTGTACGATTCCTTTCGTGAGGCATGCGGTGCGTTGCGCCTCCTCGACGATGATCTGGAGTTTATTAATGGTTTGAAGGAGCTTACAGTTCTTGGTTCCGGCAATTATCTTCGCAAAATGTTTGCCAAGTTGTTGTTGGGTAATTCCATGAGTGATCCTTTGAATGTTTGGGAAGTTATGTTGGAGACTCTTGCTGATGGTTTACTGTATGAAAGGCAACGTGATCTCAATTCACCAGGTTTTATTTTATACCATTTATGATATTAGATTATCAGTTTTAATTTCTTATTAGGTATCGTGTGCATATTTTGTTCACGCAGATTTGGTGATTTTACCTGAAGATTTGAAACAGATTTGTTTGTCTGAGATTGACAAATTGCTTCGGAATAACGGTAAATCCCTTGAGGATTATGATTGCATGCCACCTCTATCTGTTTCTAATCATGGAGATTTTCACAATATTTTATTGGACAATGAGTTTGAATATGATTTGGATGAGATGCTGGCGAAGCATGAAGAACATCTTGGCAATTTAAATAAGGAACAATTGGAGGCCTATAATGCTATTGTAAAATCTGTTGATGATGGTGCTGGATGCATGTTTTTTGTGGATGGATATGGTGGGCCTGGGAAAAATTTTCTCTGGCGAACAATTTCCTACAAATTTAGGTCTCAAAATCAAATTGTTTTGAATGTGGCATTAAGTGGAATTGCTTCTCTTCTTTTGCCTGGAGGTAGGACAGCTCATTCACAATTTGCAATTCCTTTATTGCTTTCTAAGGAATCGTGCTGCAGAATAGAAAAGGGTAGCAAGAAGGCTGAATTATTGATAATGACAAGTCTTATTATATGGGATGAGGCACCAATGATTAATAGATGGGATTTTGAGGCATTTGATAGAACTTTGAGGGACATAATGAGTGATGTTTGTGTTGCTAGCGCTAAGCTTCCTTTCGGAGGAAAAACCATTGTATTTGGTGGAGATTTTCGACAAATTCTTCCAGTTATTCCAAAAGGGACACGTGCTGATATTGTTCATGCGACTATCAATTCATCTCCTCTTTGGGCGGGTTGTAAGGTGTTGCGTCTTACTCAAAACATGAGATTACAGTTTTCAGGAGATGAACATCAGGATGCGAAGTTAAGTCTGTTTGCTAAATGGATATTGGATATTGGTGATGGAATTTTGGGGGAGGTTGAGGATTTAGAGGCTGTTGTTGATATTCCTCTGGATCTTCTTATCAGTAGTTCTTTAAATCCAATTGATGATATTGTTGGGGCAACATATCCAGATCTAATTAATGGTATAAACGATCCTAACTTTTTTCAAGATAGGGCAATTCTTGCTCCAACTTTAGACATTGTCGAAAAGGTCAATGATCATGTTCTTTCAATTATACTCGGGGAAGAGAGAGAATATCTCAGTTGTGATGTTATTTGCAAGGGTGATGAAGATGTTGGCATAGATCAAAGGTGGATAACTACTGAATTTCTGAATGATATTAAATGTTCTGGGCTTCCAAACCATAGGCTCATTCTTAAGGTTGGTGTCCCTGTTATGCTGCTGAGAAACATTGAAGTTTCTTCTGGTCTATGTAATGGAACCAGGCTTACTGTTAATCACATTGGTTCTAATATTATTGGTGCAAGGGTTGTGACAGGGACCAATATTGGAGATAAAGTATACATTCCACGAATGAATTTGGTCCCATCTGATGCAAATGTATCAATAAGTTTTCAAAGGAGACAATTTCCTTTGACTGTTTGTTTTGCTATGACGATTAATAAAAGCCAAGGTCAGACTCTATCGTGTGTAGGATTGTATTTGCCCAGGCCTGTGTTCACTCATGGTCAATTGTACGTTGCTGTATCTCGAGTCAAAAGTAGAGAGGGTTTGAAAATGTTAATAACCAATGATGATGGTTGCCCATCTACATCAACTGTTAATGTGGTATATCAAGAAGTGTTTAAGAAAATTTACGTTTAAATATATATGGTATTTACCCTTTCGCATTTTCATGTAATAATCAATTGGAGATAATAGGGTTTGTAAAACTATGTAAATAAAGTTTGTAATCCCTTGTGTAATTATTGTTCATTAGTTGATATGTTGAGAGGTTTTATGAATAGTTCATAAAGGAGCATTGCCTCAAACTTTAGCTCCAAGTTATTCTAGCTCAATTATTTGTGTGTACTGTTTGTTTGCAATAATTTGTATTCATTTGAGTTTCTACATTCCGCCCTCAGAAGTCTTTCCCACGTGAATTTACTGTATTTGGAACTGATAAGACAATTCCTTTATTTTGTTCACATGCTACTTTTGGGAAGACTACTATTGAGACACTATAGGTAGGCCGTATACCATAATTTGGTTTTGATATCGTATCTCATTGCTTCTTTCAATGTACTACCCTAAGAAATATGATATATATTATAAGTAATAAATCAAAATGCACAAATGATAACTCTGACTTATTTATTGCATTCTTATTTCTCCTCATATATATTTGTTGCCGACCCTTAGGCATTTCCCCGTTACTGATTTGGTTGAAACCCTCAAATGGCATTTAATTTTGACTTCAACATCTTCCCATCTACGAATTACAAGTTAGTTTTTACGATTATTAATTAATGTAGTTGTAGCATATTATTTGATGTTTTTACGATTTGGTTGTACCTAATAAATATTATTTCTTAATTTCGTGATTGAAAGTATTGTTGGATCTTCGACTGGGGAATTCTTTTGGCCATACTTCCTTGCTCAGATGGAAATCAATAATAATCATCTGAGGAGTCATATTTACGGCAACGTCGAACCAGTTAATTGCTCCAACAAGGTGGGAAAAAAAGGTCACGAAGTCCGTAAGGGCTGCAAGACATGTCTTGGTTAGCACGAATGACTTCTTAAGTTTTAAATTTGGTCTTTAGATTTTGAGATATTTTTTCCACAAACATTAATATTATTCTTTTTTTTTATTCATTTCAGAATATTCCAGTGTATGTTGCCAAGCAAACAGAAATTTGGAAATATAGTTCAATCATTTTGATTAACAATGAGTCCCAGACTTCTTATTTTTGTCCTATAAGAAGAAAAAATAAAAATGAAGAGCACAAAGTGTATTTGTATGCAGGATGGAGACAGTTTATCAGGAAAGCAAACCTAAATGTTGGAGACACACTAAGTTTGCTGGTGGATTACCCCCCCTAATTATATATGTGTCGACATTATAAGGTAAATATACGTCCCAATATATGTCTCTTTTATAGAATTATATTGTAATTTATCCATCATGTACATGGACGTGTTTATATATATATAATATGTAATTCATCTCCTTTTTTGCAGGGGATGTGACCTTCCTACCCATGAAGCTACGTTGTTACCTTGATGAATCGTGTATTCTGTCAGCGTTATTTTGTTAGGGTATTTGTATTGTGTTGTGTTGTTTGATTATTCTGTAACCTAATGATATCCCACGTACTATTCCTAAGTAATATGTTTGAAGTTTTTTTTATTTATTGTGCATTCCCTTCATGATCCCGGCTTAATAGTCGGTAGGATTTTTTGTCAGGTGATATATTTTGAGTACTTAAACAGTGTAGTTTTTCCCTAAAGTGTTTTTGTTGTATCTAACTATCTGCGTCATCATAATTCATCATAATTCAAACGATAGAGTTAGATTAAGAATATAGTTCATTACCGCAAACACGTAAAAGGTAGCGCTGCCTCATTAAAAAAAAAGGTCAGCTACAATGGTCTTAACTGAGTTAGCCCCTCCTTTCTAATGGGTATCCTTACTCTATTGCTAATTCTTATATACCATTTTCAATGGACATATGTACCAAGTTGTCATGACCAAACCTTGAAAATACCAATTTCATTCCTTTCATGAGGTTTTCTTTCCTTGCGTATTCGTACCATCCCTTTCCAATGTGACATTCATTTCTTTCATGGTTGTTGAATATTATGCTCCACGTCTTGACTTCTCCACCCGGCAACTTGAAGTTAACGAATTTGGGCTTATCCACAAAGTATTCCATTGCAGCTTCACTTGGAATGTTCTACAGATAAAAAAATTTAATGACTTAATATTGATGCTTTGAGATAATGTGTTTATTCTTAATAAAGTTAGCTTATGAGGGAAGATGGTACTCACAAGTGCTTGGTCTCCTGTTGCACTCGACGAACTTAGTGTTGATGTCCACAGGATTCTTTCTACGCCACCGATGTTATTGATATAATCTGATGACAACGATGGGTGTTTAGATGAGAGAAAGACACCATCCTCCTTCAGGGAGGTCCTTTTCATATTGAGCGTTTCTCCCCCATTGTAGTCAAAAAATAAACTATCTCCAACGCTGATGTCCTTTATCTTCGACAGCTCTTGCCAGCTATCTTCAAAACATATGTGATTATTTACTATTGCCCATTCAATAGTCCAAGATGTGCCATCGTCGAGAATTAACCTCATGGGGTTTGAAAGACAATCGCTTAATACCATGGTAAATGAACGTGGTAGTATCTGCAAGATACATGTAATTTGTTAGGTGTTGATTGCACAGGTTTGAAACATTTGTAATAATGAACAGATATTATTTGATATTTACCATTACAAGTTTTGCTAGCATTCTTTCGGTGGTGATTGGTTTCACGAATCCTATTGGAAAGCGATTTCTTTCCTTTTTAGGAAATTTTACGAGCTCCATGTCGTGGTTGTATTGGTAGAGATTATACGACTTTTGTCCCATTTTCTCGAACAAAAGAATGCCAGCCTCTGGAATTATATACTTTGCTCTAATTTTCCCCAACCAAGTCCAAACCACATTGCACCGTTTTGCATTTCCATTCGCACGTCATGCCTTATATTCTTTCCAATGCAAATTGATATAATATCTCCGTCCGAAATTCCATGCTTGATGGCGTTTGTGTATTCCAATTTCTGCATCAATCAAAACAGAGTTGTTTAGGTTTTTTTTGGGTGAAAGTTATAATATCACTTGCTGATAGTAACTTGCAATTTTTTCTGCATGCATTCTTATAGTTACAAGAATAATCTATCGCATCCTACGGGATTAGTCATGGTTATTTTTTTGGTGAAATAGCATATATTGATTGAAAGCCTTGCACAAGAAGTGCATAAGGCAACTGATACAATCAAAGCTTACAAGGCGAAAGATGGTGTAAGGCAGCTACCAAAACAAAGCAGAAAAGTGCAAAACAAACCCACAGGCCAAGCCAATGAGTTGCCACAACTAAACACAGAAAAATAGCCAGTAAACCAGCTACAACTACGGCTACCACACAAACAACAAACAAAAGAAACAGAGGCTTCTATTGACAGCAGGCAGAACCACAGGCCAACAGGAAGAAAAAATGTCGCTCCAATCCAAACACAAAACTTATCTTCTATTCATGCATTTCAACTTGACCAATTGCAACTGATGGCTCTTCCTCATTCTATTATTCGTATCATTGTTATTTTCTCACCAAAGTAAAAAAGCCAAAAACAAACCTTTTTGTAAATATGTGTTAGAGCTGCTCAAGATGATGCCAAAATTGTGCTAAAAAAGTAACAAAATTAAACTTAAATTGCTAGATAACTTCACTACCGCAAATTAACCTTTGCAAGATAAAATGGCAGATTACATACTTCTCAATGGATGCAATATTAGGCGAGATGCTTCATTAATTATCACATATTTCATTGCCTCATAAACGCATATGCAACAAATAAGAGACCGCATTGTTATATTCACACAGAGAACAGGGTGCTTATGAGAGAAAAATGAAAAAAAAAAAGTTTTTTGTATTCCAGAGAAGAACAGGACCGTTGAATAGAAAATGGACCAAAAGAGTGCAACTTCTAATCAATCTTCATACAGTGGCAACTTGGAATGCAGAAATTGTTTACTTACAATTGATCGGTCTTCATATGGATGGATTACGACGGTGAACCTCTTTGATTTTTGATACATTGATGTATCTGCCATTGGGCTTGAGAATGAGGATTTTCAGTTATGGTGTTAGATATAATGTTATATGAGGTTGTGGGTTTGCAAATTGCAATGGCAACATTGAGTCAGGAATTGGTTTAGTTGTGAAGTCTATATTTTCACATAACCACTTTCTCGATCCTTCCCTGTACATGTCACATGTACCAAAATAACCTTTGATTTTATATATTTTACAAGGAACCATTCAATTGGTAATTATTAATGCACTGTTGTTGTTAGTAAGTCACGTGAGTATGTTTCAGCCAAGGATTTTCTACAGTATTTGTTGAGAGAATATCATCATTATAAAGATCCTTCAAAAAAAAATCATCATTATAAAGACAAAAATGGAGAAAAGATATTCTGGCATTCATTATATTGTAGCCGTACAATGAAAATAAGGAAAGTAGTGTCAGTACTTAAACTTCTGAATTAAATAATACAACGATTCCTCCTTAAAGGCTTAGATATAGAGATTCATTACCAAAGAAATATTACACAAAATATTACCTTATAATCTGGAAAAACTAATATAGAAATATTACAATATAATTGACGAATTTTCATCTGAGATTCTTGCCAAAAATAGAATACTTGCCAAGAACACCAAACTATCAACCATCGTCTTATTTGCCATGAGCATTTAAGAGAAATTATTTAATTTCTCTATCAAAACAGATGATAATGATCCATGCTATTGCCAACAATGGACCAACCGCAAATATAATTAACCCTACGAAACCTGCTCCTAATTCTTCGATATTCATGGAACTTATGAATAAAACGAAGGCCAGAAGAGTGATACATATGAGGAAAGTTTTTCCCATTTTGGAGATTTGGCTAAACAAATTGGTAGATTTTTTTTTTTTTGAGGGAAAAAATTGGTAATGGTGAAGAGTTGATGATAGGGTGAAGAGAATTTATAGTGATTTTCGTAGAGTGTCGGTTACTGTGGCCGTCATAACGATCATTATTGTTACTGTTGTAATGATCGTTATGATCGTTAATGTTACCGTTACTGTTGCAGTTAATTTTGAGTTTTGCTTTTACTGTTCTTACCACTTTTGTTAATGCCGTCGTACAATTATTGGACCAAATGTACTTCATCTACTCCTTGAATTTTTGTCTTGGGTGCCCCACTTATGTGTACTACCTCCACGTGACTGAATAGTTTCAACCCTGTAGACTAAGTACAATTATTAGCGCAAAATTTATAAATATTGTATTGTATGTACCTTTACTCATAAGATCTTCCACTATATAGTTATTATTGGGAATGCAAGTTCAATTCGCTTGGTGCTCGTGCTTACATACTACGTAGCGGACTCATTTCAATTACATACAGGTATTGATTTACCTTGAGGAAAAAATATGTTGCCTCTTTCCGCAACACTGGGAGAAATTTTCAAGGGGAAGACAAGAAAGGCTGAATTCACCACAATTAATATTAGAAATGTTGTGAGTTGTTAGATATTGATGATTTGTATTGTTTCTTTTTTTTTTACAAAATGATCTGTATTGTTATTATTATGTTATTCTAATAATTGAAAGTTCATTTTGGGCCTGATTTTTTATTTATTGTGTTATAGCCTTGCGGTGAAATAGATCCTTTGTTTTTGTGTTCATTTGGCGAAGAACTTTTACGATACTGGAAAGTATATAATGGGACTCACCAGCATACTATCACTTGGAACAGATCCTTTGATGAGCCACTTATAACTAATGGGTGGATTGAGATCCGTGAATTCTACAATCTACAGTATCAAAATCATCAGGTTGATTTCTCTTATTTTGGAGACAATATGTTCATTATCAAGGTATTTGATCAGTGTGAGATGGATCGTAGACTTTTTCCCGATTATCACTCTATTGCAATTGCTGACCATGATCCACTTACTTTCCAAGTTGTTGTGTGTGACATTGTTAGGGCATCTCCCCGGGTGACTTTGGTACATGTCAATCATTTATTTATATGTTTTGCTCCCTTATAGTAAATATTCATCTTGGTTTGTTTTTCTATGGTTTTTTTTCTTCAGACAATTCAGCCATGGTATGGAGAATTTATCACAAAGTTTGAATCCGAATACTTGATTCTTGTGGGACCGACCACCGACCCTTATTGGTTACCTATTGTTCAGTCTCATTTGTGTCATGGAGCTATTGAATTGACTGATCGTTGGAAGAAATTTTGTGTTGATAATGGATTTGGTTTCGGAGATGTGTTGTTGTTCAATTTTCGGAACATCAAGATTAGTAGTTGGGTTGATGTTGAAAAAATTGAATAGATATGTTGGCTCTCTCTGCTAAGTGTTTGGTTTTTTAATTCGTGTTAGAACTTTGTAGTTGTTGTTAATTATGTATTTTTATTGAATGTAATCCATGTTTTTAATCTATTTTTCTATGATGTATAACCTAATGGATGGGTTTAATGATGCAATTTAGTTATTTGTTTATGTAATTAATTATTGCGACGTCGAATCGTTTTAGCTTAAGAGATGTCAATCTTCTAACACAATACATGTGTCAACTGAGATTGTTTGATGGTGTACCCGTATATACGTATTCATGTATCAGAACACTCATTTGTCGTATGGGTTATCTTTTTTGCTTAACTTCGTCGATATAGGCTATAATAAAATGCACCCGTCGCCCCGTGCATCGGCACGGGTCGCACACTAGTTGCTTCTCAAAACTGATCCCCTAAAATGATTATAAATGTAATTTGGTTGCGGAGGGATTTACCATTTTGAAGCTATTATTTGTATTTGTAAAGTAATTTTTTATAGGAGTTAATTAAAAATGTGATTTTGTTAGAGACAAAATATATATTTTTTATATTATAATATTTTAGATCCAGAAACAGGAAAGTTAACCTAACTTTAAGTTATCATTGAGTTAGCTAGGGGTATACATGGGTTGGATCAACCCTGAAAATCTAATCAAACAAAAAAAATGTGGGTTGGGTTATTGGGCGAGTATGGTTTTAAAAATGAAAGATTACTCAAAATGAAAATCCCATAAAAAATAACGGGTTCAGGTAAAACCAGACTCATACCCAATAAACCCACTTACCCAATAATCCCAACATTTTTTTTATTTTCATATGGAAGAAGGAGAATACCAAAAGTTTTGGTCATAATCTTTCAAAAATAAAGTTTTGGTCATAAGTCTATATAATTTTCAAAATAACCAAAAAGTGCAACATCCTAATTTGTAACTCTAACATGTTTTTTTTTTTTTTTGAAGAAAGAGTAACTCTAACATGTTTTGATTTTCAATATAGTCTTGTGTCATGCAACTTTAGTTTGTTGCAAGTAGTTTAAGATTCTTGCATGTTAGACGTGAGGCTAACCAAGCTGCTCATTATCTAGCCCAATACTCTCTTCATAATCCCGATTGTATATGGATTGAAGAGACCCTACCTTGTATTTATGCAGTCTTGACTTTTGATTTATTGCCAAACTTTCGTTAATGAAATTTTATTTATCGTAAAAAAAAATAAATATTATTTGATTTATCATTTATTATTTTATTACGTTAAAATATAGTGAAAATAAGTTACACAATTTTTTTAAAAAAAGTTGAGTAATTTTTATGAAAATATGCTAGGACTCATCATTTATTAATTTAATATTAACAAAAAAATTAGAAAAATAATTTAAGTAACCGAATACCCAATCCAAAACATAAATTAGTGGGTTTGTCCAAACCGACTCAACAATATAACGAGTGATTATTTTATATCACCAAAACCAAAGTATTATATATGATTTTGGTCTTAAGCCGACCCAAGTATACCCCTAAAAACAATGCATGATAATATGTAGGGGTCGGGTTCGAAAGTGAGACGAATTCCAAACCGGAATTCAAAAGAATATACTCCCTCCGTCCCGGAATAACTGACCCATTTTCTAAAAAAAAGTGTCTCAAAATAACTGACTAATTTCAATTTTCAATACAACTTTCATCATTCCCAATACAATATAACACTAAATAATACTACTTTTATCATTCTCAATACAATATATTCCACTTTCCCCTTTATTTATACATTTTTCTTAATATGTGTGAAAAACAAAATTGTGTCAATTAAATTGGGACGGAGGTAGTAATAAAATACAGCTGAAAACGTTAATAACACTAAACCACCAGTTGAGGGACCAGTACTGGGGCGGCATTCTCTTTTTCCTTTCAAAAAAGCAAAACTATTATCATCTTTCTTCACCTACACTCTCTCTCTTTCTGCTACCTTCTTGGTGTATAACTAAATTTGAACAACCACTTCTCATCATACAATCTCAACCTTAACTACCCATCATCTGTAAGTTCAACCTTTGTCTTTTCTTCTTCTTTTATTTATTTATTTATTAGTAACATTGTTAATACGCTTAACAAAATTATCATTATTATTATTACATGCTAATCAGATTTCATTTTTGTGATTCACAGAGTTAATACTTCGCGAAAAATGACAAGGATGACCCGCAGTTTTGGTGACACTATGATGATGCATAAGGACGTGGTATCAGCTGATGTAATTTTTGCTTCTCTTCGATTTCCTACTTATCAAATTGGATCTAATAATCAGATCATGGATGACCCGAAAGTGCTATCGATGAAGGAGGTTGTTGCACGCGAAACTGCACAGCTGTTGGAACAGCAGAAACGTCTCTCAGTTCGCGACCTTGCTAGTAAATTTGAGAAGGGTTTGGCAGCTGCTGCTAAGTTGTCTGAAGAGGTTACACACATTTTCTATTTCAAACTTTACCTAACTTTCAAAATTGAAATAATTAAGGCTTAAATAGGTCTTTCGTCCCTGCAAATATAGGTCATTTGAATTTTCGTCCCTGAAGTTACTAATCCTTAGATTTTGCCATTGCAAATATTAATCATTTGAAAAATGGTCCTAATTACATCTGATTAGTAACTTCAGGGACGAAAATTCAAATGACCTACATTTGCAGGGGATGAAAGACCTATTTAAGCCAACCACCTCGCCCAATCATCACTGGCCACACGGGCACCACGTCGCTAATGACAGCCCACCTCAGCAAAAAAACCTAATTAGGACCAAAAGTCAAACGATTAAATTTTGCAGTGGCAGATTGGAAGGATTAGTAACTTCAGGGACGAAAATTCAAATGACCTATATTTGCAGGGACGAAAGACCTATTTAAGCCAATAATTAATGATGATAATAATTTGCAAAGAAATTCATGTCTATATTGTTTGATTGTGGGATTCAGGCTAAACTTAGAGAAGCAGCTTCACTAGAGAAGAATGTTCTTTTAAAGAAGATAAGAGATGGGTTGGAATCCTTAAAAGGGCGAGTGGCGGGAAGAAATAAGGATGATGTACACGAAGCTATTTCTTTGGTTAGTTCTATTTCCAATGTTTGTTTGATAATCTCTCTTGCAGTGCCTTGTTTATGTACCAATGTGTGAGTATATATTCCGCATTGTCATTGTTAAAGAGTCCCTGTCCCACATCGGACAAAAGATGGCCTGAACATGGGGGCAATCCTCACCTCACAAACCGGTTTAGTGGGGTTGTGTTAGGCTCAACCTGATTTCTAAGAGTCATGATAGTCTTTCTTGATTGTGGTATATCTGGACAGTTGAGTGCCCTTTACAACCAATGCCATGTTGCTAGAGGCCTCATATACGAGTCATGGCCTTCTGTGGAGCTGCTCGGTACATCAAATATTTATATTTCATTATGTGATGTTTTAGCAAAAAGCAAGTTATGTCATCATTTTTAGAGATTCTGATACATTTGGCGACTACGGAGCATTTTAGGTGTCATTATTCTTTAAACATTAATGTGTTTCTTAATAACTTTGTTGTATTACTAAATATTTCCAGCGTGATTTCAAAGAACTTTTAATTAGGGGTGGGGTGGGGGTTTGGGGGGACACTCACAGAGGGAGTAGATGGAGACAGAGTAGAATTATGAGAGAATGGATGAGGAGAGATGTAATGAGAAGTCTTTGAGAATGAATAATGGGAAAGTTTTCTTCAAATTTAGATCAACTTTAAGTTTTCTCATGTATATAATACTAAAATTAGTGACAAAACTACAATTTTCTATAAAATATTTTTTCCATTAGTTTATTTGTGCTTATGCAATCTTTTGCTGTAAACAACTGTAACATATACAGTAGTGTTCAATCTGCAGGTTGAAGCCCTTGCAGTTCAGTTAACTCATAGGGAAGGGGAGCTAGTACAACAGAAGGCTGAGGTGAAAAAGCTAACAAATTTTCTTAAGCAGGTGATGTTAACTTCTTCAATCTCTCTTTTGGTGATAGAAAAACAGATATGACTGCAGTAATTGAAAGCAGAACAAGATCAACAATGACACTAATGTCAAGATGACTCCAACCCTCTCAATGTTTGTTAAAGAAATTCTCTAAAGAGAACTGTGTAATGAACACCCCATAAAAAATTGAAGCATCATGATTTCTTTAACCTGCTAGCATTCAGCTTCAACCAAAGGCATCACAAATTGCACATTGCCACAAATTGAGAAGCGTATTATTGAGTTGAGAGAAAGAGTTGAATAATTGGAAAGTATTTGCAATTTCAATGATCAATAGATAGCAAATTTTTGATTATTTCATATAGAAGTACATATACAGTAAACAAAATGCTGTGTGCTGCTGTACTTCAATCTGTCTATTGACCTATTAGGCTGTCTAATTTGTCTGGGAATGAAACACTATTGGGCTGTCTAATTTTTGCTTCCTTTTTATTTGATCATTACGTTGAAGATAACTTCAATATTTAGTTCCCATTTGTGAAATGGATTCTTTTTCAACTCAAATCCTCTATACTTGGCTTTGCAAAGAAATTTCCTTTTCCAAGGCTGAGTATCTAGATTCATTTGTAGGCTTCTGAAGATGCTAAGAAACTTGTATATGAGGAAAGAGCTTTTGCTCGTTTTGAAATAGATAATGCCCGGGCAGCAGTTCAAAGAGTGGAGGAGGCTCTTCAAGAGCATGAGAAGATGTCTCGAACTTCAGGAAACCAGGTTCATTTTATTTCCTTGTCATTTATGTTTCCCCATTTTTAACATAGAGAAGGGTCTAGTTGACAACTCCATTTGGATTTCAAAACTCATGTATGATCTAGTTTTGTTGGCTGGACAGTACTTAGTCAAGGATGTTAAAACACAATCAGTGGCCTGTTCATAAAACTTACAAGCAATTTCTCTTGTTTCTGTTTAAAGATTTCTTTAGGATAAAACAAGGATGTCAGAATTTGTGGTAGTATGCAGTTGGGATGAATTCGTCTCTTTTTACAGACCTTTTTCCGTAAAATTTAATAGTTTTATTGCTTCTCTGGTGATTTAGTGCATGGGTGTTTAATCATTTGTGATATGTATTTAATCATTCTTGACTCTCTTTCCTTTTTCATTATGTATATTCTCTGTTAAGAAATATTTTTACAAGAAAATTAAACAAAGAAAGACTCTTCAATAATCAAAATACTGGTTGTGTGAATAGAAAGTGTAACTGTTATCGGTTGATATTTCCATGATGTATCGATTGATATTTTTGTGTTGTATCAACATAGACTGAGAAAAAATTATTTTAATAAAATTTAGTTCTGTGGGATCTGTAGGACCTGGAACAATTAATGAAGGAGGTTCAAGAGGCTCGAAGAATCAAAATGCTGCATCAGCCAAGCAAGGTATCTCTCATCATTTATCAATCATTATTATTATTTGAAACACCCTCTTGTTCGTGGTTGCAGTTCCCTGACCCTACCTCTCTTAGGTTGTGAAATCGTTAGGAAAAATACTGTGTACATACATACGTAGTACATGAAGTACATTTGATTTGAATTTTCAAGCCTTGTTTTTTCTGTTTTTTTGTTAAGGAAGTTTGATTTGTCTCGACCGTCATGACAGTGCCATATTTGTTTATTGTTTATGAGATTAAATGTTGATATGTTTGTTTTGCTTGCTTTCAATAGTAGCTACTTAGCAGGTCTCTAATGATGTATGACCGCTTATATCTTTCAAAACTTATTAAATAATTTGAATCAGTACAAGTGCAAGATATTGCATCTATGAAGGTGTAGAATGGATTCAGAGCATTTCAGGGAAAAATATTATGATTATGGCTGCAGTATTTTGTGTGCATGATTGATATTCTTCTCCTTTGTCGAAATACCCTTCTTTCCACTACTTTCTTTGTCTCGTCATTTGTCTACGATATTGACATTTTTATGATTATTTTGAGGAAATCCAATAAATTGATTTCTGATTGCTTTTAGGTTATGGATATGGAACACGAGCTTCAAGCATTAAGGACTCAACTTGCAGAAAAGTCTAGACATTATCTTCGACTCCAAAAAGAGGTATGCCTATCATGTTATGCCATTTTGAAGAGGTTGTGATTTTAATTATGAAATATTTACGACTTTGATGTACAATACAAGACTTTCGCCATTGTTATTTTCTTCAACATTATCCTTTAGTTAATCTTATATTGGGTAACATCGATGTGGTTTTATATTTTGGTGTTCAGTTGGGTAGTTTGAGGATCTATTTTTGTGATATTGTACTCCCACACTGTCTTGCATATATCTTTCATACTGTTAAATTCTTTAAACCTACTCAGTATCACTTTATTGACTATAATGAATAAAATATTAAAATTAAAATGCAAAAACATTTGAATCTTCCATATTCCTTCCTCAAGGATGTAATGTGAGCTATGGAGTTGGGAGGATCTTCGAAGAAGGTCTTATATGGTTTATTTCTTGGCCTTTTAATCCTTTCTTTCATCTGAACTGAAGTGATTGATACGTTTCTTTGATTAAATTGAGGAATAATATAATTGTCTTCCATTCTAAGTTATCACTGATTTTCTTCCATTTCACTTTTCAGTTGGCAAGGGAAAAGAAAGGAGAGGAAAATGTTCCTCATTTATATGAATTAGAAGGGACTGAAACATTAGGCTCATATTTGCAAATTCAACCTTGCTCCAATAATGCCCCCGAACTTTCAGAATGTTCACTTCAGTGGTATCGAGTATCACCCGAAAGTGCCAAAAAGGAACTTATTACCGGTATATCTTCCAAAAGTTTTTCATTTCTCTTGGTGAATAGCTTTTGAAGGTATCTATTTTGCTTTTCAATGGTGTTCATGCGAGTCAGTTGGGTATCCATCATTGGACTCATGATTTCTACTTTTATCTAACCTCTGGTATATTGTGGTTGGGTATCTGTCATTCATTTTACTTGTCCCAAAATGAGAAAATTAACATAATATCATTTTAGTAGAGGGAAAAAAGTAATTCGGCCCAAAGAACAGGCCATTCTAGTTTAAAGAAAGAGAAAGAAACAAAGTATATAGGGGATATTAAGGGGAGTGGGACATTTATAATTGGTTGAAGGGGAGAGAGAGAACAGAAAAAGAACAGGCAGCAATGGCATGAATGGAGAGGGAGAGAAGATACATGAATCACAGGACAATTGAGAAGGACTATATGAAGGGGTAGATAAAAGGAAGAGGACATCAGAAAATTTATAAGGGACTTTTGGGACTAGGCTGAGAGAAGTTAGTTGTTCCTCTGGAAAGAGGTTTCTTAGTTCTATCTATTAATCTTTTTCCATCTTAATTCATCTAGCAACGAACAAAGCTACATTACAATTTCTGTTTGTGAGGAATATTGAGAGTAGAGGAAAAGAGTCATGTTAGTTAAGATATTCGCAGTTTGTTGACTAAAAGTCACAAAAGGTAGACATAATTCCCGCATCTAATTTCTCCTTTACGAAATGAAGGTCAATCTCAATATGTTGGGTGTATCATGCTTAACTGGGTTGTGGGCTATGCTAATAGGGGCTTTACTATCAGAATATAATTTCAGTGGAAGCTCAATTTTCATTCCTCCAGGACTCCTTCACTACTCCTTCAATGGAAGCTCAATTTTCATTCCTCCATAATCCTTCACGAATTCCCTGATTTATAGCCGTAAACTCAGCTTCTGCACTACTTCTGCCACAACTTATTTTTTGCTTCTCCATGTCACAAGATTTCCCTATACATTGGTACAATATCCAGAGGTTGATCTTCTGCCTGTAACTAAACCCAGACCTGCCCAGTCTACATCAGTAAAGATAGACACATTTCTTTCACCGGTCTTCTTAAAAAATAGACCATTTCGGGAGTGGCCTTCAAATATCTGAGTATTCTATCAACTGCCTCAAGATGTTCTTCATAAGGAGAGTGCATAAATTATTAGTAAATAATTGCTACCGACCCAATTTATCATCATATGCAATATATAATTAGCTATACTACAACTAATACTATTAGTAAAAAAATTAGTAGGACATAAAATATGTAGCTCCCAAATGTCTGCATTCATGTACACATCATTTTGTGTCTATCAGGGTACCTCTTATAAACAACACTAATGTTGAAATTGAAAAAAGAAAAAATAAAAGGTAACCAAGCCAATATACCCTTTATGTCGAACAAAATATATAATTGCTCCAAAGAGGAGTTATACTTTCCGTCATATCGGCCAAATTCTTTGAATTAGCCGAATGGAATATATACCTTGAAGCGCTTCTCTGTCTGGTTTGTACTATTAGATGCAACGAGTAGAAAACTACCATTGACGAGCACAAACTGTGAGTCCCTTAAACAGAGTCAATTATAATGCCATATGCTTTCCAGTATTCCAGGAGGTTGGAAGCTCTGAATCTCACCTATTCATGAACTTACATGTTTGTTACTTTACATGTTAACATTGTTTGGCATAGATCATAATACGGTTTTCTCTATCTGCTTCAAAAGTAAATTTCCTTTGTAAGGATAGTAAATCAGATGAAGGATAGTCCAATCACTAGAGGTAGCAGAAGACCGAAAACACCTATAGGAGACATTATGACGTTGTTTGATTCATGTAGGCAATTCCGCCTTGTGGGATAAGCCTTCTCTATTTATGAAGAATTATGAGAAAAACTACCTACTCTGCCATTAACTTGCACAAATATGTAAAGGATATTTATTGATATTGATGTTATATCATTATCAGGTAGTTTCATCTGTTTTTTTCCTTTCCTTTTATGTAACACGTTTTTGTGTTCTCAGGAGCTACCAAATCAGTTTATGCCCCAGAACCTTTTGACGTTGGACGCATATTGCAAGTTTGTATTATTTCAGAAGGCTTGCAGATCACACTGTCAACCACCGGTCCAATTGAACCAGGTTTGGCTACAATGCTGGATCATGCACTTTTTATTAAGTAGTCAACAAGAATGGCTTCTATTATTTGCTTCTATTTTAAACTATAAAGTATCTGTCTTGTCAATTCAAAGAAATGGACCTGTTTTTCTGTCCAATCAAGTTGAGGTTAAACTGAGTTTTTATTTGTTTTCAGCTGCTGGTTTGGGAAACTATGTAGAGGCACTTGTTCGAAAACATGACACTGAATTCAATGTATGTCGCTACAATCCTTTTAAATTTGTTTGGTCTTTCCTTTTTTCCCTCTTATAATTTGCAAGAGCATCAATATAAGTTTATCATTTTAATAATTGAGATTTTATGTAAGCTTTATCATTCATCGCTTGTTCTTGTATATGGATCCATCCATGCTTATAATAAACCTTCAATTAGTGTCTAGTTTTGGTAACTTGTAGTTGTGTCTTGATTTGTCAGTATTTCACTATATGAAATTTGAAAAGTCTGACCAGATTCAGTGACAATAGTAATAGTTATATTCAATACTTTGCAGGTGGTTGTAACCCAGACAAATGATTCACATCATCCAACTGAATCCATTCATATACTTAATGTGGGAAAGATGAGAATGAAGCTTTGTAAAGGGAAAACAACAATTGCCAAAGAATTTTATTCGAGTTCAATGCAGGTATTTCAACTGTGGTAACTGTCAATTCTGGATAACTCTTTATTTAGCCTGTTATAAATACTGTTTTTAACATTTTCGGTGTCTACCATTTTGATATTTTCCTCTCCCACTCTTGCTTCTTGTTGTCATACACTTAGTTGTGATGTTTCTTTTTATCTCTTGTTTTCTTCAGCTTTGTGGAGTTCGAGGAGGTGGGAATGCTGCGGCGCAGGCACTATTTTGGCAACCAAAGCAAGGACTCTCTTTTGTATTAGCATTTGAATCAGAGAGAGAAAGGAATGCAGCTATCATGCTTGCAAGGAGGTTTGCATTTGACTGTAATGTATGTCTTTCTAAACTATTTACAATAGATACATGTTGAAATTAATGCCATATTTGTTAGGATTTTAGCATTCATGTCTCTTTTTTTCACTCCATTGCTAAATTTCCAATACCTTAATTGCAGATTGTTCTAGCTGGTCCAGATCACAAAACTCCTTCAGAAACATGATGGACTTGAATGATATGTTCTCGACTGTAATTATTTGAGTTTCCCTCTTTGGTTGTATTACATGTGGGTAAAAGTTAAATATGCCTTTTTATTGTGCTATGGAATCATACCTTGTGGTCTGAATTCCTTTATATTTTTCTTTCACCAACAGTAGGGCATTTTTTTTGTTAGCCTTATGAGTGATAGTTGATGAAAGTTTAGAGTACAATTATGGAATTGGTGGAAGCCAATGTCCAGTGTTTGAGCCTTGAGGTGCTAATTGATGGTTTTTTATTGATTGATTGATCCAAATATTGTCTGAATTTTCTGCATTGTACTTTTTCCAATGGATTTACTTGTTATGAGTGATGGTGAATTTATTTTCTAGAACCATGTATACTTAAAGGATTGGAATACCCTTAAAGGACATGATCCAAGTGGTTTCGGTTGGATCATGTCCTTCGCATTGTACCAAAATTTCTTCAGTCACTCCTTTGTGAAGCATAGTGCGGCGAGTTTTTAAGATTCAGAGAGGGAGGACTTGGCAGTGATCGCATGTGGTGGAAGGGGGCTAAATCTGAACATCTGGTTGGCCATGACCTCACATTGTCGCATTAGGACGATGAAACCATGAAAGGAAAAACTAAATATACGTGAAAATCACTTATTTCAACAAAATGGAAGGAGAACAACAGTTTAGAGGTGATTTTATTTTATTTTATTTTATCAAAAATTGACTCTAAATCACTATTTTTATGGATGAAAGAGGAGAAACTAGGTTTATAAATTGGGGTGGTGTCCCAGGATAGAGAGAGATATAGATGTATAACTTAAATCTCATTAAAAAAAGTTTCGCCCTCATAGTTTCACTCTTTTGCGGAATTGATCATCTATTTTAAAATTTAAAAGTTTTAGTTGTTCCATAAAATATTTAATCTAAAATATTGCGATACGACATTTTAAATAAAGTTTTTAAATAAATTTTCTAATAATTTTAATTTACCTTTTTCGATCGCCAGATCATATTTTGTATAAAAGAAATCACATCACCAATTTTTCAACTCAAAAATATATTGATGATCAAAATTATCAGATTTTAAAAAATAGAGGAACAAATCCATATAAAGCTGAAAAATAAAAGGACCAAAGTTTCAATTAAACCAAAAAAATAAAAGAACTCAAATGGACGGCTATCACTAGTCCTAGATACTTGTGGCAAAATCTGGACCGTCAATGAGCTGATGGCTCTCATAATCTTGATCTCCCACTGTTCTTTACTGTTTTAAGCACCTCTCTCTCTCTCTCTCTCTCTCTCTCTCTCTCAGTTTCATTTCAATCTCCCAGGTACTTCTTTTTGCTATTTCCAATTATTCATTCAATGTTATTTTGCTTCATATTTTCCCACCATGGTTTTTTATGTATTTTTGTGATCATTTATTAATTTTTGATGTTGTGATTCTGGGAACCCTTCATTAAGAAATTACTACTAGGAAAACCACATAGCACATAGGTAAAAAAAAGGTTGAACAAGACCACATAGGTAAAATTGTTAATTAAAGTGTTTTCTTAAACTGGTCATGTAAAATTTGTATTAGGAATTATTGACCTGTTTGTATGATCTTGATTCTCTATGGTTCTTCAAGCTCTTGATGAACAAAGTTAATTTTATTTTTTTTTCATTTGGTTTATTGTGATTGGATTTTTGTCCAATCTCATCCCCCGTTGTTACAATCTAGTGGTTTGACTGTGATGACATTTTATGTGTAGACCTTGATTTGAACCCGTCCCCCATCCGCGTGTGTCTTTAACTGAATATATGTTGGCCACTTATGAAGCACGGGTACGGACACCGGACAGGACACGGACACTAAGACGCTGACACCCCTAATAATTTAAGAAAACCACATAATTCAGTGTAATCATATGTGTGGGTGTTGGACACCGTGTCCGACACCGGAACACACCTAATCCGAAAAGAGGTCCGTGCTTCATACCATGAGGCTAAGAAGAAAAAAAAATCTAATTTGATTTACCCTTTGCTATGTAGAGATGTCGACATCGGATAAACCAGAAATAGTGAAAAGGGGTGAAGAACAAAAGGAAGGTGAGGAAAAGGGTGGATTTCTCAATACAGTGAAGGGTTTCATTCAAGACATTGGGGAGAAGATTGAGGAAACAGTTGGGTTTGGGAAACCAACTGCAGATGTTTCGGAGATACACATTCCTAAAATTAATCTTGACAAAGCAGATCTTGTTGTTGATATTCTCATAAAGAATCCGAATCCGGTACCGATTCCCCTAATTGATATTAACTATTTGGTTGAGAGCGATGGGAGGAAGCTAGTTTCGGGTTTGATACCGGATTCTGGTACAATCCATGCACATGGAGAGGAAACGGTAAAAATTCCTGTTACTTTGATTTATGATGACATAAAAAATACATATGCTGATATTCAACCGGGAAGTATCATTCCTTATAAGGTGAAGGTTGATCTCATAGTTGATGTTCCTGTGATTGGAAGGATCACTATACCTATGGAAAAAACTGGAGAAATCCCGATTCCATACAAGCCTGATATTGATCTTGAGAAAATTCAGTTTAAGAGTTTCTCTTTTGAAGAGACCGTTGCTATTCTTCATTTGAAGTTGGATAACAAGAATGATTTTGACTTAGGACTCAATGCCCTTGATTATGAGGTATGGCTTGGTGATGATAGGATTGGAGGTGCTGATCTTGCAAAGTCTGCAAAAATTGAAAAATGTGGGATTAGTTCCATTGATCTTCCAATTACCTTCAGGCCGAAGGATTTTGGGTCAGCACTTTGGGACATGATGAGAGGAAAAGGTACAGGATACTCTATGAAAGGACATATTGATGTTGATACACCCTTTGGAGCGATGAAATTGCCTATTAGCAAAGAAGGCGGTACTACCCGTCTCAAGAAGAGTAAGGAGGATGGTGGAGATGATGATGATGAGGTTTGCTAACTTCTTTACGCTATGTTTCTTATTTTGCTCTTACACCCTTTTGTGTATGCATAATTGCATATATATGTTAATGTTTCATTGTTGAAACTGAAATTTGTCTAGGATGTCATATGACCAAGCATGATAGTAATAAATTTAATTGACTCACTAGTATCTTGCATTTGTGCCTCAAGAATGTTGTTTTTCAAATTCTGATGGTAGTATGTTCTTTCTGACGTATTCATCATAATATTATTCAGCATTGTTAAATGGTCGCTATGGCGGAATAACGTGGTAGTTCTCTTTACACAATTGTCATAGCCAATTTGTGAAGGAATGCCTTCCATGGCGGCCCTAGGCCGCAATGGTGTGTTTATATGGTGGATTTTTGGCCTCCTTCCATCCACCATGGACAACACCGGTATAACTAATGCCACCCCTAACTTGTAGAAATTTGATTGTTACTATATTTGTTACTTCAGGGGCTTACTTTGATTCTAGAGTTTTAAATTATTGTCTATCAGAGTTTCAATATGGACAATTTAGTTATGTTAAGGAACAAATCAAACAAATTTGTACTTTTTCCCATCTCAACTTGAAACATAAAATAGATTTATTGAATAATCTGTACTATGAGGTATTCGATTAAAAGAACATGAATAATTAACAAAAGCAAAAACCGAAATTCAGGATGTTGACACACATTTCTTTTACTTGATTGACTGAACTTATCGTGTAAAAATTGCGTCTATCTCTCACTTCATTAGCATTCACAAGTCACAAGTGTCAGTAGGATCCCGTCTATTTAATATCTGTGAAGATGAATGCAAATTTTTTACAAAATGAAAACATGTGAAATTTTAACACTTTAACACTGTGATCTTTACTGTTTGAAGTATTTCTTTTAATGGAAACCAACTGTTCCTTGTATCTCTAGTGTATTTAAGTATATTCTTATTATATATTGTCATAAGCCATTAACTATTTTTCCTTTTGTAGGATTGAAGAATAAGTGGTAACAAGTTATTAGTATCAGTTCTCATATTTATTGCTTAGATCCATTATAAAGTTAAGTAAAATGGACCTGAACTTAGAGGCATCACTTCTAAACCTGAGAACCATTTGTGCATCTTGAGAGATCAAGTTGTGACGTTCAAAATAGATGATCCTGTCAGCGTTCATTGTGAATATCAGTTGCATTTTGGATTTCACTCTTCTTCGAGCATGGTTCATGTTCAAGTTCACAACATCCGTAGCTCTACCTTGTCACGGGTTTTAGATGAACATTGTGTGTTGGTTTGTGCCTCTTTTATTTCTTTTTTTGAGGGAGGGTTGTTGTTTGCTTTGTCTTGTCGAATTGATCGTAATACTCAATAGTGTGTAATCTGTAGAAGTTATTCAAACTTTAATATATGATATGTTACATATTTTAACTGTACTGCACAAATTTGTTACCTACGCCATATGTTTCACTAGTTAAGTGTACTACTCATAGTTTTAAATTAAAGAGTGCCCCTGAATGCCCCAGTGGCACTCGTTAACATTTTCCTTTGAAATTTTAATGTCTCCTTTTGTTGAGACGGAGGTGAGTTTTGGTGGGTTGTTGTCTCTAATAGGTGTAGTTTAGTATTCTAATAATAAATCTCCTATACTCTGTACATTTGGAGGTTCAATCCAAAAAAGGAGACTAACAATTACTTTTCCCTTAACTCCTTTCAAAGTAGTAAATGTCATTTTGATCTCTAAATATGTAAAACGGTGTTATTATAGTCCTTGGTTATATATTGACATTGCAAAAGCATCTTTATGTGTCTTTCGTTACTAGTTTTATGGATTAAAATGGCTAACGAAAAACATATTCAAACAAGTCAGGTTCATCAAATTCTTCACCTTTCGCAATCATTGTGCCTCTTATAGCATGCTTAGGAATATTTTCTATTAAGCATTTCCTCTCTTCAACTCCTTCATTTCGAAATTTTTTTATTTGTGCCCTACTTTTTGCCAAAAAATCCAAAACTACCCTACTTTTTCAGAAAATTGCAGAAATACCCTACTTTTTCTGACTTTATGGTACCACTCCACTTGGAGTTGCGGGGTACCCTAAAAAGTGACAAAATTTTTGTCCTTATTGTACCCCTCTACTCCAAGTTGAGGGGTATTTTCCTATTTTTTTTTCGAATTTTTTTACTACCACTCAACCTGGACTTGCGTTGTATATATGGCCTTTTTTTAAAAAAAATTTAAATACCCCTCTACTTGGAGTAGAGTGGTATAATAAGGACAAAAAATTTTGAAACATAGTTTTACGTTAAAGCATGCATAAAAAGAAAATACTTCATCCGTCCCATATTAGATGACCTAGTTGACTCTGACACACGTACCAATGCTTATATTTTATCTTTGATATCTTCAATTCTCTGTTAAAAAAAATTATGAAAATTTAATATTTTAAAAATATTCATCGAGACGAATCCATCAATATCTTACATAATATTATTTATCTTTGTGAATTAGTAGAAAAATATGGTCAAAGTGTGTTAAGTCAATATTGTTTTTGTCAAATAGGTCATCTATTGAGGGACGGAGGGAGTAATAATTATTATAAATGTTAAAAAAACTAATTAAAATTATATAACAAATAAAATACCATAAAATCTACAATTATTATAAAACATGTATTATTTCATCTACTATAAATATTTCCTTTCATTTTTCAATTTATCATACCATTTCAACTTATATTAATAATGTTAATTTAGGCATTAATAAAAAAGTAATTATAATAATAATCATAATATTTATAAAATAAATAACATACGAAATACAATAAATATGAAATAAAGATTAGATTTCTACTGATGTCTAATATTAATGCAATCTTTGCAGGAATGACCAGGCATCCTACAAACGCCGCATCTTCTCTCAGTTTCCAAATCGTCCATCTCGGTCCTAATGCGAGTAATTGGTGGACGACCTTTCTTTGCCCTACGCATGGATTCGTCTCGATGAATATTTTTAAAATATTAAATTTTCATAATTTTTTTAGCAGAGAATTGAAGATATCAAAGATAAAATATATGCATTGGTACGTGTGTCGGAGTCAACTAGGTCATCTAATATGGGACGGAGGGACTATTTTTTTTATGCATGCTTTAACGTAAAACTATGCTTCAAAAAATTTTTGTCCTTATTATACCACTCTACTCCAAGTAGAGTGGTATTTAAAAATTTTAAAAAAAAAGGCCATATATACAACGCAAGTCCAGGTAGAGTGGTAGTAAAAAAATTCGAAAAAAAATAGGAAAGTACCCCTCAACTCCAAGTAGAGGGGTACAATAAGGACAAAAATTTTGTCACTTTTTAGGGTACCCCGCAACTCCAAGTGGAGTGGTACCAGAAAGTCAGAAAAAGTAGGGTATTTCTGCAATTTTTCGAAAAAGTAGGGTAGTTTTGGATTTTTTGGCAAAAAGTAGGGCACAAATAAAAAAAATTCCTTCATTTGTGGATCATATGCCATGTGTCCCTAAGAAAAGCTGATCTAATTACGCACCAAATACCAAATAAAATTAAAAAAATTGCATTTTGAAAAAAGGTGATTTGATGGATTATTTTGACTTCTTCAAAAAAGTTAAGCATGCATGTTCAAAATGAAGAAAACAAATTCACATTGTAGTTGATATACTGTTTTTAGATCTGGAATTTGTTTTCTGAGATGTCACATGGTCACAGCACAATGCAATGTTAGTATCATTATTCATGTCATCATATTTCATTATCAAGTTCAGTCTTTGATGTGAAACTTTCAACTACAGCTGGATCACGAGCAAGCTCCATCTTATAAAATTAATACTCTTTTTTTTTTTTTGTATACTTTGATTATGATTAAACTTAATTACTTAATTTCTTAATAAAACATTGATTATGATTAAATTTGCAGAATCACATACATATGTGAAAAGTAAAACTTAAGTAATGCAATAAACAAGTTATCCAACATGAATCTAAAAAGTTTAATTAGTTTAACCTCTTTGTAAGGAACCAAACCAAAAGAAACTTCCATTGAATGAACTATGAACTTTTTAAGAACTTGCAGCTTGTGATTCACACCATGAGATAATGGGGCACCTTTCTTGAACAATCTTCTCCAACCATGCTCAACAATAGATCAAACATTAGCCATTTTGGATTAAGGAGAAGGATAATTTTAATCACAATTAATCATTGCACTTCACTTCTGTAAAAAAAGAAAGCCATTGTAGTTGATATTGACTAGAATGTGGAGAACTTTAAGAATGAGCTTTAACACTAACCTAACCTAACCTAGTGCTAGTCACATTTGCACAACAAGCTCCATCAATTATCAATGAGTATAAATTTTCTAGAATATGACACCTAGTTTGAGAAATATTATTTCTTTCTGAGTATTACTAGGCGCTAGAATAATTTCATCCAAATGTGATTAAACGAGTCTTAGAAGAATAGTTAAAGAAAGTGTCTCCCAATTCTTAAAATGGACCATAAGTGGCCGACACTCCTTGCCCATATTAGGCTTACATCTTATCATATCATGGTGAAGGTTAACATGGGAAGGATGAATCCTTTCCCACCATGGGAAAGGTGATCTTTTTACCATTGATATATTAGTATTTTAATTCAATGGTTGAGATCTCTTACTGGTTACCTATATGCAACTTTTTGATATTAATCCTACAACAATAAAAGATACCCCACAAATAATTGTTTATATTATAATAACTTGTTAATATTTTTAAAAGATGATGTTGTGTCTTTCTTTATTAATGTAAAACAACAATGCAGTAATAATTTGTTCTTAATCCCTCATATCTCATCGAAGTTACCCTCCACCCAAAGAATAACTATCAACTGCACCAAACTCCACTCAAGCTTAAACAACACAAATAATTCCATTGGAATTGACCTCTAAGATAATATCAACCAAATTTGAATAAATTATGGGGAGGTGAATTGACACAGCAATTGAAGTATGTAGCCTTCCAGATTTGATGGAAAACAAAGAGAACAAAAATGGTGGCATATTGCATGAACTTCAGAGACGGGTATTAGTGAAAATGGGAATAGAAAAAAAAAATACAGAGATGAGAAGTGTAAAACTTTAACTTGAGAAAAATACTGTGATGGATGACGCTGGGTGATGCTAGATAGTTGTAAATTGGGGAGGTGTAGATTTAATTTCAGAAAAACAACAGGTGTTATTGGTAAAATTGTTAATATGATTAAATATTAGTTTTTTGTAGCCATTGAAAAACCAAACAAAATAAAAAGCAACAGGTTAGTGTGGACAGGTGGCTGTAAAATGTGAGCTTTCCCATGGTGGGAAAGGATTCCCCTTTCCCATGTTAACCTTCACGTCATATCATAGTCTCCTAAAACAAAGTAAGTGGAAATTTTTTTTTTCTGCCCTACTTTATTCCCAAAAATACAAAAATACCCTACTTTTTCGAAAAAATGCAAAAATGCCCTACTTTTCAGTACCACGCAACTGCCAGCAGCGAGGTACCGAAAAGCTGTCAGCCATACCACGCAACTGGAGATGGCGAGGTATTTTGTGTGTTTTTTTTTTTAATTTTTAAATACCTCTCAACTTGGAGTTGAGAGGTATAATAAGGACAAAAAATTTTCATAACTTGCATGGGACACACGTGTAGTTGCATGGAATATTAATAATAATAACAACTTAATTTAAAAAAGGAAATTATAATAATAATCATAATATTTATAAAATAAAAAAAACGAAATACAATAAATATTAAATACTACATTTCTACTGATGTGTAATATTAATGCAATCTTTGCGGGAATGACCAGGCATCCTACAAACGCCGCATCTTCTCTCGGTTTCCACATCGTCCATCTCGGTCCTAATGCGAGTAATTGGTGGACGACCTTTTTTTGCCCGACGCATGGACTTGTTGGGAACCACCTTCAGTCCTTCATAATCAGGCCAATATGTCTGGTGGTGAACCACGTCGAAGTGGATGTTGTATACGGCGTATACACACTGATTCGTGAATTTTGGATCGACAAAAGTCTTGTAGTCGTGAGAAAAGCTAGAACATGCGGCAATGACATGTGAGCATGGTAGGTGTAACGCTCTGAATCGTCCACAGTCACACCATTTATTTTGCAGGTCCACCTTGTATTCTCCCTTTGGTAATCCTTCTTTATGGTCGATGGTTTCACGGACGGAGAAGGTATACCGATCCCGGTCAAATTGAGTGACATGATGACTGTTGGACTTATGAGCCTCATCCCTGAGATATTTCATGATGTTTTCTGAGAATGGCTCACCAGAATTTACCCTTGCCGCTGCCTCATGTCCTCTTTTAGCAAACAAGGCCGCCAACCTGTAATATGATGCTTTCACAATAGCTGTGATCGGGAGTCCTCGAATACCCTTATACACGTTGTTTTGTGACTCTACCAAGTTACTTGTCATGTGGCCCCATCGTCGACCATCATCATGTGATTGAGTCCACTTTTCTTTAGGAATGTTGTCCACCCATGCTAAAGCCTTTCGGTCTGCAACAGCGATTTCAGAGCGGTAGTATTCGAATGTTGGGATGTTCATGGCGTAACCTGCATTGTTTTGAAAAAAGTTAGATGTGTGTTATTTAAACAAATAATATGTCAAATTTACCAGGAAAGAGATATAATTTTTACCCATGCCTTCAACTTTCTTCTTAAGTTCTCCATCCTTGAACGATCGCATAAAGTTTTGTGCAATGTGTCGGACACAAAACACATGGCTTGTCGGAGCATCGTGCCATCCATTTTGTGGATCATCATACGCGCTCTTTATCGAAACATGTCTATCAGAAATGAGGCATATGTTCGCCTGTGGGGTGACATGCTGCCTTAGATTTTTCAAAAAGAAACTCCATGCCTCCTTGGTCTCACCTTCCACGATTGCGAAAGCAATGGGAAATATCTTGTTGTTCCCATCTTGCGCAACAGCTAACAACAATGTTCCTTTGTATTTACCATACAACCAAGTTGCGTCAATCTGGACAATTGGTTTGCAGTATTCGAAACCCAAGATGCACGGACGAAAGGCCCAAAAAAGACGCTTGAAGACAGTCTCATTGACCACTTCTGTTGATGGGACCGTTTGAAAATCAATAACTGTCCCTGGCAAATCTTTTTCCATAACCATCAACCACTGTGGTAGTTCTTTATAAGACTCCTCCCAGTTACCATAAATTGATTCAATCGCTTTATTTTTTGCTCTCCATGCCTTTCTGTATGAAATTGTGTAATTAAACTTCTCGCGGATGTGTGCCTTTATAACCTTCACTGTAATTGAAGCATCCATATGAAGTAGTGACATAACACTTTCACATATGACATTGTAACTAAGTTTCCGATGATCTTGCGTCAAGTCTGTTGAGACACATGTATGAAGATCCTTCATTTTTCCAATCTCCCATCTATCACTTTTTTTCCTCCACGAGGCCCTCAATTTGAAACCACAGGTTGTATCTTTACATTTGATGACATACCTTTCTGGATCTGATTGAATCACAGAATAATCCCATGAATTTTTGATGTGATAATATCTAATTGCGAGAATACAATCATTCTTGTTATGAAATTGCATCCCCGGGGCAATATCTTGATCGACCGGAAGAGTCATTGACCGATAAAGCTCAGTTGAGTGGTCATCATTGACATTACGCATGGACCTTGGTGGGTTGTAAGAAGCTCTGATCGGTGAAATTGGTAGTTGTGGCACAACATCGTCTTCGTCTTCTTCGTTCTCATCACCGTTTTGTGCGGCAAGGAGTTCTTCATCATCATCTTCTTCATCATTTGCAGCTTCATCGTTTGATTGATCTTGGAATTGGGAAGTGTATATATTAATTTCATCGTTTAAAGTTTGGGGTTGTGTCGAACGGGATGGTGTTTGAGAGGGATGAGGTTGATTTAATAATCTTTGTGGTGTTTCGTAGTGAGGTTGGGACGATGACGGGTTGTAGTATGGTTGGGACGATGAGGGGTTGTAGTATGGTTGGGACGATGACGGGTTGTAGTGTTGTGGGTTATATTGTTGTTGTGGTATACTTTGGTGTTGACTAGAACTTGATGGGTAATCTAACTCGAAATTAGATGTTGGATTCTTCATCTCAAACGTAACATAAAGCTCTATATAGGACAAAGAACTATGACTTTTATGTACGTCAAACATAAACTCGACATCGTCGTTATCAGTGATTCTTAACGCCTGATAGTGAATTGTGGTAGCTCCAACAAACATGGGATTCCGGCATATAATTTCAGACACAACCATATTATCTCCGATACGTACTTTTTCCGCTATTCTTTTTTTGAGATGCAAGTAAGTACTAGCCATACTCACCTTGAAACCTTTGGTATACTGGCTTTGAAAATAAATCCCAGATTCATTTTGTTTAACTTCTCCATTATAGTACACGAAAACGTTTATATTTGGGTGTGGTGCCATTGGTTTGGTCTTAAGAAATTAGTAAGAGTTGAATGATTTTGATACAATAACAATATGGAGATACCATTTATATAATATGTTGTAAGACGCACGCGCGAGTGGGGGAGGTGGAACGCAACCTCAAGTTGCGTGGTGTAGGCGCACGCGCGAGTGGGGGAGGTGGAACGCAACCTCAAGTTGCGTGGTAGTAGCACACGCGCGAGTGGGAGGTTAGAACGCAACCTCAAGTTGCGTGGTAGTAGCACACGCGCCTATCGGTCAACTGTAACTGGCATATTTCACGTGAAGACCATGCAATGGTCATTTCATGCAGAAATAAATGAGTTTTTTTACATGCAATGGTCATTTCATACAACAATGTTTACAAAATAATTCAACACTGTTAAACACCATGCGTCTGCTTTCATGCAATTGTCATTTATGTGCTTTTAAATGAACACTGTTTGGCTTGCAGAAATAATGTGGTGCAATTGTCAAGGTGTCATGGAATGGTCATTTCCTGCAGAAATGAATGACTCTTTCAACATTGTAGAAAACCATGCGTCTGCTGCTTTCATGCAGTTGTCATTTCTATGATTTATTGAGTACTGATAGTTCTGCACAATGTATAATTTTCACAGTACTACTTCACAAATATCACTACTACTTCCACCTTTTCTTACTCACTGTTTATATTATAAATACCACATTTCTCTTCTTACTCTTTACACATATTCAACTTACCTTACTCGCTACTACTTCCACATTTTCTTACTCACTCACAGACCAACCATTTGCACACTACTACTTCTTCACAAATATCAAACTACTACTTCCACCTTTTATTTCAAGCAATGGCATACTTGTGGTTGGAAGATGAACATAGATCCTTGGAACAACACATCAGAAAATGGGTATATATAAATATTAATTTATTATTTTCGTTTTTTTAATTATTAATTCAGTTTTAATTATAGTATTAGATTTTTTTTATATTATGACTAATTTTTTAATTTACTTATATATCTTCACTATTTTTCATTAGGATGAAGAGGGTGCACCTCTAGTCAGTCGTACACAACAACACCAATAACCAAGTCGTTTTATTGACGATTATCTACGTCAAGCTGGATTTTTTGAGGTTACTCAAATAGGGCAAGTACGGCGTTACAAAATTGACAGGCATATCGTAACCGCTCTTGTAGAGAGGTGGCGATCCGAGACACATACTTTTCATTTTCGAACGGGTGAATGTACAATCACTTTAGAAGATGTATATATGTTACTTGGCTTACCTGTTGGAGGGCATGCAATTACGGGTCCTCCATATCTTTCTTGGGATAATTGTGCTCAACTTATGGGAATAACTCCTCCAGCACACAAAACTGATGGTTTTACTCTCTCGTTGGCGTGGTTGAAGGATAATCTGGTTGATGATGACTTCAATGAACAATCTCCTCCGGAGGTAAAAATACAACACACTAGGAGGTACCTACTATACCTCATTGGAGGGTTCTTGTTTCCTAATAAAAGTGGATTATTTGTGCACAACTCTTGGTTGTATTTGTTAATAGATTTTAATGAAACAAGAAAATATAGTTGGGGATCAGCAGTTTTGTCTTATCTTTATCGTGGCTTGTGTGAGGCATCACACCCAAATGTAAAAGTAATAGCTGGATGTCATTTCCTGTTACAAGTTTGGGGATATTGTCGGTTGAGTCATATCGCTCCAAGAAATGATAACCCACTCCAGTGGGCGCTAGGATTAAAGTAAGCGTGATCACTTCATTTTTTTATTAATTCCCTCACATATTCTTGCTTCTTATTAATATTATTATTTGATAAATAAGTTACTAATTTGTTTATATCATTTGATAGATGGACAGGTGTAGGTTCAAGATACTACGAGACTCCAAGCCATGACACTATATCTTACAGAAAAAAGTTTGATGAGATACTAGAACATGACGTAATATATCATTCATTTTTGAATTAATAGTTTATTTTTTTTAGGGAGAATTATGAGTTTATATATATATATATATATATATATATATATATATATATATATATATATATATATATATATCTGTGTGTGTGTGTGTTATCCTTACACTAAAACTTCTCTCTTCTGTCAGTTTAAATGGAGACCATACAAGAAAGTTCCGCACAATTTGCCTGAAGACTATTGGGATTGGACTGCTACAACTTACCTTATATGTTTTGACAAAGTTGAATGGCATCCAACTGATAGGGTCATGCTTCAATTTGGGTTGCCACAAGAAATACCAGGGCCCCCACAAGACATGCGACAATTCCATAAGTTGGACAAACGGTTCAAGACGTGGTATGAATCAAATGGTTTTCGCTTTCCAGAAGAGTGCGAACATTGGGACAACCGACGACGTTATACTTTACCTCGCATGCGGCCAAGACCACTCACCCCAACTCATGCGTATATTGAGTGGTTGACAACCACATGCAACCCACGTCTAACTATTTCGGTTGTCACACAACCATCAAATTCAGATCCAGATCCAGACATAGAACAAGAGCCGGAAAGTCAACCTGAAATTCACAACAACCAAACACCAATTCAAGATGATTTTTGGGATCAAGACATTTTTTCTCAACTACAAGATCATCAATCCCAACCACATACAACACAAAACACTCAAGGTTCTGTAATGTATGAATTTCTCGACACCCCCCAACAAAATATCATCCAACCACCACCATATACCTCCCCGAGAAATGCATATGACCCCATTATCAGTCAAACTATGGTTACAATAACCCAAACCAAGCTAGCACATCGAACACCAACTACTTCTCCTATAATGACCCAAACCAAGCTGGACCGTCCAACACCAATTACCCCCCCTACAACAACCCACAATACCCAATGTACACCAACCAAAACTACAACTACCCACCAACAAACCTACTATCTCACTTCTCTCCGGCTTCGATCAACTCCAATGAACAATTTCTGGATATGGGATGGCCAACACGGGAACACGATGTGTCGTTGTCGTTGGGTTATGGTAGTCAAATACAACCAACTACAGATAACAATGATGAAGACCAACATGACTCTCAAGTAAATCGCGGAAGAAATCGTCGAAGACGAGGGTGTGGGACAGGAGGGCATTTATAATAATTGTTGACTTTCTTGTATGGTAATTTTATTTGTTATATAATTTTTATTAGTTTATTAAAATTAAATTAATTTTAATTTATTATTATTAATATTCCATGCAACTACACGTGTGTCCCATGCAAGTTATGAAATTTTTTTGTCCTTATTATACCTCTCAACTCCAAGTTGAGAGGTATTTAAAAATTAAAAAAAAAAACACACAAAATACCTCGCCATCTCCAGTTGCGTGGTATGGCTGACAGCTTTTCGGTACCTCGCTGCTGGCAGTTGCGTGGTACTGAAAAGTAGGGCATTTTTGCATTTTTTCGAAAAAGTAGGGTATTTTTGTATTTTTGGGAATAAAGTAGGGCAGAAAAAAAAAATTTCCGTGTAAGTAAGCAAAATATTTTCGAAAGTTGCTTTTTTGACGAAGAATATTTCCAATTGACACATGGAAATGACCTTAATGATCCTGGCGGTTGTTAACTGCCGCTGGGAAACACGCCGGTTGTTAACTACCGTTGAGTGCCAGCGGTTGTTAACTACCGCCGAAGCTGAATGTAGCGGTTGTTAACTGCCGCTACGTGCTTAACATTTTCCAGAAGCTCATTTCCATCTTCCTTATTTTGTGTCTTTCCTAACCAATTTTAACTTTCATTTTCATCTAAAATTTTTATCAAATAACCAATTGAAAATTCTTCTAAAATTTTCATCTAATAATACCTAAACATATTCATCCAATATTTAACAGGAACATGGTAAAATTAAAACGCAAGAAATAATATAAAACGAACGTACGTATATGTCATATAAATAGGAAAATATATGGAACATGTCATAATAATACATCATGATCAACATAGTCAAAAAATACATAAAAAAATCCTAATACTAATCAGCCCTGCCTGCCTTGCCTCTGCTGCCCCCTGCGCCGCCTGGAAATATGATAAGTAAGGACAGGCTCAGTAGCAGTAACTATCCGCATGACCTCCTGGACAACCTCCTCTTTGGTCATCTCGCCATGCCTGGCCGCAATATCTCGGGCTATGTGCGCCACATCCCGGACGATCGTCAGTGTGTCAGGCATCTCCTTGGCATGCTCCTCCTCAATGAGCTGCTCCACGTTCGCCGGCCTGGGAGGGGATCCCTCATCAGGTGGGGGAATGCGAGGGTGATAGACTCTGGCATACCAAGCCATGTAGCCAGGAACATGCTGCCATGGTGTCTGACACCCATCTACCCAATCACGTACTAACCATGCCGCAGCGTCCATCAACACAGTGGTCAGCAACTGCGTAGTAGGCACCGGAGGGACAGCTGAAGGATGTCTGGGAATGTCCTGGACAAAGGAGAACTGCCTCTTCACCCGCTCAGGCAAATGACGGTACACCCTCTCCTTCCCGCACATGAGCCATCCTGAGTAAGTGCACAACATCTGAAATGGGTGGACGTCTCTGCGATCACCATAGGTAGAAAACCTGACGTCATCCACCTCCATGCGATCCAAGCGTGAGCGGTAATGGTGCACACTTGTATGGCCTTTGGTAGTGAGCCATCTCCCAGCACATGGTGTCCGCGGGTCCCAATCCGGGGTTACGCTTCCTTGGGTAAGGACCTAGCAAATGCTCCAAAATCCATCCCTGCAACAAAATAAATAATAGTCTAACATTATAAATAATAGTCTAACAAAATAAATAATAGTCTAACAAAATAAATGATTCGAGTTAAATATTCAATAAATCTAAAACATTATAAAATAGTCTAACATGATAATAAAATTTATAAAATAAATTCATAAAGAAATTAAGATAAATATTACCATCAAAAGAGTCGCAGAGCCAGCCATCGTTCTGTTATTCAAGATAACAGAATCATCCAGATAATCATAGAGGTAGGCTAAGGTCATCCCTCCCCATGACCACTTCCCAATCGCCCCCAAGTCCGCCATGCAATCAAGATATATCAAGTCGATGTGTCTGTTCGTTTTGTTAGGGAACAGCGCACAACCAACGAGATATAGAAGGAAACTCCTCACACAACACGCCCTCCTCCTGGCTCTCTCCTGCATCTCCTCCCTCGACTGTGGACGCTCAAGCCGTCTAGCCTCAGTCAGGTGCTCCTCATAAACCCGCTTCAGTGCGGGATAACTGATATGACCAGGAGATTCATCCCTAACCTGATCTCTGGCATCAGCATCTGACATGCCCAACAACCTGGTCATCATATCAATCGATCGGTCCCGATCCATCAACTCATCGTGCTCCAACATGCGGCCGTAAATAGGAATGTGCAGAAGATTATGCACATCGTCCAGAGTGATCGTCATCTCCCCCACAGGTAGATGAAAACTACTCGTCTCCGTGTGCCACCTCTCGCACAGAGCACGTATCATGGCATGGGTCACAGTCGAAAACCCAACGTGTATCAAACCATGGAGGCCAGACCCCTCCATAGGCTCCCAAAACCATCTCAAAGCCTCCTCCGGCTTATCAAGCTCCTTCAACCTTTTCCCTGCGTTTACGCACTTATAACCCGCTTGATCATGCCACATCTGAAATTCAAATTAAATAAGACATTGTCACTTACGCTACATTATTTTAAATAAATAAAACACTTACGCTACATTATATTAATTAATTAAACAACTTACGTTACATTATTTTAATTAATTAAACAACTTACGCTACCTAATTTTAATTAATTAAATCACTTACGCTACGTTATTTTAATTAATTAAACAACTTACGCTACCTAATTTTAATTAATTAAATCACTTACGCTACGTTATATTAATTAATTAAACAACTTACGCTACCTAATTTTAATTAATTAAATCACTTACGCTACGTTATTTTAATTAATTAAACAACTTACGCTACCTAATTTTAATTAATTAAATCACTTACGCTACGTTATATTAATTAATTAAACAACTTACGCTACCTAATTTTAATTAATTAAATCACTTACGCTACGTTATATTAATTAATTAAACAACTTACGCTACCTAATTTTAATTAATTAAATCACTTATGCTACGTTATTTTAATTAATTAAACAACTTACGCTACCTAATTTTAATTAATTAAATCACTTACGCTACCTAATATAATTAATTAAAACATTTAAAGAATTTTAAACAATTTAAACACTTATATTATTGTGGTTCACCCAAAGAGGGTTCGCCACGTGTCTCGCGTAGTCGGACAACAATGACGTGGTCTGAGGTCCTCCAGGAAAGGGAGCCTCTCCAGCAGGATAGGGCGGTATCCGCCGAACACGACCACCTCGTCGTGGCAGACGCTCACGCTCAGGCTCACCCTCGGGAATAACATTCTGTGCCTCCATATAATCTGCCACAACATCCTCTGGCACCCCCTCACCCTCATCCTCTGCCTCGTCCTGCGGCGGCGGCTGAAAATACATCCTCTCCTCCTCCATCCGATCATAGCCAACAAAATCATCATCTGCATACCCAGCATAATCATGCGCTGGTGTCGGATCAACCACCTGGGAGGAGTCATCCACATGTGCCTGTGAGCCCTCTCCATGTATCATCGGGTCCCTGCGCCTCCGAGTCTTAGGGACATACGGGTCTTCGGCCCTCTTTTCTCTCCGAGCACTAGCGGTACTCGCCTCTTTACCTCTCCGCATCCTATCCTCTCTAATAACCCGTTGCTGCTCATCCGTATCCCTAGCCATATCTGTACAAAACAAATTTTAAAAAACATAAATAAGTTGACAATGTATTTAAGAATACAATGTATCTAAGCATTTACTTAAGGCATTGAACATAGGCGAACATAGGCATTCATACAATGTATTTAAAACTTTTAAGGCATTGAACATAGCAAGTAACATGTAACATATCAAAAATGAAACTTAGGCATTCATAAAATTTAATATAACACATTCATCAAACTTTATATAACATACCACATTATGTCATGCTTCAAACTTGCCAAAAAATTTAAAAATCCAAGCTTATAATAATTATAACATATATACTTTATAAAATTGAACATAATTGAAAACAAATTACACAAAAAAAGCAAGATTTCCTCACTTATGCATTTTATCAAACACCTTATGTGCATTCTAAATTAGGAGCATAATTAGTGTGATTTGAACATCTAAAGGGCTACATTGTACCTACATTGTTTCTAAACAACAAATACAGCATAAACAATACTTTAAAACATCAAAATCATGCTTCATTTTCAATTTTCTAACCTAATGTGAAACTAACATTTTGCTCCAAAATATGTAAAATAAAACCCTAAACAAACTACATTGCTTGTAAATATGAAGAATATAACTTACTTGTGAATTAATTGACGAAATTTGGTTGATTTTCGAGCAAATTGAAGTTTGGGTGATTTTTGGTTTGAATGGACAAGTTTAGCAATCAACACTGTAACCAGAAAATGGAGGTTCCTGCGTTCTTAAGATGCAGAATTCAGCGGTAGTTAACAACCGACGTGTTTACCAGCGGTAGTTAACTACCTCCAAGGGCATTAAGGTCATTTCCATGTGTCAATTGGAAGTATTCTATGTCAAAAAAGCAATTTTCAATATTTTCACTCACATATGAGATGTGTCGATGAAAATCACAAAATCCTTCTTAAATTGATGTTTTAATGATAACAAGCTTATTTTAAGGTAAGATTATATTGATTCCGATATATGTGTTGTTTTCTTAACAAAAACCTTTTATTAACCAAAATGATGATGTGACAGAAGGACTAAATTGAAAACGTTTACAAACTTAAAAGGTGTGACCACCGTAATAACTTAAAGGACCAATCTGTTACAAACCTCAAATTTAAAGGACTTATGTGTGACCAAAATAACTTAAAATCAATATGTTAAAACATCAAACTTAAAGGATCCGTAGCATAATTTAACCCTTTCTATTCTTAGTTTTGAAAAAAAAAAAAAGATACATCAACATTTATTATCTCATATTTTAATTTTCTTTTCATTTTTTTTATTGAATAAATAAACAAAATAAAGTGATAACGAAATAAAATCTAGGCTTAAATATGTTATTCGTCCCTGCAAATAGGGGTCGCTTAAAATTTCATCCCTGCAATCGCTAATCCTTTTTTTTTGCCCCTGCAAAGTTTAATCAGTTAAAAATTCGTCCCTTGACCAAGTTAATGACTGCCACGTCATCAAATTAACAAAATGGCATGGGAATTGACGAAAATATCCCTGGCTTATTTTTTTTTGTTTTTTTTCCTTAAAAAAAAATTCAGTTTTTTCCCGAATTTTTTTTACGATTTTTTCCAGAAAATTTTTCAGTTTTAATTTTAACAGTTTTTTTCCGATTTTTTTTTTTACTTTTAATTATTTTTTCAGATTTTTTTAATTTAAAAAAGAATTTTCAAAATTTTGAAAATTTTTTTTTTGAAGGAAAAAAAAATTTAACCCAGGGGTATTTTCGTCAATTCTCATGCCATTATAGTAATTTTGATGACGTGGCAGTCATTAACTGGGTCAAGGGACGAATTTTTAACTGATTAAACTTTGCAGGGGCAAAAAAAAGGATTAGCGATTGTAGGTAGGGGTGGGAATAGGCCAGGCCAGGCCAGGCTCTGATAGGCCTGAGCCTGGCCTACGAAAAAATTTACAGGCCTGAGCCTGGCCTATGGCCTATCATAGGCCGTTTTTCTAGGCCTGGCCTGGCCTATTTAAAAGCCTGGACTGGCCTGAAAGCCTACTTACAGGCCTACTTTATATTAAGGTCATCAAATAGTTCATTTAGCCTACTAAATAAGCTAAACAAGCCTTAAAGCCTACTTAAAAGCCTATTTAACTACAAGTAAATTTTAACTAGATTAAAGTCTACTTAAAAGCCTATAACAACAAAGCCTATTAAGGGACTAATAGATAGAGAAAAAGATATTTATATTTTTAATGTATGCAATTATTTTAATATAAAAAAACATTTTTTAATAAATAGTATTAATAGGCCAGCCTATTAGGCTTAACAGGCTTTTCTGGAAGCCTAAGCCTGGCCTATTTAACTAAACAGGCTTTTTAAAAAGCCTAAGCCTAGGTCTATCTACGAAACAGGCCAGGCCAGGCCAGGCCAAAACAGGCCAGGCAGTAGGCCCCTGTAGGCCGGCCTGGCCTATTCCCAACCCTAATTGTAGGGACGAAATTTTAAGCGACCCCTATTTGCAGGGACGAATAACATATTTAAGCCTAAAATCTAATGCAAAGAAAGAACCACCATTTTTAGGAGTGGCAGCTTCCTCATTGGTTCACAATCTCTTTCTCTCTTGCTTCAACCAAATGAGGAGTCCCCACAAAGAAACCTGCAACTCTCGTCATTTCACATGGCTCATGAAATCTTGCTTCCCAAATCCTCATGAAACAACAACAACAACCACAATAAAACTCTCTTCTTCACTACCGCAACCCCACACTACTTCCCATACACACGCCACCACAATATCCTCCCTCCCAGACGACATCGTTTTAGATTTCCTCTCTCGTCTCCCACCCTCTTCCCTCCCTTCTCTCTCCCTCGTCTGCCGTCGCTGGTCTCGCCTCCTCCACTCCCCTGACTTCTCCGACCTCCGCCGCCGTCTCCACCTCCTTCACCACACAGTCATCGCTCTTGCAGCCACAGATTTTGGATTCTCCACCGCAACTCTCCTCAACGGCGTTTGGAGCTCCGCCGTATTCCTCCATTGCTACGATGCTGTTTCTCTCTTATCTCAAGCGCGCGTTGCTTCAATTGGTCCCAGGATATTCGTTGTCGGAAGAAATGCTACTGTGGTGTACGATATATGGACGGGAAAAATGACCCCACGCGCCGCCATGATTTCCCCGCGAAAGAAATTCGCAATGGCGGCTGTTTCTGGAAAAATCTACATCGGGGGAGGTTCGAAGATCGCGGCAGTTGAAGAGTATGATCCTGTTAGAAATAGTTGGAGCGTGGTATCGCACGCGCCGAGGAGGAGGTACGGTTGCATTGGAGCTTCATGGGATGGAATATTTTACGTGATTGGCGGGTTGAGAATTGGCGCGTTGGAGCAAAATGAATTCTCACGCGCTAGCTTGGGAGGTGAGACTCACGCCGCGGCGTATGCAAGCTCAATGGACTTGTTTGAAGTGGAGGGACGTACGTGGCTGAAGAGTCGGGCTGTGCCAGGTGGAGGTTGCGTGGTGGCTGCTTGTGCCGTAGTTGGGAAAATATACGTGTTGACTAGTCATACGGTGGAGCTTTCCTTTTGGAGTTTTGATGCAAAAAGGAAATGCGATGGTGGTGGCGGTGGCGGTACGTTTGGGGAATGGTGTAGGATAAAGAGCCCGCCAATGCGGTCGCCGATTAGAGTCGACACGAGAATGAGGTTTAGCTGCGTGGGAATGGGAGGTAAGGTGGTGTTGATCCAAGTTGGTGGGTGTGTGAAGTCAAAAGATGGGTTTGTTTTGGTGTATGATTGTGTGACCGGAGAGTGGGAGAGAGGAGTAGATTTGCCGGAGGTGTATCGACGCGCCGCCTATGTAGGTGTGGAATGTTGAAAGTGGACTAGCGTACGTGTGTAGTGAGACCAGCAGACAATGGTGCGTGAAACAAAGCTCATAGGATATAGGAGTAGGAGGGTATCTAATCTAAGCTTGTGGTTGTGGTCCCTTCCTTTGCAAGAAAGTGATTGGTTAATTTATCTTTGGGAATAAGCATTCGCTGTGATTGGCTTGTTTTGTCTTGTTCCATGTAATCTATTTTACTTTCTCTGGTCCTATTTATAAGAAATATTTGATTTTTTTTTATTCGTTGCATAAATGATGTATTTGGTCTATATTTTATATAAGATACATCAGTTACTCAATCAATCTAAAAAGTAAATTTTTTTTATAAATAAGACTGGATGGAGTAATTTTTTTCCTTCTTTTAACAATATGGTTAAAAAATTTATTCACATTTATTTATTGTTAATGATTCTTTAAAAAGTTTGAGAGATCGTTTGGATCGATGTTTATAAGTAGTGACAATTCACATTATAAGTTGGTTTTGTGGAGTTGTGTTATTTCCCATCATAAGTTTGATTTGTGGAGTTGTGTTAGTATCAACAATAATTTTTAAGATAGTATCAGTCTCCTTTTAAGACCTATTGGATTATTTGTTATCAAATTTTCGCTATCTCGTTACCCGTCATTTGTTTCTACGCACCAAGTCAATAGCGTTGGATACGAGGGGGTGTTAAAGAGTTCCAAATCGGTTAAAATATAATTTAAATATGTGTTTATAAGTGATGACAATCATCACCTCACAAGTCGGTTTTGTGAATTTGTGTTACGCCGAAACACAAATTCGAAGAGATTCGGTCTTTGTTTATTTGATTAAGTTTGTTTGTCCACACTCCACACTTTCGGTTATTGTTATTGTTTATGGATATGCAATTCTTTAGTTTTGTGATGTATTTTTACCGCGAATATACTAATTTAGTAAGTTTTCACTTGATCTTTATCTTGGTAAGTTTACTGATTAATGTCATGAGTTTTGAAGTCTCATGATGTGTCTATATTGCTCAAAGATCAACACAACTCATACTTGTAAAAACTTAAAATAGCAGGATGAATATGAGTCCTCATGTTTTTGGTAGCCTAAGATATTCCAAGTGAAAACCAGAAGATAGACTATGTATCCAATAATATTGTGTCTTCTTATACCAGTGCTCAAAATTCAAGCATTCAATTGCATAGAGGAGGAAACATACATAATAGGATATGAATTTTAATCAAATTTATAAGCTATTTCCCTTATGAAAATAGTTGTCTAAGATGCATCCTCTGTAGTTTTTTATTTTGAATGTTTCCGTCTGATTCTATGGTTGATGCTGTAAATAACTTGTTTGGTTCCCTAAAGTAGTGCATCATAAAAGGAACAAGATATATTTATTTTTTTTGAAACAGCAAAAATGTTATTGAATAACACATCCAAGTAATGAGAAATACGAGTGGCCACATTTTTCTCAAACAAAAAAAATACGAGTGGCCACATAATACAAAACGCTAACATGTTACTCACAACCCCCCTGCCGGAACTGAGACAAACAGCTGCTAGAGCTCCAACAGAGAGACAACACAGTGCTGCAGGTCGAAACATAAGACAGAAAGTACCAGGAAAACTCTTCCGCCTCCCACAATTCCTCATCTCTATCTAATTTAGTGAAATGTAAGGACAAGGACAGACAATTAATAACAGGATGTTGTTATAGGTTATGAACAATAGAGTTAAACATCTGTGCTACATATAAACTCCTTTGTCACACCATATACCTAAAGGGGGGTATGCAGAATTTCCTTTCATATAGTAACTTTGGTCAACTTTTTCTTAAGAAAATAGTAATAAACCATGCATGTTAGTCAAAAATTGTAAATAAGCCAAAGCTGATTTTTATAACTGATTATCTCTATATATAATCAAGTACAAGTAGTTGCACACAATAACCAAAAAGAAAAGTACATGTATTCAAGCACATTTTCAAATTTAGCACACTTCTTCATCCTCCGCACGATTCTCATGTTGATTGAAATTTAAATATGTTCCATTAAATTGTGTAGATCCAAATAAAATTTCGTCAGACCAATGTTGACTTCAACCAACATCCATGATGAATGCAAATCATATTTTTGCAAATTCAATAGTTTTCTTCCCATCATGAGCTTTGCCGAAGAAATAATTGAAATAGTCAGAGAACACCACTTGTTTATAATGCGGTTTCTCTTCATTCTCCAACACTTCTGGCAAAGGACCAACGATAGCATCAGGTGCTGGGTTGACAAAGATTGGCATGGAGATCCTAGTTTTGTTTCTATTAGCAACCACTCTATGCTCTATACTTTTGTACCTTCCATTGCTCATTATCTGTAGCACATCCCCAATATTGATCACCAACGCTCCATTAACAGGAGGAACATTTATCCAACTATCACCATCTTTGCCTCTAACATAAAGTCCACCAATATCATCCTGTAGAAGGACAGTGATTGATGATATATCAGAATGAGGACCTACCCCTGATACTAATTCAGGTTCAGGACAAGCAGGGTAGTAATTGAAGCCTAATATCATTGCACCCATTAAGGCATGTTCTTTTTCTTTGTCTAAATCCTTCACATTCAGCTTCTTAAGAAGAACTTTTAGCAATTTTCTAATAAAAGCTTCAGCATATTTCATATATTCTAGTGCTTGATCCCTGCAAAAAAAGATAGCCAATGAAGACTGATATCAATATTTATCATCAAACTTTCAAAAAAGTTAGGTTCAAATCTAAAAATAAACTTATGTTAGTTAATGGATCATGCTGGCTCTTGGATTTTTGAATAGGTCAAACCTATATATTTTTGAATAGTTAATGTACCTCCTCCCTACTAGTACTCTTCTAAGAATTGTACCCTTGACTACACTAAGCTACATTCGAAATGCTCACATGACAAACAAAAGAGTAAACAGTTCAAATTTCCACTCCATTATTACTCTTCATCTTGTAAATATGACTTTGGTCCTTTATATACTTGTTAATGTATGGCTCATACTTGGAATAAGCTTCCTGATGTTTTGTGTGTAGAAAAGTTTACTAATTATTTTCTATGCAATAAGCACAAAAGGGTACAATAAACAGTTTATGATTTATTAACAAATTCAGATATCTTTATTTACATTTTCTTCTCTGTTCATAAACAATTGTACAAAGACTAAAATAAAATGGTGATTTCTCCATTCCCGTCATCTATTCCTAAAAATCAATTCCATTCTCCACTACCATTTCATATTCAATCTCTTAATAACATATAGGCCAAATACCATTTTTGGTCCTTTTAGTTTGACAGAATTCCCAAGTTAGTCCTTTAAGTTTTTAAAGTTTCAAATAGGTCATTTTAGTTGATAAACTATTTCACCGTTACCCCTGTTGTCAGTTACTAATTAACTAATGCTGATGTAGCCGTTAAGTTATTGACTTGGATCAAAAAGCTGCCTTTTAAAAGCTCCAAGGTGTCAAAACGTTACGTTTAATCGTCACAAATGACCATTCTAGCACTATAAATGCCGTTTAATAGTGCTAGAAAGACATTTGTTGTTGTAAATAAAAGTTGTCTTTCTAGCATTATAAATGATCATTTGTGACGATTAAACATAGCGTTTTGAAACCCTCGAGCTTTTAAAGGCAGTATTTTGATCCAAGTCAACAATTTAACGGCTACATCAACATCAGTTAAACGGAAACTGACATCAGAGGTAACGGTGAAATAGTTTATCAACTAAAAGGACCTATTTGAAACTTTTGAAACTTACAAGACTAACTTGATAATTCTTTCAAACTAAAAGGACCTAATTGAAACTTTCGAAACTTAAAGGACTAACTTGAAAATTCTATCAAACTAAAAGGAACAAAAATGGTATTTGGCCTAACATATATAGTTAAAGTTCATGAAAAAATATCACATAAATTACAAATTTAAGTAAAATTTAATTAGTATACTCTGACAGTGCAATTATTTTACGCATGCGTCTAATAATGTCATGTCAATTAATGAATATCAAAACACATAAGTTATCATATTCATTGATTAACATGATAACACATCATTGGAAGAATGTGTATAATAATTGTACACAGAGTATACTAATTAAGGTAATACATAAAACATCATGTATTAATAAGGAGAATTATTACTTACTTGCATACAGCAGGCCAATATGCATGAATTTTCTCCTCTGAAGTATAAACAAGCTGCAAGTAATCCTTCCACTCCAACACTGACTCGGCATGAGGGCTAAAACTAGTGGCTAACCTCACAACTTCAGGTGGTGAATTCTCTTTCACAGATTTCTTCTCCTCAACTGGTAATTCAAAAAATTTATGGACAGAAGCTTTCAAATCATCAAGGACATTAATGGGTATACCATGATTCACAATTTGGAAGAAACCCAACCTAGTTGCAGCACTAAAAATTGAATCTTGAACATCTGGGTCATCCCAGTTTGTGAAATCAATGATGGGTATTGATTGTTTTTCTGAGTCATGGGGGATAATTTTGCATGAGTCTAATCTAGCTTGGATAGGTTGGATATATTGGTGTGGGACAGTAGGGAGATTTAGCTCAGCAAGACCCTTTACACCATTGGCTTGGTTTACCAAAAAATCAATTAGATTTATGGGAGTGGACATGATTTAAATAAAGATAATGGTTGGGATTTATGAACTTGTAATAAGAACAAAGCACTGAACTGAAGTATGTAGTAGTAATACAATACTAGCTTCTGAGTTTGTGAATGTTAGCAAGGGAGTATTTATAATAGCCATAAAGCCTCATTTGTTGAAATTTGAATGACATTGCGGTAAAGTTTGTGGAAAATTGTTAGGTTCCGTGTTTGATTGTGAACGCATGACAGAGAGTGAACGCCGCCATGATAGATAGAGAGAGCTTTTTGGAACAACTTTCTGCACCATCCGGTCATTATTATAAACAAAAAAAAATTATTTTAGATCCATTCAAGTATAGTCAGATAATTCGTAATTCGCATTGGTACGCGGTACGGTTACGGATTCGTGATACGCGACTTAAGAAAAATTCGGTACGTGTAGGGGTATAGAGCTTCGGTGCGCTTCGGTTCGGGGTACTAATATTACCTAATTAAATATAATAAGCCATCAATAAATTTTTAAGAAAAATACTTATTTTTACTAGAATTTTTAAACAAAACTTAAATTTTAGTAGTAATCATTAAATATTTATAGAAGAGTATTATTTGTCTCGTGAGTTTAGTTCAGTTGGTATGAACAATGCATAAAATATACAAGGAGGTTCAAACCCTGACCACCACAAAAAAAAAGAAAGTATTATCTCAATTTGTGTTTTTACGACTATCTCCGTTCCGATACTCTAAATTTTTTAATATTTAATTAAATTAATTTTATAGTGAGTAATAAGATTACTTTATTAATATAACACTCACTATAACATAAAGTGAGAAATAAACAATTTATAAATAATTTTAGAAGTATTTGTAGTTAAACAATATTCAAAAAACAAAAACAGAGAACCCATGCTATGGTAGAATTTAGATTTTCTGGTGTAAAAAACAATAAAACTATTTTGGAGGTATTTATAGTTTTGATAAAAAAAAAAATAAAAAGCATTTTACTTAAAACAAATAGAGTTTACGAGTAGCAATTCTCAATTGGGCCAATTTAGAAAAGCTCAAAGTAAAAAAAGTCCAACAAGCCCAGCTTCCACCCTAACCCTAGCTGCATCATCTTTTTCCTCCACGTGAAACAAACGCAGACGCAGCCGCCTACCAGACCCAGTTTATTCAATCGAATTTCTTCACTTTTGATTGCTCGCGTTCTTCTCACTCTCAGGCTACTCTCATGGACTCCAAACCTTTTTTTTCAACAAATCAGCGGTATCCATGCTTTGGTACCCTTGGTTCGGTGGTTTGTGCGAATTCCACAGGAATTTAATGCATACCAATACGCCGAAGTACCCGAATTTGGTACTCGCGAATTGGTTCGCAATTCTCTGCTGATTACACGAATTATGTTACTATGCATTCAAGTAATAATGTATATGATCTTTATTATAGACCACATACATCATTTAATTAATGAATCTAAAATACTCCCTCCGTCCCAAATTACAAGCAAAAAAAACTCATTTTCCTTGTCTCATATTATCTATATCTATATAATATAAATTTACCACCTATTCCAAGGCATCTTCTCTCCTTTTCTTGACAAGTGTCACTATTTTTAAAGGTTTTAAGGTTTCATTCAAAGAGAGACATGTGGCGCTCTAATCTTCTTCTATTCTAATGTTTTATTTATGGAAATGTTATAATTCAATGTTTTTTTTTGGAAGACAAATTAAATTGTGTTATTATATGTTATTTTTTTTATGGAAATGTTACAATTCAATGTTTTTTTTTGGAAGGCCAATGATATTGTATTATTATATTATTTGTATAATTGTGTAATGTAGTGTTTAGTTATCATATATTGTATAGTTGGTATTAAGGAATGAAATTTTAACGAGATTGTTTTATATAATATGATATTTGAATTATAACATGAGAATACGTGCAGAATAAATAAAATATGTGCAGAATAAATTGCATATATTTTTAACCTATTGAAAAGATTATCAGATTTATAATTTATCGCAAAATATAAAATATAAGTCATATTTTAATGACAAAATATAAAATATAAGTCACATTTTTATAAAATGTAAATCACCCAAAATAACCATTGTTAAATCGTAATAAATGATTTTTTTTTTTAAAATATATTATTGTGACAATCATCGGAATTGACATTGTAATTTTGAAATGAATTTGCGCACAAAAATGTATGATTAATTTTTTTGATTGATCCACAAACTGTGCTCGACAAAAAAATATATGGATTAATTTTTTGAAAGAAAAAAATATATTGATTTTTTTTAAAGAAATAAATATATCGATTTATATCGCAAACATAATTTTTTAATGATGTTGCAAACATAATTTTTTAAATCATAAATGATTTTTTTAGAAAAAATCAGGAATATGCGTTCAGGAAAAAAGGAAATATGTGTTCAGGAATATGAGTTCAGGGAATATGCGTTCAGGATTCTTATTAAAAAGGAAATATGTGTTCGGGAATTCTTATTAAAAATAACGTATTGCTTTAGAAAGGAAAATGTGAGTTTAAATCAGGGCATATGCATTAATATATTCTGTGGTAGAAAAAACGTATTGCTTTATTAATTTTTTTTTGTTTTTAAAGATGATCAGTAATGTTACACACATTTATGTGAGAGATCATTGTATTAAACATGACTTTAAATTGGTAATGAATGTGAGAATCCTCTAATTTAATTTCGATTGAGAATTTCCCAATGTGTATAGAAAGAAAGAAAAGCACCTATACTAAACTAACCTATCAAATATGTCTATAAATTAGTCATTCTAATTAGGACATAAAAAAAATTGGGATTGGAGGTATGTAATTAGAATTAAAAATGTATCATTAAATAATATCGAAAATATAATTTCAGTTGATTCTATTTAATGTTCTTGCTAAAATAAATGTTGAACCTTCCCTAAAAAAAAAATAAAGTAAGCCTTAAACCAAAAAAAAAAAAAAATCGGAATTGCTTGATAGCTAAAAAAAATAATATTTCAAAGTCATTCCTCTAAAATCGCAAATTCCGTTAAACAGATTTCACCAATTTGTTAAATCATAATAAATAATTTTTTTAAAAAAATATTATTAATATAGGGTTATTAAAATAGGACAAAACTTAGGTAAAGTACCATACATGCTGTTTGTGCTGTTCTCCAATAAAAACTTGAAACATCTATTGTTTTTTCCACATAAGCCTTTAAAAAATTAAAACTGTTACTTTTCCTCTCTATGTAAGGAGGTAAAAGAACAAATTGAAAGTCAAATTAAAATTAAAGAATCTCCAAAAACAAAACAAACTAAAATTAAAGAGATTAGAAATCAAATCTTTCTTTAATTTGGCAGCCAACAGATTTTACAAAACGCATAAAGGTCACAGCAGAAATCCGACTGCCTCCATAGCAGACAATTTATTTGATTATGTTAAAATTAGTTAATTTGGTCTTTGCATCTTTATCATATTCATGTGTGTTTGATGCATATACCCCTAAATTACGATGGTAGGTTAGCAGCAAAATATCACAAATCATGGTGATGATGTTTAATGCCCGATGAGAAGAGAGGACATACAGTAATGCGTTGAAGAAGAAACAACATAATGAAATAGGATGTTAACCGTGTTATTTTCTAAAAAGCAAAAAGCTGATGTGGAAAAAATAATAGACATGTCAAGTTTTTATTGGAGAACAGCACCAACAGCATGTATAGCACTTTACCTAAGTTTTGTCCATTAAAATATTCCTTTTATTTTTTTTAGGGAATAAAGTTTACTTCTTTTATACCATGCAAAACGTTTTGTAAATTGAGGGAAATAATAGTTTTGGTTGTTGAAATATATCGTTCCTTCAAAAAAGGAAATTAAATGTAGGGTCTGAAAACGTTGTCCATAATTTTTACTTTGACTCAAAAATGCATGATTAATTTTTTTAATTGATCCACAAACTTTGCTCGACCAAGAAATATATGGGTTAATTTTTTTAAAGAAAAAAACATTGATTTTTTTTTTGAAAGAAAAAATATATCGATATATATCTCAAACATGATTTTTTTTTTAATGATGTTGCAAACATAATTTTTTTTTGGCAAAATGTTGCAAACATAATTGATCATGCGGATAATTCTTAACAATATCACGGTAAGTCGGTAACCCAAAATTAATGTCGCCGTAATGCAATCATTAAAAAAAATATTATATTTTGCTTAATAGCTAAGATATGGGTTCAAATTTTTTCAAAAAAAAAAAAGATATGGGTTCAAATTTGATTGGTTAAGTTACATGTCGTTGTTTTACGTAATTATCCTCTAAAATCTATTATAAATTAGACCCTTTGCCAACACATTCTTCACACCACAACTTCTGTTTTGTAGCTGTCTTTCATATTCCTCTCTTTTTCTTTGCGTAATTTTCGTATTAGTTTGTTAAGCTGAAATGGCACCAAAGATCGACTTGATTTCTGATATATCCCCTTCCAAAGAAAACTAGAATATCAGGGTTCGAGTCGTTCGCCTATGGTTTGTGAGGGACATGAAAAAGGATCAACTTCCTTACTCCTTGGAAATGGTTCTAATGGACAATAAGGTAGTTTGATTCCATTTGTTTTTAGTTTTTATCATTCTTTTTTTTTATCAATAATTTTTTGTTTTTTTTTGGTACAGTAAATTTATTCATTTTATTACTCAATTATTGTGATTAAAATTATTGATATATGTAGGCTTTAAAAAAATAAAAAATTTAGTGATTAAAATTAGTTATATAATTTATTCAATAGTTATAAAAATTTAGTGTTATCTATGAGCAAAATTTAATCACAATAATCACAATAATCGAGAAGTATGTTATGTATCCGCCTAATATGTAAGTTTTTATAACTAAGCGATCCGTCAATTTTATTAAAATATATTGATATATATCAAAGAGAGAAAAATTTATGAGATGCGTCTGTTAACTATATTATAAAATGTTTTGTTATCTAATTTAAAGTTTTTTATTTTATTTTATAGGGTGACCAAATCAATGCGTCTGTTAGACGTACTCTCATATACAAGTATGAGAAGGAGCTGAAGGAGGACCGTGTCTTCTCTATTGGGAATTTTAGTGTTGCTTCAAATGTGGGATCGTATAGGACGGCGAGACACCCTTATAAGATTAACTTTCAGTATGGTACGAAAATAAAACAATGTGATGATAAGTTTGTTCGTGCTAACATCTACGTGATCGGTGATCCTCGCGAAATCTTTCAATCTGAATATGATACTGATTACTTGATCGGTAAGCTGACCAAAAATAGTATTATCAATTAAAGCAAATCTGGTCTTTTATGTAAAGGAATCATTTTTTTTTTTAATCTTGGTTGATATTTTTTTTTCCAGATGTTATAGTATGCTGAAAGCTGTAGGTGTTGAGAAGTCATATACTCGCAATGGATCTCAATCGAAGATGATTCCTATTGAGTTGGATTACGATGGGTGCACCATCCTTTTATGTTTTACTATTTAAAATGTGTTTAAAAAAAATTTCACGTATATTTGTGTAACTCACGTTATATTATTTTTTTAAAAATTGTTGTATTAGGTTTCGTTTCAAGGTCACCCTGTTTGGTACTTATGTTGATGAGTTGAATGCTTTTCTTGCATCTGGTGAAAATTTGAACAGCAGATTGTTTGTTTTAGCTTACATGCATTCTTTGACTATAACTCTTTTTTTAGTCATAAGTTTTTTCATGAAAAATGTGCAGGTTCTTACCAATGGTATTGAAGTGAAGCTGCATAGGAATGCTCTTAGTGTGATTGAACCACCAACCGGTCTCGAGGAAGATGATGACCTTGAATTTGAAATTACCATTTGACATGGATCAGATATGGGTGAGTTTCAATTTGGGATGTTACTGTTTTTTATTTTAACTTTTCAAACTTGTGCCTTAGATTTGTTTTGATCAGCCTGTGTTGCTGAGTTTTGGTGTCCTTTTTCTTCATTTTGCTGGTCTGGTTTTTGGTGTGGTTACTAGCTTTCTTTGTGGCTTTGCTGCTGATGTTTTTTTATCGTTTTTGCTGGTTTTTTTCCTGCTGTGTCTAGGTGCAGAGTCTGGGTTAAAATTAAACATGTTGGCATTTGTTGGTGAAGCAACATTTAGCTTATTCCTCTTTGATAGGAGTGGCGTGGTATCATAGGCACTTAGAAGAACTATTTTTATTAGTCATGTTATATAGTGTTGTAGGGACACTTATAATTCTACATTAGGTGATCTAAGCCAGACTCAAATTTTTGCAAAGATTGAAAATGTTGAGGTGAATTGCATTTCTTGATTGTGTATTGGACAAAATTGAATTATTTCTTAGTTAGATCCTTATCAGCTATGCTGATTCAACTGCATTTATATATCTGTTCTTTTTAGGGATTGACCCATTTTGATGAGATTCTACAAGAAGCTGATGGAATCATCTTGTCCCGTGGTAATTTGGGCATTGATCTTCCACCAGAGAAGGTTAGATTCTTTGTAGTAATTAGTCTCTACGTGTAATTTGAAGTGCTTTTTACTTATTCTGTTTTGTTATGCTTTAGGCATATGTTGATAGTGTACTTAATAATTCTTAAAATGGGGTTTGGTAATATTTTTGTTTGTTTTATGAGGTATTTATTATGAACTTGAATTTTTCCAATTTTATTCAATCTTTCCTATTTTAAAGAGTAAAAATCTTTACATTATGATTTTTTTTTCCAACTTATGTTGATGTTTTAATCTCAGATTATTTGTTTTAGCTTACATGCATGCTTTGACTATAACTCTTTTTTTAGTCACAAGTTTTTTCATAAAAAATGTGCAGGTTCTTACCAATGGTATTGAAGTGAAGCTGCATAGGAATGCTCTTAGTGTGATTGAACCACCAACCGGTCTCGAGGAAGATGATGACCTTGAATTTGAAAATACCATTTGGCATGGATCAGATATGGGTGAGTTTCAATTTGGGACGTTACTTTTTTTTTTTGTTCCTATCTTTCCAAGTTTTTATTTTTCACTTCATTTTAGGAAATTATGATTGTATTTGCAAAGATTTTTATGACTTTGTAGTTATATTTGATCAGTCTGTGTGATTGTTTCTCTTCCTTTTGATTTTCCCTATTGCTGATTTGTTTGTGCTTTGTTTGATTTCTCAGCATCAGATGACACACAAAAGTCCTACAGATCAAGGCCTAGAATGCATAGATCATTAGGATCATCTCACAGGAGCATGAGCAAATCCTTCTCTGTTGATTCACAGTCCAAGGGGTCAATTTCTATGCCTCAGGGGTGGACGGTATAAATGCTTGACTATTTTTTTCTCTTCTCTAATGGGTTCTGTTACTCTTTTGTTTATTACAAAATTAATTTGTTGATGATTGAGGGAATTTGAATCTTTATTTTGCAAGAACACGTATTCTTTATTGAAAGATGAGAATGAATTTTCCTTATGTAATTTCAATTTTTAATGAGTGGCTTTTGAAATCTGATAATGTTATTCTTTAAATTAGCTTTAAATTCATCAGCTATGATGTGTAGTTTTGAAGAATGGTGGAAATAGTTGATTCTGGACCATTCACTGTTATTGCATTTTGATTGAATTAGTGGTTGTATTTTCAATTTATAGTACCTTTGGTGACTGAGATGTTTTGTAATTGGTTGAGAGTGTAAATCATTTGTACCTTTTGCACTGACATTGGCGGGGAGGCACTTATGGTGAATTTAGTTATCAAACAAATTAAAAAATTAGTAAAATGATTTCTAATTGTGGATATGTTGATTTTAACTGACGATATTCTCTCCACATACCAAAATCAAGGTTGGTTGTGACTAAAGAAGCCATTGTTATTATTAGTCAATCAATTATTTTTGGAAATTTTTTAACATTGTTATTATCATACGATGATTGTTCTTTATTAGGTGGTTATGATTTGCTTGGGCGGACAAAAGATCAAATTAGGAACACTGAACAAGTTAATGTTGCTCTTGCTACATGCAACAATTTGAAACTTGATGGTTTTGTCATTACTGGAGGTATAATTCTTCCTGGATCTTCATTTATGGCAACAGTCACATCTTTAAAAACCCTTGATAGAACCGGTAACTATGTGAAAGATGACATCTCTATCCGTATTATGTAAGTCTAAATACCACATATCGAATATGCTAAAGATCGCTACATACGATAAAAAGGGAAAATGATTGGCCTAATATGTAAAATCATAGAAAAATTGAAATAGCCGCCTCTATGGTGACAACATAGATCCAGATAGTACACATCTAAAAAGTTTGCTTTTCATAGGTTCTTCAATCTTGTATATAAAAGCATAGACTAAAACCGGTTACTGCAAAATATGCTTGCAGAATCTGCGCTGGCTGCAATGCCGAAATTGGTCATGGAAGGTTTTTGAGTTGCATGGGAGCTGTATGGCATCCATAATGTTTTTGTTGCCATGCTTGCAAACTTCCAATCACTGATTACGAGGTTTGAGTCCTGTTTTCGTTGTTGAACGCTAACATAGCTTTATTTTATATCTACTTATTTAAACTTTCCTTAGGAATGATTTTGTTTAACTTATGTTCCTTGATTATTTGTTGTTAACATGATTGTAAATAATACTTGGATCTTTATTCATCACATATTCCATGTCTGGGAATCGTCCTTACCATAAATCATGCTATAAGGAGCTGCATCACCCAAAGTGTGATGTTTGCAAAATCTTTGTATGTAGCATTTGATTTTATTTTTGCTTACAATTATTCTTTTTTGTCAATTCTGTTGTGCTTGGTTTTGATAAAAAGTTTAGCTAAATTACGATGCGCGTTAGAAATTTCACTACTCTGTGTGAGGAAAACCATTGACTTTAATCTCTTTTCAAAATTACTTTTAGAAGGCTAGAAATCAGAATGTAACGAGACCTTTGTGCAGAATAATGTTTTGTTCTTTTCACAGGTCAGATATAAGTTTCTTTTATAGACAAGCAGGTATTAGTATGTATTAGGCATATTATATTTCTTAGATTTTAATAATTGGGTTATGATTTGCCAGAAGTTGTGGATCAATAGCACACAGTGTTCAATATTTTTCTGCCCCGATTTTACAATACTGTGCGAGTTATCAAATAAGTCAAAATATATAGAAATAACCAGTTCTTAGGTTACGACATCACTTTCCCCTTTATATAATATATTAATATCAATTGATTCTTTCTTTGTAGATCCCACAAAACTCAGCTGACCTCATTGAGTATAGAGCACATCCTTTTTGGCTACAAAAATATTGTCCATCAAACACAATGCGGGTTCGCTACCAAGAAGACTCGATTTAAGAAATGCTATTGAAGCTGGTAAGTTTGTGGATGTTTACAAATTTATCCAAAACGATATGTGCTTCGATCATAGTACAATACTGATATTTTTCAAAACCAGGACTGTTGCTTTAAAGGGCAGTGGGACATTTTGAAAATCAACTAACATGCTCAATGTGATGCAAATAGCAGGTTTTGATGGTGTTGAAATTCATGGAGCTCATGACTACCTACTTGAACAATTCATGAAAGATAAAGTGAATGACAGAACAGATGAATATGTATTTTAGCAACATAATTGTTTTTTTTTTTCAATTATCTTTCTTTTCGAGAAATTTCATCCCAAGATGTTGAGCATATGAACACATTCACATTTTACCAGCATATATCAACACACAACACATTCACATCCCAGGATGCTGAAACAATAAATCTTCTAAGGTCAATTAGTTTTAAACGGTAGGTGTTCAATTTTTTTGTGAATGGATCATTTCATTTGGTGAACTTCTAATATTTATCCCTAGGGAGATTGTCTAAGTTCTATAACAAGTTTGGCTAATCTGAAAAAAAATAATGGAACAGTTATAAGTTAATGAATTTAAAGAAATCAATTTGAACTTAAATGAAGGAACTGAAAACAAATCATGCAAAATCAATTTGTCAAGAACATGTGTAGCAATACCGCAATTTAAAATATGAAGTGTGTCTTTGGTTGGTAAAGTGACAAACATATTGGGCAGAGATATTAAAAATTTGGTAAAATGATGCATTGAAAAATAAATAGAATTGGTTGTTGCAACAATTAGGATCAAGAAAGGAGATTGCTGTTAAAATCAACAAATAGGACTAAATTTATTCCAGTGATTTATATTCTGGTTTGTTTAAGGCATTGTTTATGTTTTAATCAATACTGTTACTCATGCACAAGAAGCTAAGAACATAAAATGAAGAGGGAAGAAGGATCGACTCTCCTTACAGCACCACATCTACCATGTTTTACTATGAACTTACTTCTGTCATAACATTACCTTATTCAGTAATGATTGTAAAGCCGCAAAGAGCTTGTTCTGAACCTTTGACAGCCAAAACCAAGAGATTGGAATCAATGCTTCTCCTATTGGCAAGATGATATCAATTTCTAATCCTCGATGTGAAATTGAAGTTGAATCATCTCCTAATAATTAAGTTATTCAATGTTTGCCACAATCTAACCTACTTCCCGAATATGTTACACCCTCATAATGGCTATTGTAACTGGAGTATTATAATATTTGTGCAATATTCGTTCATTTGCTCATTTTTTCTTTGGAACAATTTTTTTGCAATGGTTTCGTTTATGGTAGACCTATCTAAGATTTGATATGTTATAGATCATGGTTTTTTATATTTATATACATGTAATATCTAAATTTCGAATCAGTTTACTTTTAAGCGTATTAACAAATATGTGTTTGCCAACAAAATTATCCGAAAAAAAAAGCAATCCACCCCGTGCGAAGCACGGGTTGGTAACTAGTTCTTAATAAAATAAATATCAATTCTCTAGTAAATTTCGAAAATATTTAAATTACAATTTCAAATTAATAAAACTAATTTTCTTCTTCTTCGAAAAACCCATTTTTTGCCCCTGCACGCATTTCATCACAAATCAAGCTTCAGATTTCATCTTTGGTACCTACAACATTATATTAATGTAAGGGTCAATTTCCTTATCCAAATTGGTTCATACTCAAAGCACGAAAACAATGTCCAAAATAGAAGTATAAAAAAACTTATCGATCAAAAAGAAATAAAAATACACTCAAGCCATATTTAAAAAAAAAGAACTCAAATGAATTTATGCATGAGATGAATGCTCTTAATCACTACATGATCCGGATATAAACAAGCCACACAGGCTAAACGAGCCACACAGGCTAAGAACGAGTTACACAGGCTAAAAACGAGCCACACAGGCTAAGACAAGCCACACAGGCTATGCAAATGACATGATGATGAAACAAGCCACACAGGCTATGCATATGCCATGTCATGATAATTATTTCAAAGAAAATATATTCTAGCCATTTAGGCAAATTCAAAATATAACACAGCCACTAAGGCAACCACACAATTGCAAAACTTTAACAAATTACATCTTTTTATTCTCAAACATCACAAAGCAAATAAAACATAATAAAAATCAACAAGAATAAATTTCATAAATAAATCCAAACTTTAATAAATATATATTTTAATTATTATTATTATTTTTATCTTCTTTCAAATGACAAGAATTTCTACCACTACTTCAAAACACGGTCCTAGCACTTAGTAAGAACGTATGGGGAAAAAGCCCTTACCTTAGGCGCTTTCCTTCCTAATAAAATAGTCCCACGAACTTCTTTTAAGAAAATGCACACTTTTAAGCGCTACACAAATTTGAATATGATATGGAGGGATTGTTTGTATCACTTTTGAACAAGGGATTTCATCTTAAGACTCTACACAAAAATGGTATGCATATATGAGCACTATGACCCTTTTTCTTTCTATTTTGCTTCTTGGTACAATATGAAAACTAGGGAGTTTGGTTCATTTGGACGTGACCTAATTTCTGCAGCATGGAGTGTTTAAAAGGATTTAAGGATGCTGTAAGTAGATGAGTAACGCTACAAGCTTAAAGGGAAAATAATAGGCGCATTTATAAATAATTAAGACTGAATTAAAAGCAAGGCTACAAGGTCAATCATCCCTTAATTAGGCAACAAAAAGGAAACACGTTCACTAGCTCTTCATGGGTTATGATAGAAATTAAAAGCAAATAATTCATATACCACTAAACTAATTAAACGGCTAAGCTAACAATAATATAAAAGTCAATCATTCATATAAAAACTAATTAATAAATAAATGAAAAATCAAGAAATAAAAATAAAGGACATAAATAATAACATAAAATATTGGGGTGTTACATCATGCTTCAGTACACATTTCAACAGGGGCAACCCCCCCTTCTTCCCTCAGTATACAACATGGAGGTCGTGCCTCCCGTAGAGGTTTGAAGTCCCGTCAATAGGAGTTATGTTGGAATCTCAGCTTGATTGAGCTTAAAATGTGCGACAACCTTGTACAACTATATCAAAAGAGGTTTAAACTAACTTCCAACAAGAAGGCTCGTCCCCGTGAATTTCAAGAAGGAGACTTTGTGCTCAAAAAGGTACTATCTTCCCAACCAGACTCCAAGGGCAAGTGGGCGCCTAAATATGAAGGCTCGTCTGCAATGACTTTTACAACTGCGGATGTTGACAAACCCGTAAGCCGGTGCAGTCAAGAAATACTTTGTCGAAAAATAAAAGCTCAATGAGCCGCAAACCTGAAAAGGCGGCTTAGGCAAAAATGAGCGTGTCGGTGGACCGAAAACCCGGAAGGGCGATCCAGGCAAAAATTATAGACATGAACAAAAATGATTATCCTGATAGATTGAAAACCCGAAAAGGCCGATCTATGCAAAAGTTAAGGATCATGACAAAGTAACTACATCAGTCTGCACAATCCACTTGGGGCATCCAGCTATCAAAAAACCTCCGATTCAAAGCATCTGCAGATTAAAGACTCATAATAGGGGCATTCAAGGTTGTTAGGGAGAATAACGGTTATTGTGTTCGATGTACCTCTCCCATATATTTACCATTTTTCAAAGATCCGTGGAGCCACACCATTTGCAAGTCACCACTCATTTCATCAAATTTGAGTCTTTGCCCGTTTATTTGGAACTTTCATTTATTCTATTTGCAAAGTTTCTTCTATTTTTTTTGAGGGAATACTTGAAGAAATTTTTTTCAAAATACAAAACTTTTTTTAACATCTTTTGAAAAGTGTTAACAACAAACACACTCTCTTTGAACTCATGAGTAGATGAAGCGTACATCAGCATCCGCCTCGAGAACGTTTACATTTTGAAAGAGAAACAAGGCTAAGCATTAGGGATAGGACTTCTGCCTTGAGCAAGATGCTATCACAGTCCAAAAATACAAAAAAATACAAAAAAGAGCTAGCTAAGCTGAAAACCTGAAAAGGCGGCTTAGGCAATAGAGAGTGTCCCAGTAGACTGAAAACCCGAAAGGGCGATCCAGGCAAAAATTAGGGGCATAAAAAAGGAATATATTCCCGATGGACTGAAAACCCGAAAGGGCGGTCCAGGCAAAAGTTAGGGATTTTCAAAAAGAAAAAAACAAAAATAATGCAAAAAAAAAACATGATTGCTGAAGCATGCCGATGGAAGTACACTCAGCGCCGGTTTACAAATGGCTACTTCATCCAGACTTTTGGTCAACAATGGGCTTTATCCCCAGGAGCATCAGCTGCTACCTTATGTCGGGCTCCACCCTATCAACGGCTCAATTTGTTCACAATAGTATCATCTCCAAGGAAATTTGCCGAGTGTTTGTACTGCGATGTAAGTCCGCCTCCCATCTTACATGTCATGTCTTGTCTCATCGAGTTCACCTGTCACATACAGTTTGTACAGTCATACAAGCTACATTCATACATTCATACAATCATGCAACCATACATTCATACAATCATACATTCATACATTAATACTTTCACGTATTCACACATTCATGCATACACAACATATCCACCACATCATTCATACATGGTCGCATTGATCACCCAAAAGTTTGTTTAGTTGTGTCCTTTTAGTCTGGTCCTTATTTATCGTAATGTCAAACGGTAAGGTCTGTAATAGTTGACAATTCTCTTTTATTTCAAATGGTGGCATCCCCAGCTTAGTTGTTCAAGTGATGTCGTTAATCAAATCAATTTCAAAAGTGTCATCCCCAACATAGCTGTTTAAGTGATGTCACTAATCAAGTCAATTTCAATGGTGTCATCCCTAGCGTAGCTATTCAAGTGATATCACTAATCAATTTCAATTTCAAAAGTGTCATCCCCAGCTTAGATGTTCCAGTGATGTCACTAATTAATTTCAATTTCAAAACTGTCATCCCCAGCTTAGCTGTTCCAGTGATGTCACTAATCAATTCCAAAAGTGTCATCCTCAGCTTAGCTGTTCAAGTGATGTCATTTACCATGTCAATTTCAATGGTGTCATCCCCAGCATTAGTTGTTCAAGTGATGTCACTAATCAAGTCAATTTCAATGGTGTCATCCCTAGAATAGTTGTTTAAGTGATGTCGCTAATCAAATCAATTTCAAAAGTGTCATCCCCAGCATAGTTGTTCAAGCGATGTCACTAATCAAGTCAATTTCAATGGTGTCATCCCCAGCATAGTTGTTCAAGTGATGTCACTAATCAAATCAATTTCAAAAGTGTCATCCCCAGCATAGCTGTTCAAGTGATGTCACTAATCAAGTCAATTTCAAAAGTGTCATCCCCAGCATAGCTGTTCAAGTGATGTCACTAATCAAGTCAATTTCAATGGTGTCATCCCCAGCGTAGCTGTTCAAGTGATGTCACTAATCAAGTCAATTTCAATGGTGTCATCCCAAGATAGCTGTTTAAGAGGTGTCACTAATCAAGTCAATTTCAATGGTGTCGTCCCCAGTTTATCTGTTCCAGAGACGTCGCTAATCAATTTCAAGCGGCTAGTTTCGACAAAAGGACAGCTCGAACCCTTTTATCAAAAGTGTCATCCCCAGCATAATTGTTCAAGAGATGTCGCAAAAAAGTTTTGTCTTCATTAAGCTATCGTCCCAAACCAATACGGTAGTAGACAATCTTTCCCCAGTGAAACTACATTACCCCTTAGCGGAGTCGGATCCCGTTCTTCAACGAATTTGGGTATCCCGTTGTTGTTTCTATTCCCAATCAAGTCATTTTTTCCGTCCTACATTCATAATTGCATCACGAGCATTTCACAAGCATTTCATATCATCTTAGGTCCAAAATTGATGTACTTTGTATTTAAGTTTCTTCGGCCCGTCAAATCAAAGATTTCATCTTCAAGTCTCCGGACGAAGAAACTTAAATAGGGGCATCTGACATACCCCAATTTTTGACCTAAGACCCTACATTCATACGCCGTTTGACCCTGAATAGTCTCTGACTTTTCAAAGGAAATTTCGGCAGCAGGGTATTTTAAAATACCTCATTTTTGTTCCGATATCAGACCCACTTCTCTCTTTTAATTTATTATTATTATTATTAGTTTTTATTTTATTTTATTTTTATCTTTAGTTTTTTTTTATTATTTCCATATTTTATTTTACCATTTTTTATTTTATTTTATGTCCACTTTTCTTTTTAGGTTATTTTCTTTTTTTATTTTAATTAGTCAAGCGTCCAATAGATCTAAAAATAATTTGCCGGGGTCCAATAGAATTTTCTTTCTCAGCCGCGCCACCATTCATGGCCAAGATTCCTCATGTCAACTTTCACATTCCAAAACCATCAATCTCATTCAATTCCCCATCAAAAACCATTAAATCACTTTTCCATTCTCATCAACCTCCTCACCTATAAATAGAACCCTCATTCCACACTTCAAAATACACAAAAAATTCTCTTGAGTTGTCAAAGAACTTTTCTCTCTTCTCCCTCATATAGCTTGTGTTGACGAGCTATTCTTTTCTTCTCCCTCTTTTTCTGTCCCTTCGGAATTTTGTCCCTTCGGTAATTTTGTCCCTTCGGTTGTCCCTTTCTTTTATTTTCTTGCATTTTATTTCTATTTAGCATTTTTTGTATTTCATTTTATTTCTATTTATTATTATCATTTAGCGTTTTAATTATCGTCATTTCTTTTCAAGAAATTAGAATGTATCTAGGTTCAATGTAAACAATATAAATGAGAAAAGTGTGTGTGTGTGTGTCCTTTTATTTCTTTACCGCTTTATATATATCCAAAAATGCAAAAAAATTAGATTAGAGGGAATTTGTGATGATCCAACGTCACTACAAAAATCCACGCGCTTTTATTTTTATTGCTCCGTTAGTTTAATTTTCATTTATTATTCCAAAACAACAAAAACATTCAAATAAAAAAAATCACAAAAATATTTTCACAATAAACCTTGATTTTCAATCAAGTGATCGTTCTTTTTATTTTCTTTCTTAATCAAATTTCAAATAAATTTTAATTCTACTTTGAGTCCTTTTTTCTTTCAATATAAAAAAATATCAACCAATTCTTATTTGCCACTTGGTTTTTTATTTTAAAACTTTTTTCAAAACTAATAAAAAACACAAAACAAATCAATTGGTAATTTCTACCCCGAACTACGAGGTTTTGATCCTTCACAGGTACGTAGGCAAAGGACACTCGTCCTTCCAAATCAATAAAAAATGTAAATAAAAAACTTTCTTTTTCTTTTATTTAATCATCACTCTAATTTCTTTCTTTTTTTTTTTTTTAAAAAAAGCAAGCAAGTTTAAACACAAAAAGTTAAATAAAATCAAGAGGTTCTCGTAGAGTACTACGAATATTTAGGGTGCTAATACCTTCCCTAAATATAACCAACCCCCAGACCCTTAATCTTAAAAATGTGGTATTTGAACATTTTTCCACTTTCTTTTGAAAAAAATTAAAAGTTCAGTCGTGAATAAAATAGTGAGTCAAAAGCTAATCAAATAGCCTTGACCTCCAAAAAATGACGCGACAGTTATAAACATTTAAACTTTTGACATCAATGAAGTAAGGAAAGTTGAAATTGATATCTAAGAAGTTGAAAAATTACTATAATTCAAAATCTTAGGCAATCACTTTGTTGAAAGACAAGGAGGTTGCTGGAGATATACAGGTAGACAAATATCTTAAATCATGAAAATAACATAAGGGTTTTTCGGTATGTAATTGGAAATAGGGTGCAATGAGGAAACCATGAGAATATGAAGTTATGTTGGTAAGTCACGTCCGTTATTCTTGCATGAGCATAACTAATATTTTTAAAAGTTACCCCATCCTTAAGCAATGCTTTTTCTGTTGGATTAATTATTTAATTAATCAATTATTATAAGTTAATATTATAATATAAAGTATGGTCTATTGTGTTAAGCATTAATCAATTGATGAATATATGTGATTGAGCTATTGTTTCTAAATGGACCATGATGGGTTGGATCATTTAGCTAAGCCCAATGAGAGGTCCTTGCCCTCAACCGTTTAACTATTTAAACGTCATCCCATCAGGCGGTTAATTATTCTGAAATACGGGAAATCCAAAACTTAAACGGCGATGAGGTAGTCATCCCTCTCATACTTGTTGGCGGTTGTTCTTCACTCCTTCATTAACCTAAACTTCCTCTCATACTTGTTGGCGGTTGTTCTTCACTCCTTCATCAACCTAAACTTAAAGGTACACAATTTCTTATTCCTTCTATTGTTGTTAACGATATGCTATAATTTGTATCCAGTGATCCATGGCTAAATACTAAAACTTTTATCATTTCCATGACATTAGAAAATATTAGAAACTAGATACTCTTTTTATTACGACCATATACCCATACAGTTATGAAAATTGTTCTTTTGACATTCAATACTTCCTAATAACACATGGAAATTCCTTAAATGCCCCCAACGGTAGTTAACTACCGTTGAGCAATCTGGCAACAGTTAACTGCCGCTGGTGCCAGCGGCCGCTGCGTGAGTTACATATTCAAGTCAGAACCTAGCTTCCAGACAGTCACTCTTTCATCACTCTCTCTCTAAAAATTTCAATTTTCTTCCACTCTCTTTAAAAAAACTCTACCAAATCATCCAAAAAAATTTCCACTATATCACAAGTAAGTAATCACTTCGGCTATTGTCATAATTTTTAGTTAGTATATATGTTTATAATTTTAGTTGTAGTTTAATTTTTAGTTTTTGATTTATTTTTTTTAATAGAGTTATGTTGTAGATCTGAAATGCTATTAACAAATATTATGATTTTTAGTGTTTATGTATAATTTACACTCCAACTGTTTGATGAAATGTTTGAATGAGTTTTTCACTGATTGTTTTAAATTTTTTATTGTGTAGATTTGAAGCAATGGCTGATATTGATGACATCTTGTCATTACGTAATTTCTTATGTAATTTTGATCACAAATGGAGTTCACAAGGAGACTTATGCAGCAAAAAGAGCAGAAAAACTGAAGAAAATGCAAAGTATGAAAATGTGTCACGATTTGGTAAAAACGTGACACGATTTGGGAAGCATCGGAAGCATGATTCGACATTCAAGAAACGTGTCACGATTGGTAAAACGTGACACGATTTGGTGAAGCCCTAATTCAGTTTCTTGCTCTACAAGGTGAAAACGTGTCACGATTCACTTAAAACGTGACACGATTTGGGCGATATTCTGTGCCTATTTATGCTGAAGTCTATTCCAAAAACAAGGGTTACGAATTCTAGAGAGCAAAGTGCGATTTTGTGACTGCAAGACGGCCAAGGAGGACGATTTCTTCATCCTTCCATCACTTTGTGTATGTTTTAATTCCTCTAATGATTATGTTATTTGTAAACACCATTATGAGTAGCTAAATCCATTAGAGGTTAGGTCTGAGATGATTCTTTGTAACCCTAATTGATACCTTATGCTGTGAAACTCTATTTATTGTGAATGATATTATAGTTTTTATTCAATTCAATTGTCCTTAATGCGTTTTATATCCTGATCAAATATAAACATGATTTTGTGAGAACAAATGACTACTGACCATAGCTTTCGACTTAGACCTATTGAATTATTCTAATAAACATGGTTAGTCTAGGAATAGATAATCGTTTGTTAGTGATATTAGGTTAACGTGCTTAAACCTTCAAGGATTATTAGACCACCTAAGGAATTAGGGGCTGTAGTTTGAGAAGAGGGTCCTAACTCAAGGGATTTATTAGGACTATTTTGTTAACTGTCGTAGGATTAGAAAATCATTCATAAGAATAGGTGCAACATAACAATTAGGGGAACGTAGATGATTCGAAAGACCTAAACTCATCTCTCTCTTATTCTTAAAAACCAATTTTATTTTCAGCAATTACTTTTATGCAATCAAATCAATCTACTGCCTAGTGGCAAAACAAAACAACTTTTATACATCCTAAAGTACAACGTAATTGAATTATTGAGATCAAAACAGTCCTCTTGGGATCGATATTTTTACTACTTCGATAGTATTTGGTGCACTTGCCAAAAAGCTATCAAGTTTTTGGCCCCGTTGCCGGGGACTGTTGATATATTTCAACAAGGCAATTATGTTATAATTTAGGATTTCTGCAATTTAATTTTTTGTTTTTAAAATTTTCTTTGTTTAAGTATTCATTAATTATTTTGTATCGTGCAGTGCTACTAAGGTATTTTGCTGTTTATGCGAGGTAAACAGAGCGCCGACGACCTTGAGTACGATCCAGAAATAGAAAGGACTGCTAGAGCACTTAGGAAAGCTGTCTGTTTGCAAAGGTTGTCTCAATCTGTTCCACCTAGTGCACGGGAACCGATACCGGAGCCATCACCTACTGAATCTGAAACAATCTCTTCTCCTAAGTCTACAACTATGGGAGAACCTGTACCACCAAGACCAAAGCTAGGGGACTATGGGTTAGCAACTCATCGCGGTCAACTGACCCACACTTTCCAACCAGCTAACCCCGTTGCTTTCGACATCAAGACCACCGTTCTGAATGGGTTGAGAGACAAACAGTTTGATGGGACCGAAGCCATGAGCCCACATGAACATTTAAGCCGCTTTGCTGAAACATGTGAGTTTTGTGTACAACCATCCAATGTTACCGATGCACAAAAGAAGCTTAGGCTATTTCCTTTCACCTTGACCGGTAGAGCAAAAGATTGGTTGTTGACCATACCCAACGGGACTGTCCAAACATGGGAGGAGCTAGAGCTTAAGTTCCTCGAGAAGTACTTCCCTATGTCTAAATATTGGGATAAGAAGATGGAGATTTCAAACTTCAAGCAAGGGGAAAGTGAGTCACTATATGATGCTTGGGAGCGATTCAATTTTCTTCTTAGGAAATGCCCGAACCATGAGTTCACTGAGAAACAATATCTCCAAATCTTCACTGAGGGGGTGACACCTAACACTAGAATGTTCTTAGATGCTTCGGTGGGAGGTAGTCTTAAGAATAAAACTGATCTTGAAGTTCAAGCTCTAATCGAAAACATGGCCAGCAACGAATACCGTGCTGAAGCGAAAAAGAAAGAAAGAGGAGTGTTTGGGGTGAGTGAACAAACTACAATTTTAGCCAACCAAGCAGCCATGAACAAACAAATAGAGGCTCTAACTAAGGAGTTTTAAGGTTTCACGTTGGCTCACAAGCAACAACAAGTGGCTGCAATTTGGTGTGACTTATGTGGTGAAGAACATGCTAACGGAGAATGTGTACCTGAAGGATCAAGCGAGGAAGCCAACTACATGGGGAACTACCAAAGGCAAAATCAATACTACACTCCAGGCATCAACAAGCATCCCAACTTGAGTTACTCAAATAACAATGTGTTGAACTCTCAGATGCTAAATCCTCCACAACAACAACAAAGAAAGCCTTCAGCTCTCGAGGAAACTATGATAAACTTCATGAAGATGACTCAAGGAAACTTTGAAGAGATGAAAAAGAGTCAAGAGGCTGAGAGAAAGAACAACGAAGCCTCCAGGAAGAGGCTTGAAACTCAGTTGGGGCAATTAGTAAAACAGTTGGCTGAACAAAACAAAGGCGGATTCTCAGGTAACACTAAAGAAAACCCTAAGAAGGAGTCTTGTAATGCTATTGAATTGAGGAGAAAAAAGGTTCTCATACCTATAGTTCCAAAAGCTCCAAAGAAAGTTGAGGAAGTAGTAGGGGAGGATGGTGAAGTTGAAAAAGAAAATGAACATGGTGTAGTTGAAAAGGAGAATGATCAAGGAGTAGTTGAAAATGAAAAGAAGAAAAAAATAGAGGGAGAAAAAGTGAGAAATTGATAGATGAAGAATTCAATCTTGAGGAAGTCGAAGAGCCAAATATTGAAGGATGGAGATAAACCACAAGTTATTCCATCATATGTAAAGCTTCCATATCCTCATCTCGAGAAAAAGAAGAAGAAGGAGGAAGGACAATTCAAGAAGTTCATGTAACTTATCTCACAACTTCAGGTGAACATTCCTTTTGGTGAAGCTCTTGATCAAATGCCTTTGTACGCCAAGTTCATGAAGGATTTGTTAACTGGAAGAAGGAAGCCAAAAGATGATGAAAACATTTCTCTTTCCGAGAATTGTAGTGTTATTCTCCAAAAGAAGCTACCACCTAAGCTAAAAGATCCTGGTGCTTTTACTATCCCATGTTCTATTGGACCGGTAGACATTGGTAGAGCTTTATGTGATCTAGAGGCAACTATCAACTTGATGCCTCTTTCAATGATGAAGAAGCTTGGATGTGGTGAGCCAAAGCCAACAAGAATGACCATTACTCTAGCTGATCGGTCAATCTCTTATCCTTTCGGTGTGCTTGAAGCTGTGCTAGTCAAGGTTAATGACTTAGTATTTCCAGCAGATTTTGTGATCTTGGATATGGCTGAATATGAAGAAATACCACTAATTTTAGGAAGACCCTTCCTTACGACGGGTCGTGCTTTGATTGATGTTGAGATGGGAGAGCTAATGTTGAGATTCCATAATGAGCAAGTGGTGTTCAATATCTTTGAAGCAATGAAACACCGAGATGAAAACCCTAAGTGTTACCGGATTTATGTTGTTAAAGAAATAGTAGAAGACAACTCTCGTGAACCTCGACCACCACAACCTCTTGAAAGAGCAATTGTAAATTCTATAGAGAGTTGTGAGGAGGATGAAGACCTTGAGGTTAGTGATTGTGTCAAGCAACTTGAGGCAAGCAAGCAAGAGTTGGGGCCGGTGAAAATTGAAGAACTAGTTGGTAAAGACTCCACAGGTGCACCTACTTTGAGTGGAGGAGGAGAGAAAAATCCAAAATTGAAAGAACTTCCTTCTCATTTGAAGTATGTTTTCCTTAGCAAGGATGCTTCTAAACCAGCAATTATCAGTAGCACTTTGACATTTTTACAAGAAGAAAAATTGATGAGGGTGTTGAGGGAAAATCAAGGAGCTTTGGGGTGGAACATTTATGATTTGAAGGGTATTAGTCCAGCTTATTGGATGCACAAGATACACATGGAGGCTGAATACAAACCAGTGGTTCAACCTCAAAGAAGACTAAACCCAACAATGAAGGAAGTGGTGAAGAAAGAGGTGCTTAAGCTACTGGAAGCAGGTATGATTTACCATATCTCTGATAGTTCATGGGTAAGTCCAGTTCATGTGGTGCCAAAGAAAGGAGGAATGACGATGGTGGCTAATGAGAAAAATGAATTGATACCCACCCGTACCATCACTGGTTGGAGAATGTGCATAGACTACCGGAGGTTGAACACCGCAACAAGAAAAGATCACTTTCCATTACCATTCATGGATCAAATGTTAGAAAGATTGGCTGGTCAAGCCTTTTACTATTTCTTGGATGGGTATTCGGGGTATAATCAGATTGCGGTGGATCCAGAAGATCAAGAGAAAACTGCCTTCACTTGTCCGTTTGGTATATTTGCTTATAGGAGGATGCCCTTTGGGCTGTGTAATGCGCCGGCGACCTTTCAAAGGTGTATGCTCTCCATCTTCTCGGACATGATAGAGAAGAACATAGAGGTATTTATGGACGACTTTTCTGTGTTTGGCAAGTCTTTTGATCAATGCTTGTTCCACCTAGATGTTGTCCTTAAACGATGCACCGAAACTAACCTTGTTTTAAACTGGGAAAAATGCCATTTCATGGTAACTGAAGGTATAGTTTTGGGGCATAAAATAAGTGCCAAAGGCATAGAGGTGGACCAAGCCAAGATAGAGGTTATAGAAAAACTTCCCCCACCTGTTAATGTTAAGGGAGTAAGAAGTTTCTTGGGGAATGCCGGTTTCTATCGGCGTTTCATAAAAGATTTTTCAAAAATTTCAAAGCCCCTCTGTAACCTCTTGGTCAAAGAAAATGATTTTAACTTTGATTCTGAATGTTTAGATGCTTTTTCTTTGATTAAAACCAAGTTGGTAACTGCACCAATAATCATTGCACCCGATTGGGATTTACCTTTTGAACTTATGTGTGATGCAAGTGATTATGCTGTTGGTGCAGTCCTAGGCCAACGCAAGAACAAATTTTTCCATGCAAGCAAGGTTTAAAATGAAAATCAAATTAACTATTCAACAACTGAAAAGGAGTTGCTTGCGGTAATCTTTGCATTGGAAAAATTTCGTTCTTATCTAATAGGCTCCAAAGTCATTGTTTTTACAGATCATGCAGCTCTAAAATATCTCTTAACCAAAGGGGATTCAAAGCCTCGGCTGTTGAGGTGGATCCTTTTGTTGCAAGAATTTGATCTTGAGATTCATGACAAGAAGGGAGTGGAGAACGTAGTAGCTGATCATCTCTCAAGGTTAGAGAATGATGAAGTGACAAAGAAAGAGAAGGCCATCAAGGCTGAGTTTCCTGATGAACAGCTGTTTGCTATTGGAGAAAGGCCATGGTTTTCTGACATTGCGAATTTTAAGGTCGGTAACATAGTTCCTGATGACATGAGTTATCATCAGAGGAAAAAGTTCTTCAAAGATGCAAACCACTACGTGTGGGATGACCCTTATCTATTTAAGTTAGGCACTAACGGTTTGATGAGATGTTGTGTTGTAGGTGAGGAAGCTCATAGTATCATGTGGCACTGCCATAGCTCAGCTTATGGGGGCCACCATAGTGGAGAAAGAACCGCTGCAAAAATTCTGCAAAGTGGATTCTGGTGGCCCACCCTTTTCAAGGATTGCCACGACTTTGTTACACCGTGTGACAAATGCCAAAGGACAGGTAACATCTCAAAGAGGAACGAGATGCCCCTTTCAGGAATCATTGAAGTTGAACCATTTGATTGTTGGGGCATCGACTTTATGGGACCTTTCCCTTCCTCTTATTATTTTCTCCATATTCTTATTTGTGTTGATTATGTCACAAAATGGGTTGATGCGATACCATGTGTTGCTAATGATGCCAAGACTGTTGTTAACTTCCTGCATAAGAACATTTTCACTAGGTTTGGAACACCTAGAGTCTTGATCAGTGATGGGGGGAAGCACTTTTGCAATAATTTTCTTGAAAATGTGCTCAAAAAGTATAACATAAGGCACAAAGTTGCAACTCCCTATCACCCACAAACAAGTGGTCAAGCAGAGGTTTCAAACCGTCAGCTGAAACAGATACTAGAGAAGACAGTTGCGTCAAACAGGAAAGATTGGTCTAAAAAATTAGATGACGCACTGTGGGCATATAGGACAGCCTTTAAGACTCATCAAGGGCTCTCACCCTATCAGTTAGTCTATGGGAAGGCATGTCATCTTCCAGTTGAGCTAGAACATAAAGCATACTGGGCCATTAAGGCCTTAAATTTTGATCAAGTAGCCGCTGGTAAGAAAAGACTCTTGAAACTTAATGAACTTGAGGAAATGAGGCTTAGAGCGTACGAAAATCCGCTCATCTATAAAGCCAGGACTAAAAGGTATCATGACAAAAACTTAGTGTCTAGGGATATTAACTATGGGCAACTAGTTTTGTTGTATAATTCCATGTTGAAGCTGTTTCCTGGAAAACTCAAGTCAAAGTTGTAACACCCTGTTTTCCCAACGTAAAAATTTCATAATTAAAAATCAGAGTAATTCAAATTTAACGGAATGCTACACTTCTTAAAAATCATTTAACATAAGTAATTCAAAACTTCGCAGCGGAATTAGTTTATTCAACATAAAAAGTCTTTGGCACGCAGGCCTCATCATAAAAATCTCAAGTCTTGTTCAACATTTATTCATAAAAATCCATAAGTAATACGTAAGGAATAGAAATAGAAGACATAATCCCATCCCGTTACGTATCAGAGCACCTAAGACACACTTGTGAGGAGTCCACTCACGACCGCAACTAATCCTGGTTACCTGCAAGTTACCCATACGAAGAGCAACATTTCCAAGCAGAGGGGTGAGATTTCTCAAACAATAATATTAAGCATATAAATCATATAAAGTACATTCAACAACTTAAACATCTCATAATTCATTAATCATATCTAACAACTTAAACTTCCTTAACTAGTGTCATTATTCTTCCTACATTAGTCATATACTTCATCAAATAACCTCAATTATTAATCATAAAACATCATCACATGTCATCAAATAATAGTCACAAACACCTTATCATAAATCACATAACATCTTATCATAAATCACATAACATCTAACATCAATAATAATCATAAGCATCAACATCTAACATCAAATATAATCATAAGCATCATCATGTAATTCATATAAGTATCATTATCAAAACATAGCTTTATCGAAAACAACTTCATAATCAAATTCATCATCATTAAATCATAATTATCGAATCACAATCAAACTTCATAATCAAACCTCACTTAACTCGACAATGTGACTTAACTCGACTATGGAACTCTTAACATCTCAAATCATCTTATCATCTTAACAACTTAACAACTTGACACCTCGACAACTTCACATCTTAAATCATCTTAAAAACCTCTTGATATGCAAATGCATTTGGTACCAATACAGAGCATAAAGCTCCCAACCAACTTATATGAGCGTAAATAGGCTCTTCGGGGCATCAAGCCCCCAACATAGTGAGCAAAAGCTCCAGGGCATCAAGCCCTCACCCATCGTGTGAATGACTAAGCATTCCAGGGCATCAAGCCCCCAACCAACTTATATGAGTATGCAATGGACTCAACAACTTAACAACTTCAACTTCGTAACAACTTACAACTTAACAACTTCGGCTTCATGACAACTTTCAACTTAAACAACTTCGACTTCATTGACGACAACAACATCTTCGCATGATAATATCATTATTCATCAATCATCAACAACATCATATAACATCATATTCATCAATCATAAACAATCATACAATAATTCATCAATCATAGACAACATCATATAACATCGTATTTAAACATCAACAATAATTCACTATGTATCTTTGTAAAAACATAATAAATTATCCACAACATATTTTCATGTCAAACCAAAGCTACTGGAAAGATATCACAAATATCAACAACTTTCATGTTTACAACAAAGATCAATTCAAAACAGAAACATATGAACAAAACGCAAAAACATGAAACAGAGAATGTTGTCACCGTACAATTTTGCTAAGACCTCCCTGTAGTATTTTTATCATAACTCAAAGACCAAACATCATTTTCACGTCAAACTAAAGCCACTAGAAATCTAACAAAATTCTCTAAAACTTTCATGTTTACGCCTAAGACCTATTCTGTACTGATCAATACCAGTTTTCATTTTAAATTCGGAAAAGTTGTGCTGAAAGTCCATAAAAATTCACTGTGACCTACGTGCAGTAATTTGACCATAACTCAAGTTCTATAAATCGTTTTGACGTGAGACCAACGGCATTAGAAAGCTAACATCCTTACCTACAACTTTTGTGTTTACACCTAAGACCAATTCCGCACCGATCAATACCAGTTTTAATATCAAAATTAGGGCAGAATGCAGATTTTCTTCAAGTTTCACCTAGTCTCATGGTGCTAACCTCAAAACTACTTCCAATAATCATCATATGGATTATCTAAGGTCTGTACACAATTTCTACATTAATTCAACAAGTTTTCATCATCCAATCATAAAATCTCTCTCAAAACCCTAATTCTCAAATTCTCACAAAATCTCCCCAACTTGTTAGATGTAATCTAATGATTTAACAACTTAATATTAATGCAAGATAGTCTCACCCTCACCTTAGATTAATTCCTGAATCAGCAGCAGCGTTCTTCTTTCCTAAGGTATTCTCCTCTTCTCTTGACTTTTCTCTTCTCTTCTCTTCTTTCTTGTTCTCCTCTTTTCCAAAAATGGGTTTAAGGTAATCTCTTTCCAACCTAAGCTTCTCTATTTATAATACTAAAATATTCTTCCCAAATCTATTTAGGTCCAACAACTTATTCTTCTTTCTATTCTAACCTCCAATTTTACTCACACTAAAAATCCTCATATTCTTATAAATAATATTTCTCTACTAAATATATAATAATACACCAAATAACAAATATATATCTATAACAATTAACAAATATATTATGCTAATAAATACCAACATATAACATAACAAAATATCGCTCAACAAAATATATTAACTAAATTATAAAAAGACATCTAATCTCAACAAATCATATATCCCTCATATACATCATATAAATATATTTTAAAACTAATTAAAATAATTAAATAAAAAGGAGGGCGTTACAACTCTCCCCAACTTAAAAGAATTTCGTCCTCGAAATTCAAGCACAATAGAAAATAAATTTAGTCATTACTTCTTCAAACAAAACACAAAAACCACATCAAGTTAGTCAGTTAAACATGATCACATAAAAACATAACTATTAACTAGAAAACACGACGACACGACACAACGACTCATCTACTTGGCCGGACGGACCGACCTGCTCTGATACCAATTGTAACACCCAGTTTTCCCGGCGTAAAAATTTCATAATTAAAAATCATAGTAATTCAAATTTAACGGAATGCTACACTTCTTAAAAATCATTTAACATAAGTAATTCAAAACTTCGCAGCGGAATTAGTTCATTCAACATAAAAAGTCTTTGGCACGCAGGCCTCATCATAAAAATCTCAAGTCTTGTTCAACATTTATTCATAAAAATCCATAAGTAATACGTAAGGAATAGAAATAGAAGACATAATCTCATCCCGTTACGTATCAGAGTACCTAAGACACACTTGTGAGGAGTCCACTCACGACCGCAACTAATCCTGGTTACCTGCAAGTTACCCATACGAAGAGCAACATTTCCAAGCAGAGAGGTGAGATTTCTCAAGCAATAATATTAAGCATATAAATCATATAATGTACATTCAACAACTTAAACATCTTATAATTCATTAATCATATCTAACAACTTAAACTTCCTTAACTAGTGTCATTATCTTCCTACATTAGTCATATACTTCATCAAATAACCTCAATTATTAATCATAAAACATCATCACATGTCATCAAATAATAGTCACAAACACCTTATCATAAATCACATAACATCTTATCATAAATCACATAACATCTAACATCAATAATAATCATAAGCATCAACATCTAACATCAAATATAATCATAAGCATCATCATGTAATTCACATAAGCATCATTATCAAAACATAGCATTATCGAAAACAACTTCATAATCAAATTCATCATCATTAAATCATAATTATCGAATCACAATCAAACTTCATAATCAAACCTCACTTAACTCGACAATGTGACTTAACTCGACTATGCAACTCTTAACATCTCAAATCATCTTAGCATCTTAACAACTTAACAACTTGACACCTCGACAACTTCACATCTTAAATCATCTTAAAAACCTCTTGATATGCAAATGCATTTGGTACCAATACAGAGCATAAAGCTCCCAACCAACTTATATGAGCGTAAATAGGCTCTTCGGGGCATCAAGCCCCCAACATAGTGAGCAAAAGCTCCAGGGCATCAAGCCCTCACCCATCGTGTGAATGACTAAGAATTCCAGGGCATCAAGCCCCTAACCAACTTATATGAGTATGCAATGGACTCAACAACTTAACAACTTCAACTTCGTAACAACTTACAACTTAACAACTTCGGCTTCATGACAACTTTCAACTTAAACAACTTCGACTTCATTGACGACAACAACATCTTCGCATGATAATATCATTATTCATCAATCATCAACAACATCATATAACATCATATTCATCAATCATAAACAATCATACAATAATTCATCAATCATAGACAACATCATATAACATCGTATTTAAACATCAACAATAATTCACTATGTATCTTTGTAAAAACATAATAAATTATCCACAACATATTTTCATGTCAAACCAAAGCTACTGGAAAGATATCACAAATATCAACAACTTTCATGTTTACAACAAAGATCAATTCAAAACAGAAACATATGAACAAAACGCAAAAACAAGAAACAGAGAATGTTGTCACCGTACAATTTTGCTAAGACCTCCCTGTAGTATTTTTATCATAACTCAAAGACCAAACATCATTTTCACGTCAAACCAAAGCCACTAGAAATCTACAAAATTATCTAAAACTTTCATGTTTATGCCTAAGACCAATTCTGTACTGATCAATACCAGTTTTCATTTTAAATTCGGAAAAGTTGTGCTGAAAGTCCATAAAAATTCACTGTGACCTACGTGCAGTAATTTGACCATAACTCAAGTTCTATAAATCGTTTTGACGTGAGACCAACGGCATTAGAAAGCTAACATCCATACCTACAACTTTCGTGTTTACACCTAAGACCAATTCCTCACCGATCAATACCAGTTTTAATATCAAAATTCGGGCAGAATGCAGATTTTCTTCAAGTTTCACCTAATCTCATGGTGCTAACCTCAAAACTACTTCCAATAATCATCATATCGATTATCTAAGGTCTGTACACAATTTCTACATCAATTCAACAAGTTTTCATCATCCAATCATCAAATCTCTCTCAAAACCCTAATTCTCAAATTCTCACAAACTCTCCCCAACTTGTTAGATGTAATCTAATGATTTAACAACTTAATATTAATGCAAGATAGTCTCACCCTCACCTTAGATTAATTCCTGAATCAGCAGCAGCGTTCTTCTTTCCTAAGGTATTCTCCTCTTCTCTTGACTTTTCTCTTCTCTTCTCTTCTTTCTTGTTCTCCTCTTTTCCAAAAAGCGGTTTAAGGTTAACTCTTTTTAACCTAGGCTTCTCTATTTATAATACTAAAATATTCTTCCCAAATCTATTTAGGCCCAACAACTTATTCTTCTTTCTATTCTAACCTCCAATTTTACTCACACTAATAATCCTCATATTCTAATAAATAATATTTCTCTACTAAATATATAATAATACACCAAATAACAAATATATATCTATAACAATTAACAAATATATTATGCTAATAAATACCAACATATAACATAACAAAATAACGCTCAACAAAATATATTAACTAAATTATAAAAAGACATCTAATCTCCACAAATCATATATCCCTCATATACATCATATAAATATATAAATATATTTTAAAACTAATTAAAATAATTAAATAAAAAGGAGGGGGTTACAAAAGTGGTCTGGACCGTTCTTGGTGAAAAGTGTGTCACCTGATGGAGCTGTTGAGTTGATGACACCTGAAGGTGACCGAAGTTTCAAGGTGAATGGACAGAGAGTTAAGCCATATCTGGGTGGCGACCTACCGAAAGCAAGGGTAGGACTCATTCTGACGGACCTCTAAAGGTCGTCGACAGTCAAACTAGTGACGGTAAAGAAGCGCTTGGTGGGAGGCAACCCACATGTGTAATTCAGGCAGTATTTCTTATTTTTATTGCTTTCAAAAAAAATCAAAAACACAAAAAGATTTTAGCTGAAACGAACAGAGGAACAAAATTTTCAAAGTCCAATACTGGGCAAAATCGTGACACGTTTTGGGCAAAACGTGACACGATTTTGCCTCCCTCTGAAGCTCTTCACAAAAAATTTTCTAAGTTAAAATTGGTGCCATTCGACATTTTCCAAAACGTGTCACGATATTGAAATCGTGACACGAATTTGGCACCTAAAAATTTTTCTAAGCCTCCAATCTGGTGGCATTCAACACAGCAAAATCGTGACACGTTGGCCAAAACTAGGCAAGAAAATTTTTCAAAAAGAGCAATCGTGACACGTTTTGCTCAAACGTGACACGATTTTTGGCAGTTTCAAAATCTAACCGTTACAAAACCAAATCGTGGCACATTTTTGGCCAAACGTGACACGATTTCCCCAGCCTATAAATAAACCCAACACGATTTTCATTCCATCCACTTCCAAAAGTAGCCAAACTCTGCCAAAATTTTCCCAGAACCCTAACTTACGATTTTCTAACCCTTTTCTACCACAAATCTTCATCTTTTCATCTTCCAATCACCAAACAATCATCATCTACCTTCATCATCACCAACAAACAACCAAACTTCACCATAGTCATCATCACCACCCTAACCCTAACCCTAATATTCATTTTTCTACAAACCCTAACTTTCACCAACCCTAACCATGGTTGAGACACGCAACAAAGGCAAATCACAAGCATCCTCCCAGCCATCCAAAAAGGCCAAGACCGCCCCCAAACGCAAACAGCCCGTTAAACCTAGCCCTAACACCGCACCACCACCATCTGTAAACCATCGGTTTTACAACAATGCTGCCCGAGACCGTTTGAAGGACATCCGTGGCTTTAGAGTGATCTCCGAGAGAGGGTTCCATTCACCAAACTTATATCCAACCCCGAGTTCCGCCAAGTCATCACTGAGAGAAGGTGAGAGTCCCTTGTGAGCATGATATTCGAGCAGGCCAACAAAACTATTGGGATAGAATTCTATTCCAATGCTAGGTACATGGGGAGGAAGTATGTGTCCTATGTGAGGGGGAAGGAGATTGACTATAGCCCGGAGAGGATCAACCAGTTGCTGGAGATTGTGCCACCAGAGGCATGTGATGTGAAGAGGAGGATGGAGGAGTGCAAGAACTGGGATGATGAGAGGTGGGAAGAGTTGCTTTTGTAGATTTATGTAGAAGGTGCTAAGTGGCATGGAGGGTCATACATGTTGTTGAGGGCTGACTTCAAGCCCTATGCTAAGGCGTGGGCCTCTTTTGTGGTCCAAACTTTGGAGGGCACCTCTTGTACTTCAGAGATTCCGCTGCCTCGCTTGCTTACCTTGTCTGCTATTCTTGATGGTGCACCCATCAATGTTGGTGAGTTAATTGCCAACAATATTTATATGTTTGCTTCAGGTACTAAGAAGGTGCTCCCTCACTTGAGCCTTATCAATTAGCTTTGTGACGAGGAGGAGTGTGATTTGTTTGGGAATGACTTGAGTGCAGCAATGATGAAGCCTATTACTGATACCTATATGGATGGCTTCGTCAAGGATTATCATGAGCGCTTACATGCCATTCTGGTAGCCGAAGCAGCAGCAGCAGGACAACCACAACCGCCGCCACCACATCAGCCGCAGCCATCTCCACCTCAGGCTATGCATGGAGAGGGGAGCAGTCAGCAGGGTGCCTATGCACCTATTCATCCTATGATACTGGACTACATGTTCGGCCATGCCTGTAACAGCCCGATTTTTCGCTAGATTTATTTTATTATTTATTTATGAGTGTTGTGTGTGCTATTATGTGATTATTTGCATCTGTGTGTATTTTTGGTTGGGAATTGTAGAATTCGGTGTAGAAGGGTATTTTAGTCATTTTGGACTTAGGGGCATTTTGGTCATTTTGAGAGTAGGGGTAATTTTGTAATTTTGGATGAGAATTATTTTAGTGCTTAGTAAGAGTATTATTTTACCAAGTTACTAGAGAGAGTGTAGTAATCATTTTATTTACCGGTAAGTGACCGTTAGTGTTGCAATTTACCGTTAAGTGAATGGTGACATTTTGGGTGTTAGAATAGAAATGGGTTATGCCCATTAAGGTTTGAGAGATAAGCCCAATTGAATAGAGCACATATATAAACTCTAGTTGTTGGTGAAAATTAGGTTTCACAACATTTCACATTTCATTTCATTTGGGAAGAGAAGAGATAGAAGCTTGAGAGTAGAACAAGATCAAGGGCTAGAGCTAGAGGAGGGGATTCATCATCTAGGAGCTAAATTGAGGCTTGAATTAAAGATTCTTGGTGTTAGAGGTAAGGGGGTTAGGCTTTAATCATAATCCTTTAGTTTAATTCTACCCTAATTCTTTGCATAATTGTGGTTAAGTGCTTAATTTTATTTTGGTTGTAGAATTTCGTGCTTAATTTTGTTGATATGATTATATGCATGAATTGAATGTTAATTGTGTTGTTGTTGTTAAATTTGTATGTCAAAATGGGTAGATATGATCATGATATGTTTTTTTATGAAATTGATGATGAATGAAGTTGTGGTTGTTGAATTGTTGATGAATTCATGTTCAAATGTTGTTGTTGTTGTTTTAACATGTGTTGTTGATGAATTGATGCAATGGGTATCATTGAAATGATGAATTATGATGAGATTTGTTGTTGTTGTTCAAATTGGTGAAATTTGTGTCAAGTTGTTCATGTGAAGGACCCAAATGAAATTTTGATATATGAGGTTGTTGACTGAGTTTTTGATGTTTTTGGATGAATTGGAATTGGTAGAATTTCTGTTTTCATATTGTGATTGTGTTAGTCGAGTTGTTTGGGAGAGAAAACGGGTTTTTCGTGTGAAATGTCGGTGTTTAAGCATTTTCGCATAAGAAATGATTATGTGAGGTTTGAGAGAAATGATTTTGGGATGGTTGAAACTTGAATTTTTCTGTAGATTATGATAGAGCTAAGTGTCAGGAGCGTATAGGCGAAAACGGCATCAAAAACGGATTAACGGTTTGATTTTTATGCGCGAAAACGTGAAGGTTGAAAATATGTTACTGTTCAGAAGCGCTACTGTTCAGAAGCAGTTCAGAAGCGGTTACTGTTCAGAAGCGCTACTGTTCAGAAGCAGTTCAGAAGCGCTACTGATCAGAAGCTGATCCAGATCAGAAGCTGACCCAGATCAAAAGCTGATCCTGATCAGAAGCTGACCCTGATCAGAAGCTGATCCAGATCAGAAGCCAGCACTCCTGTTCTATGTTCTTGCGTCATTTTCTCACATTTCTGTTTTGATTTGGCTTTTGACATAAACATGAAAGTTGTAGATAATTTTGTTAGCTTTCCAGAGGCTTTGGTTTGACTTGGAAATGATTTTTGGTTTGTGAGTTATGAGGAAAATACTCCAAGGTGGTCTTAGGAAAATTTTATGAAAAATCCGCATAACTATTTCTAAGTCGACCCAAACCTTATGGATTGTTTCCAAACTTAAAACTTGGGTTTTATGAGTTCAATTAAGGTGTTTAATACTATCTAATCTATGAGGTGATGGATCTAACTTGTTTTGCTTTGAAAATGGAAAATTTTGTGAAAAGTGAAAAAGTGAGACGAACTTTGAGTTTTTCTTGAATTCGTCGTTTTTGGCCGATGAAATACTTATGTATCCTCTACTGCACCTATAAGTGACTTGTGAGAATACATGGCATAGGCAATTGAGCTTGTAGGATTGGTTTTGGTTCATAACTTCTATTATTTTTAAATGGTGACTTTTGGAGACGAACTTAGTAGAAATGAATCTTGATGCACTAAAGACTTATGAATCTTTTGTGAATAAGTCACATATGACTAAGTAATTGTGCCTGAATGATTGTGGAAGGTTGAGAATGATGTTATCATAAATTGTTGTGTTATTCCATTTTACTTGATTTATGTGATGTAAATGGAAATGAATTGTAAAAGGATGTTGATAAATGTTGATGAATGTTGATGAATTTTATGTGAGATGTGATTGTTGAATGTATGGGCAAGATTCTTGATAATGCAATGTTGTTGAGTTGTTGAAATGTAAAAGGAGGTGTACTTTTACATTGTTTTGATAGTTGTTATGTTGAAGTTGTGCATTATCGAGTCATTGCTATATGCCCATGCATCATACCATGTTGTTGTTGTTGAAATGTAAAAGGAGGTGTACTTTTACATAGTAAGAGGAGGTGTACTCTTACTTAGATGTTCAGTTGGCATCTATTGTTGTTGATCTGGTACCACATGCATATATGTGTCAAGTCTAGGCGCATTGCATAACTTTAATTGTCAGATGGTTACGTTTGTGATTGTTAATGGTGGGTGGTAAGTGTGGACTTGTATTGCTTATATGATTGAATGTTGATGTTGGATATGTATGCAAATATCTACAAACTCTTTTATATTTGTACATCTGTCCATTATGATTTGATTATGATTAATGTAATACTTACCCCCAGTGGTTTCGACCGCCTACCTGTCTGTATGGATGGGTAGACGTTGTGCAGGATTAGACGCTTGGTGAGTTTGCTTGTTGGATGTTCGGACGACGGGAGGTTTCTCCGTTGTCGTGTCAGTGTCGTAGTATCTAGGCTCTGATTAGGCTTAGCGTCTATTTGTTGTTTTGGATTCATTTGCTATGTTGTTGCTATTGTCCACTTGTCGGACTTGGAGTATTTTCATATGAGGATATATTTGACCATGGCATGTATATGTTGAAGTTTATGATTTGAATTCCGTTGTGACCGTTGAAGTATTATATATATCCATGATGTTAGTTGGTTTTATTTTGAGACATAGCATCTATTTCTTGAATATTTGTTATATTCGCATGTTTTATCGCTTTAATAGAAATAGGGTGTTACAAGTTGGTATCAGAGCCGTGGTCGGTCTTGTCCAGACCAAAACCCTTTGAATTTCCTGTTTGTATGCGACATGTACGGAAGTACTGTCGGTACTTGTTGTGTTGTTCCGTTCTTTCAGGTGGGTTTGAGCGTAGTGGGGGAGTAGTAGGTTGTTTCAGGTTCGTTGGGTCTGGCAAGGGAAGGTATCTTTGGCTGCGAAGGCTCAGTTGTTTGTGGTGTGTGTTAAGGTTCCTGTTGATTTTGAGTTGGATCTTGTGTGTCTTCCGTTGAAGCATATGGATGTGATTTTTGGTATGGATTGGATGTTATCTTTTGGTGTTAACATTAATTGTTTGACCAAGAGTATAACGTTTTCGAAGCCGGTAGCTGAGGAAGGTTGGAGGTTCTTGACCGCGGAGCAAGTGAAGAAGTCCTTGGATGGTGAAGCTAGTGTGTTCATGATGTTTACTTCCTTAAAGGAGAAGAAGTTGTTTGCTAAGTTGTCGAAGTGTGAGTTCTGGTTGCGTGAAGTGAGTTTCCTTGGTCATGTGATTTCTAAGGGTGGTATTGTCGTGGATCCATCGAAAGTTGATGCAGTGTTGCAGTGGGAATCACCTAAGTCTGTTTTTGAAGTTAGAAGCTTTCTTGGATTGGCAGGTTAGTATCGGAGGTTCATTGAAGGATTCTCTAAGTTGGCGTTGCTATTGACGCAATTGACTCGGAAAGGACAAGCTTATGTTTGGGAGGCTAAGTGCGAGAAGAGTTTCCAAGAGTTGAAGAAGAGGTTGACGTCAGCTCCAGTGTTGATTTTGCCGAATCCGAAGGGATCATTTGTTGTTTATTGTGATGCTTCTAAGATGGGTCTTGGTGGGGTGCTTATGCAGAATCGTCAGGTTGTGGCTTATGCTTCGAGGCAGTTGAAGGTGCATGAGAAGAATTATCCGACTCATGATTTGGAATTGGCGGCCGTTGTGTATGTGTTGAAGATTTGGAGGCATTATCTGTATGGTTCTAAGTTTGAAGTGTTCAGTGATCATAAGAGTTTGAAGTATTTGTTTGACCAGAAGGAGTTGAATATGAGGCAGAGGAGATGGTTGGAGTATCTTAAGGATTTTGATTTCCAGCTGAGTTATCATCCTGGAAAGGCCAATGTTGTTGCTGATGCTTTGAGTAGGAAGTCGTTGCATATGTCTGCTTTGATGGTGAAAGAGTTGGAGTTGATTGAGCAGTTTCGAGATTTGAGTTTGGTTAGCGAATTGACACAGAATGGTGTGAGGTTGGGAATGTTGAAGCTGACGAGTAATATCTTGGAAGAGATTAAGAATGGCCAGAGGGAAGATTTGGAACTTGTGGATCATGTGGTGTTAATTAACCAAGGCAAGGGTGGAGACTTTAGATTGGATGGGAACGGTGTTTTGATGTTTCGTGATCGTGTTTGTGTACCAAAGGTTTGTGAGCTTAAGAGACAGATTTTGGAAGAAGGTCACAGAAGTAGTTTGAGTATTCATCCAGGAGCAACTAAGATGTATCAGGATTTGAAGAAGTTGTTTTGGTGGCCTAGAATGAAGAAAGAGATTGCGGAATTTGTTTATGCTTGTTTGGTTTGTCAGAAGTCTAAGATTGAACACCAGAAACTGTCGGGTTTGATGCAACCGTTGTTTGTGCCAGAGTGGAAGTGGGATAGTATCTCTATGGATTTTGTTGGAGCTTTGCCGAAGACTGTTAAGGGCTTTGATTCGATTTGGGTGATTGTTGATCGGTTGACGAAGTCGGCACATTTTATTCCTATTAAGACCGGTATGTCTGTGGCGAAGTTGGCTGAGATCTACATTGAGCAGATTGTTAGATTGCATGGTATTCCTTCTAGTATTGTGTCGGATCAGGATCCAAGGTTTACTTCTAAGTTTTGGGAGAGTTTGCAAGCTGCTTTGGGAACTAAGTTGAGGTTGAGTTCTGCTTATCATCCCCAGACTGATGGTCAAACGGAGAGGACTATTCAGAGTTTGGAAGATTTGTTGAGAGTTTGTGTGTTGGAGCAAGGTGTCAGTTGGGTTGATTGTTTACCGTTGATTGAGTTTACTTACAACAGCAGTTTTCATTCTAGTATCGGGATGGCACCGTTTGAAGCTTTGTATGGTCGTAGGTGTAGGACTCCTTTGTGTTGGTATGAGTCAGGAGAGAGTGCTTTGTTAGGACCAGAAGTTGTGCAAGAAACTACAGAAAAGGTTAAGATGATTCGAGAGAAGATGAGAGCGTCTCAGAATAGGCAGAAGAGTTATCATGATAAGATGAGGAAGGACATCGAATTTCAGGTTGGTGATCATGTGTTTTTGAGAGTGAATCCTGTAACTGGTGTTGGACGTGCTTTGAAATGTCGGAAGTTGACTCCTCGTTTTGTTGGACTGTTTGAGATTATTGAGAAGGTTGGGGTTGTAGCGTATCGGATTGCGTTACCGCCATCTTTGTCGAATCTTCATGATGTGATTCATGTGTCTCAGTTACGGAAGTATGTGTATGATGCGTCTCATGTGATTCAAGTGGATGATTTGGAAGTAAGAGACAATTTGACTGTTGAGACTTGGCCAGTTAGGATTGAGGATCGTGAAGTGAAGCGTTTGCGTGGCAAGGAGGTCGTTTTGGTTAAAGTGATTTGGGTTGGACCAACCGGTGAGAGTGCCACTTGGGAATCGGAGGGTAGAGTGAGGGTTGCGTATCCAGAGTTGTTTTCTTCAGGTAATTTTCGAGGGCGAAAATTCTTTTTAGTGGGGGAGAGTTGTAACAGCCCGATTTTTCGCTAGATTTATTTTATTATTTATTTATGAGTGTTGTGTGTGCTATTATGTGATTATTTGCATCTGTGTGTATTTTTGGTTGGGAATTGTAGAATTCGGTGTAGAAGAGTATTTTAGTCATTTTGGACTTAGGGGCATTTTGGTCATTTTGAGAGTAGGGGTAATTTTGTAATTTTGGATGAGAATTATTTTAGTGCTTAGTAAGAGTATTATTTTACCAAGTTACTAGAGAGAGTGTAGTAATCATTTTATTTACCGGTAAGTGACCGTTAGTGTTGCAATTTACCGTTAAGTGAGTAGTGACATTTTGGTAGTTAGAATATAAATGGGTTATGCCCATTAAGGTTTGAGAGATAAGCTCAATTTAATAGAGCACATATATAAACTCTAGTTGTTGGTGAAAATTAGGTTTCACAACATTTCACATTTCATTTCATTTGGGAAGAGAAGAGACAGAAGCTTGAGAGTAGAACAAGATCAAGGGCTAGAGCTAGAGGAGGGGATTCATCATCTAGGAGCTAAATTGAGGCTTGAATTAAAGATTCTTGGTGTTAGAGGTAAGGGGGTTAGGCTTTAATCATAATCCTTTAGTTTAATTCTACCCTAATTCTTTGCATAATTGTGGTTAAGTGCTTAATTTGATTTTGGTTGTAGAATTTCGTGCTTAATTTTGTTGATATGATTATATTCATGAATTCAATGTTAATTGTGTTGTTGTTGTTGAATTTGTATGTCAAAATGGGTAGATATGATCATGATATGTTTTTGTATGAAATTGATGATGAATGAAGTTGTGGTTGTTGAATTGTTGATGAATTCATGTTCAAATGTTGTTGTTGTTGTTTTAACATGTGTTGTTGATGAATTGATGCAATGGGTATCATTGAAATGATGAATTATGATGAGATTTGTTGTTGTTGTTCAAATTGGTGAAATTTGTGTCAAGTTGTTCATGTGAAGGACCCAAATGAAATTTTGATATATGAGGTTGTTGACTGAGTTTTTGATGTTTTTGGATGAATTGGAATTGGTAGAATTTCTGTTTTCATATTGTGATTGTGTTAGTCGAGTTGTTTGGGAGAAAACGGGTTTTTCGTGTGAAATGTCGGTGTTTAAGCATTTTCGCATAAGAAATGATTATGTGAGGTTTGAGAGAAATGATTTTGGGATGGTTGAAACTTGAATTTTTCTATAGATTATGATAGAGCTAAGTGTCAGGAGCGTATATGCGAAAATGGCATCGAAAACGGATTAACGGTTTGATTTTTATGCGCGAAAACGTGAAGGTTGAAAATCTGTTACTGTTCAGAAGCGCTACTGTTCAGAAGCAGTTCTGAAGCGGTTACTGTTCAGAAGCGCCACTGTTCAGAAGCAGTTCAGAAGCGGTTACTGTTCAAAAGCGCCACTGTTCAGAAGCAGTTCAGAAGCGCTACTGATCTAAAGCTGATCCAGATCAGAAGCTGACCAAGATCAGAAGCTGATCCTGATCAGAAGCTGACCCAAATCAGAAGCTGATCCAGATCAGAAGCCAGCACTCCTGTTCTATGTTCTTGCGTCTTTTTCTCACATTTCTGTTTTGATTTGGCTTTTGACGTAAACATGAAAGCTGTAGATAATTTTGTTAGCTTTCCAGAGGCTTTGGTTTGACTTGCAAATGATTTTTGGTTTGTGAGTTATGAGGAAAATACTCCAAGGTGGTCTTAGGAAAATTTTACGAAAAATCCGCATAACTATTTCTAAGTCGACCCAAACCTTATGGATTGTTTCCAAACTTCAAACTTGGGTTTTATGAGTTCAATTAAGGTGTTTAATACTATCTAATCTATGAGGTGATGGATCTAACTTGTTTTGCTTTGAAAATGGAAAATTTTGTGAAAAGTGAAAAAGTGAGACGAACTTTGAGTTTTTCTTGAATTCGTCGTTTTTGGCCGATGAAATACTTATGTATCCTCTACTGCACCTATAAGTGACTTGTGAGAATACATGGCATAGGCAATTGAGCTTGTAGGATTGGTTTTGGTTCATAACTTCTATTATTTTTAAATGGTGACTTTTGGAGACGAACTTAGTAGAAATGAATCTTGATGCACTAAAGTCTTATGAATCTTTTGTGAATAAGTCACATATGACTAAGTAATTGTGCCTGAATGATTGTGGAAGGTTGAGAATGATGTTATCATAAATTGTTGTGTTATTCCATTTTACTTGATTTATGTGATGTAAATGGAAATGAATTGTAAAAGGATGTTGATAAATGTTGATGAATGTTGATGAATTTTATGTGAGATGTGATTGTTGAATGTATGGGCAAGATTCTTGATAATGCAATGTTGTTGAGTTGTTGAAATGTAAAAGGAGGTGTACTTTTACATTGTTTTGATAGTTGTTATGTTGAAGTTGTGCATTATCGAGTCATTGCTATATGCCCATGCATCATACCATGTTGTTGTTGTTGTTGAAATGTAAAAGGAGGTGTACTTTTACATAGTAAGAGGAGGTGTACTCTTACTTAGATGTTCAGTTGGCATCTATTGTTGTTGATCTGGTACCACATGCATATATGTGTCAAGTCTAGGCGCATTGCATAACTTTAATTGTCAGATGGTTACGTTTGTGATTGTTAATGGTGGGTGGTAAGTGTGGACTTGTATTGCTTATATGATTGAATGTTGATGTTGGATATGTATGTAAATATCTACAAACTCTTTTATATTTGTACATCTGTCCATTATGATTTGATTATGATTAATGTAATACTTACCCCCAGTGGTTTCGACCGCCTACCTGTCTGTATGGATGGGTAGACGTTGTGCAGGATTAAACGCTTGGTGAGTTTGCTTGTTGGATGTTCGGACGACGGGGGCTTTCTCCGTTGTCGTGTCAGTGTCGTAGTATCTAGGCTCTGATTAGGCTTAGCGTCTATTTGTTGTTTTGGATTCATTTGCTATGTTGTTGCTATTGTCCACTTGTCGGACTTGGAGTATTTTCATATGAGGATATATTTGACCATGGCATGTATATGTTGAAGTTTATGATTTGAATTCCGCTGTGACCGTTGAAGTATTATATATATGCATGATGTTAGTTGGTTTTATTTTGAGACGTAGCATCTATTTCTTGAATATTTGTTATATTCGCGTGTTTTATCGCTTTAATAGAAATAGGGTGTTACAATGCCAACTGGATGAATGAGGTGTCAGATCAGGAGTATTGAAACCGTCCTAGGTTTGGTCAGGAGTTCACTGAGGCGGTCTGCCTCAACAGGAGAAAGATGACAGGCTCTTTTGAGCGTTTTGATGGGTCCGAGGAGGCTATGGACCACTACTTTGATGTCACCAGAGGTCCAGCTCAGGCGAGAGAGCAGGAGATCAGAGCTGACTTTGCTGCTGGTGGCGCCCAGTCTAGATATCATTTTGGGGAAGACACTTATGAGGAGGAGAACCCCATCACATGGATTTCGGAGGACCAGATGCAGGATTGAGTGGGCTGATGATGGCCCATCTTTTGTTATTTTTCTGTTTTTGTTTCATCACTTTGGTTTTGTACTTTTAATTTCATGTTTGAACAATTTTATTTGCTTTGGTTAAGTTTAACTCGGTTGTACCCCCCGGTTTTGTAATTATTCCTACACTTGTTTATTATTGATGAATTTGCTTGTTTAGTTGACTTTTTACAGTTTAGTAACAAATGTTTGTTCAAGTGGTATTCCAAAAGTTCAAAAGGAGGAGTGACTTGATTTCAAAGGCGAAGTGTACGGTGTAACAGCCCGATTTTCGTTAGATTTATTTTATTATTTATTTGTGTTTGTTATATGTGCTCTTATGTGATTAATTGCCTCTGTGTGTATTTTTGGTTGGGGTTCGTAGAATTCGGTGTTAGAAGGATATTTTAGTCATTTTGGACTTAGGGGTATTTTGGTCATTTTGAGGGTAGGGGTAATTTTGTAATTTTTGCCGAAGGTCATTTTTAGTGCTTAGTGAGGGTTTTATTTTACTAAGTGTTGGAGAGTGTAGTAATTATTTTATTTACCGTTAAGTGACCGTTAGTGTTATATTTTACCGGTAAGTGAGTAGTAACATTTTTGAGGTTGAATTAGAAATGGGTTAGACCCATTAAGGTTTGTGAGATAAGCCCATTAAGTGAGCCTTTATATACTTGTGTTAGTGAAGAGATAGGGTTACAAACATTTTCATTTCATTTCATTTCACAATTAGAGAGAGTGTTAGAGAGAAAAGCTCAAGAGGAGAAAAAGGGTTTTGAAGAGAAGGGACTAGAGAGAGCTAGAAGAGGCTAGAGAATCAAGGGTTGGAGCTAAAGTGAGGCACTAGCTATTGATTGTGGAGAATTAAGGTGAGAGGGTTAGGCTTCACTCATAATTTCATAACTTTTCTCTTTTACCCATTTTCATGAAATTGATGAATTGGTTTTAATTGATGTAAATTCGTGCATAATTGTTGTTGTTATGTTTGAGAACATGATTTGTATGATAATTGTGTTGTTGTTGTTGAATTTGTATGTCAAAATGGATATATATGAATATGATATGATTTTGTGTGAAATTGATGAAGAATGAAGTTGTGGTTGATAAATTGTGGATGATTTCATGATTAGATGTTGTTGTTGTTGTTGTTAGATGTGTTGTTGATGAATTGATGCATTGGGTATCATGAATTGGAGAATTATGATAAGATTTGTTGTTGTGGTTCAAATTTGTGAAGTTGTGTTAAGTTGTTCATGTGAAGGACCAAAATGAAATTTTGATATATGAAGTTGTTGGCTGAGTTTTTGATGTTGATGGATGAATTGAACTTGGTAGAATTTCTGTTTTCATGTTGTGATTTTGTTAGTCGAGTCGTTTGGGAGAAAACGGGATTTTCGTGTGAAAATTCGAGTGTTAACCGTTTTGAAAAATGAGTATGATGTGAGGTTTTGGAAAATGATTTTGGGATGGTTGAAACTTGAATTTTTCTGTACATTATGATAGAGCTAAGTGTTAGGAGAATGTAGGCGAAAACGGCATCGAAAACGGATTAACGGTTTGATTTTTATGCTAAAAAACGTGAAGGTTAAAAATCTGATGTTGTCTGTCAAACTAAGAACGTGCCACGATGCGGGACCAACGTGCCACGCATATGTGAATTGCTTATGTAATCTCTATTGCACGCATATGTGACTTATGAGAATACATGGCATAGGCAATTGAACTTGTTTACCTGGTTTTGGCTTAGGTGCTCAATTATTTTCAATATTGTGATTTTTGAGACGAACTTGATTGAAAATGATCATTGAAGGCCAATTGCTTATGAACCCTCTATGATTAGATTGATATGATTATGAGATGATGTATGAATGGTTGTTAGGTGATTAATATGATGTTTGTGATCATATGTTGTAATTGTTCTTTTATTTGGAATGTAAGGAACTATGTGGAGATATGAACTATATGATATAGTTGGATGATGATTATAGCCGTTGACTTATAGCCGTTGATTATAGCCGTTGAATCGTGGTGAACATATGCATTGTGGATTGAGTCATATGTTCATGCATCATATGTCGTGTCGGATGTTATATCCATATTGCCGTTGACCGGATACTTGTATCCATATTGCCGTTGATTATAGCCGTTGATAATGATGTTTTTGTTGCATCATAAGGTGACGACCTTGGAGGAGTTTGGTACCACATGCATCTAGAGAAGAGTCTAGAGCATCATATGCATTTGATTAATTGATGAGTCGTGTCATAATTGAATATGTGACTTGGTGAATTTGTGTGTTGGTGAAATTTGGTGAATGTTGTGATTATGTGGATTGGTGTATATGTACATTGGTGAATATTGTGGATGGTTGTGAATAATTGTATTATGCTCTAATTGCATGTCTTAATTGTTTGTACTTATACACTTGGTGAATCTATTTGATGATAATTAATTGGATAATAATGATGAGGTGAGAATTGTATATATACATACATATATGATGTGGTGATGTTCTTTGATAATGATGATTGATTGCTCGTAACTTGAAATGATGAATTGTACTTGTTGAATTAAGCATGCTGAATTGAGTAATGAGGTAAGTGATGTGATCATTGATTGATGTTGATAAATGAGGAGCTTTTGTTGATGACTTGATTAGAGGTTGAATATGCATGCTATGCTATGATAATAATGTGATAGCTTGAAATGTAAGTGATGGGGGATAATAATAATCATGTGATGCTAGTGTTCTAGGAGGGAGGGTTATGTATATGTGATACGTGTATGATACACTTGTTGATATGAACTTGGAATGATGATATGGAATGGTTTGAATGGTATGAGAATCATGAATACTGTGAATACATGTATGATTTGTTATTTTGTATTCTTGAATATATTCTTTCATTTCCAATGTTCATGATAAATGTTTTTCGTGGATTATGATGATGTAATGCTAACCCTCAGTGGTCTGTGGTGGACCGCCTACCTTTCTGTATGGACGGGTAGACGGCGTGCAGGATGCTTAGTTGTTTGCTTGTTGATGCCGAGGAGTGGAGTTCCTCTTTTTCATGCAAGTGTCTAGATTAGGGCTCTGATCTAGGATAGTTCTTGCATGTTGGTTTTTATTTTTGGACCATGTATTTTGGAGTTGAGATGTTATTTGTTATTTGAGATTGGAGAATACAATTGTATTTTATTGAGATGTGGAGATGTTTTATGAATTATATGTATGTCCGCTGCTATGTTGTGTACATGATCTTTATGCATGTATTGTGGTTTATTCGGAGACGTAGCATCTATTTCTAGAATATGTTTGTATATTCGCGCGTTTTACCGCTTATTAGAAATAGGGTGTTACAAGTTGGTATCAAAGCCGTGGTCGGTCTTGTCCAGACCAAAACCCGTTGAATTCCCTGTTGTATGCGACAAGTACAAGAGTACTGTCGATACTTGTTGTGTTGTTCCGTTCTTTTAGGTGGGTTTGAGCGTAGTGGGGGAGTAGCAGGTTGCTTCAGGTTCGTTGGGTCTGGCAAGGGAAGGTATCTTTGGCGGCAGAGGCTCAGTCGTTTGTGATTTGTGTTAAGGTTCCCGTTGATTTCGAGTTGGATCTTGTGTGTCTTCCGTTGAAGCTTATGGACGTAATTTTTGGTATGGATTGGATGTTGACTTTTGGTGTTAACATTAATTGTTTGACCAAGAGTGTGACGTTTTCTAAGCCGGTGGCTGAGGAAGGTGGGAAGTTCTTGACCGCGGAGCAAGTGAAGAAGTCCTTGGATGGTGAAGCTAGTGTATTCATGATGTTTGCTTCCTTGAAGGAAAGTAGTGAGAAAGGAGTTGGTGAATTGCCGGTAGTGCAAGAGTTTCCAGAAGTTTTTCCGGACGACATTACCGAATTACCGCCGGAGAGGGAAGTTGAGTTTGCAATTGATTTGGTTTCGGGAACGAGTCCTATCTCGATTGCGCCTTATCGGATGTCTGCATCAGAGTTGGGTGAATTGAAGAAGCAATTGGAAGAGTTGCTTGAGAAACAGTTTATCAGACCGAGTGTTTCTCCGTGGGGTGCTCCTGTATTGTTGGTTAAGAAGAAGGATGGTAGCATGGGATTGTGTGTGGATTATCGGCAGTTGAACAAGGTGACAATCAAGAATCGGTATCCGCTTCCGAGGATTGATGATTTGATGGATCAGTTGGTTGGTGCAGAAGTGTTCAGTAAGATTGATTTGAGGTCAGGATATCATCAGATTAGAGTAAAGGCGGAAGATATATCTAAAACTGCGTTCAGAACGAGGTATGGACACTATGAGTATTCTGTGATGCCATTTGGAGTGTCTAATGCACCAGGTGTCTTCATGGAGTATATGAATAGAATATTTCATCCTTTTCTGGACCATTTTGTGGTGGTGTTCATAGATGATATTTTGGTGTATTCGAAGTCTGAAGAGGAGCATGCCAAGCATTTGAGGATTGTGTTGGGAGTCTTGAAGGAGAATAAGTTGTTTGCTAAGTTGTCGAAGTGTGAGTTTTGGTTGCGGGAAGTGAGTTTCCTTGGTCATGTGATTTCTAAAGGTGGTATTGCCGTGGATCCGTCGAAGGTTGATGCAGTGTTGCAGTGGGAATCACCTAAGTCTGTTTTTGAAGTTAGAAGCTTTCTTGGATTGGCAGGTTATTATCGGAGGTTCATTGAGGGATTCTCTAAGTTGGCGTTGCCATTGACGCAGTTGACTCGAAAAGGGCAAGCGTATGTTTGGGATGCTAAGTGTGAGAAGAGTTTCCAAGAGTTGAAGAAGAGGTTGACTTCAGCTCCAGTGTTGATTTTGCCGAATCTGAAGGAATCGTTTGTTGTGTATTGTGATGCTTCTAAGATGGGTCTTGGTGGTGTGCTTATGCAAAATCGTCAGGTTGTGGCTTATGCTTCGAGGCAGTTGAAAGTGCATGAGAAGAATTATCCGACTCACGATTTGGAATTAGCAGCCGTAGTGTATGTGTTGAAGATTTGGAGGCATTATCTGTATGGTTCTAAGTTTGAAGTGTTCAGTGACCATAAGAGTTTGAAGTACTTGTTCGACCAGAAGGAGTTGAATATGAGGCAGAGAAGGTGGTTGGAGTATCTTAAGGATTTTGATTTTCAGCTGAGTTATCACCCTGGAAAGGCCAATGTTGTTGCTGATGCGTTGAGTAGGAAGTCGTTGCATATGTCTGCTTTGATGGTAAAAGAGTTAGAGTTGATTGAACAGTTTCGAGATTTGAGTTTGGTTAGTGAGTTGACACCGGATGGTGTGAGGTTGGGAATGTTGAAGCTGACAAGTAATATTCTGGAGGAGATCAAGAATGGTCAGAAGAAAGATTTGGAACTTGTTGATCGAGTGGTGTTGGTTAATCAAGGTAAGGGTGGAGACTTCAGGTTGGATGAGAACGGTGTTTTGATGTTTCGTGATCGTGTCTGTGTACCAAGTGTTCTTGAGCTTAAGAGGCAGATTTTGGAAGAAGGTCACAGGAGTAGTTTGAGTATTCATCCAGGAGCGACTAAGATGTACCAAGAATTGAAGAGGTTGTTTTGGTGGCCTGGAATGAAGAAGGAGATCGCAGAGTTTGTGTATGCTTGTTTGGTTTGTCAGAAGTCCAAGATTGAACATCAAAGACCGTCAGGTTTGATGCAACCGTTGTTTGTGCCAGAGTGGAAGTGGGATAGTATATCAATGGACTTTGTGGGAGCGTTGCCGAAGACTGTTAAGGGTTTTGATTCAATTTGGGTGATTGTTGATCGGTTGACGAAGTCGGCACATTTTGTTCCTATTAAGACCGGTATGTTTGTGACGAAGTTGGCTGAGATCTACATTGAGCAGATTGTTAGATTGCATGGTATTCCTTCTAGTATTGTGTCGGATCGGGATCCGAGGTTTACTTCTAAGTTTTGGGAGAGTTTGCAAGTTGCTTTGGGGACTAAGTTGAGGTTGAGTTCCGCTTATCATCCCCAGACTGATGGTCAGACGGAGAGGACTATTCAGAGTTTGGAAGATTTGTTGAGGGCTTGTGTTTTGGAGCAAGGTGTCAGTTGGGTTGAATGTTTACCGTTGATTGAGTTTACTTACAACAACAGTTTTCATTCTAGTATTGGAATGGTACCGTTTGAGGCTTTGTATGGTCGGAGGTGTAGAACTCCTTTGTGTTGGTATGAGTCAGGAGAGGGTGCTTTGTTAGGACCGGATGTTGTGCAAGAGACTACGGAAAAGGTTAAGATGATCCAAGAGAAGATGAAAGCGTCTCAGAGTAGGCAGAAGAGTTATCATGATAAGAGCAGGAAAGACCTTGAGTTTCAGGTTGGTGATCATGTGTTTTTGAGAGTGAATCCTGTAACTGGTGTTGGACGTGCTTTGAAGTGTCGGAAGTTAACTCCTCGTTTTGTTGGACCTTTTGAGATTGTTGAGAAGGTTGGGGTTGTAGCGTATCGGATTGCGTTACCACCATCTTTGTCGAATCTTCATGATGTGTTTCATGTGTCTCAGTTGAGGAAGTATGTGTATGATGCGTCTCATGTGATCCAAGTGGATGATTTGGAAGTAAGGGATAATTTGACTGTTGAGACTTGGCCAGTTAGGATTGAGGATCGTGAAGTGAAGCGTTTGCGTGGCAAGGAGATCGTTTTGATTAAAGTGATTTAGGTTGGACCGACGGGTGAGAGTGCCACTTGGGAATCGGAGAGTAGGATGAGGGTTGCGTATCCAGAGTTGTTTCCTTCAGGTAATTTTCGAGGGCGAAAATTCTTTTTACTGGGGGAGAGTTGTAACAGCCCGATTTTCGTTAGATTTATTTTATTATTTATTTGTGTTTGTTATATGTGCTCTTATGTGATTAATTGCCTCTGTGTGTATTTTTGGTTGGGGTTCGTAGAATTCGGTGTTAGAAGGATATTTTAGTCATTTTGGACTTAGCGGTATTTTGGTCATTTTGAGGGCAGGGGTAATTTTGTAATTTTTGCCGAAGGTCATTTTTAGTGCTTAGTGAGGGTTTTATTTTACTAAGTGTTGGAGAGTGTAGTAATTATTTTATTTACCGTTAAGTGACCGTTAGTGTTATATTTTACCGGTAAGTGAGTAGTAACATTTTTGAGGTTGAATTAGAAATGGGTTAGGCCCATTAAGGTTTGTGAGATAAGCCCATTAAGTGAGCCTTTATAAACTTGTGTTAGTGAAGAGATAGGGTTACAAACATTTTCATTTCATTTCATTTCACAATTAGAGAGAGAGTTAGAGAGAAAAGCTCAAGAGGAGAAAAAGGGTTTTGAAGAGAAGGGACTAGAGAGAGCTAGAAGAGGCTAGAGAATCAAGGGTTGGAGCTAAAGTGAGGCACTAGCTATTGATTGTGGAGAATTAAGGTAAGAGGGTTAGGCTTCACTCATAATTTCATAACTTTTCTCTTTTACCCATTTTCATGAAATTGATGAATTGGTTTTAATTGATGTAAATTCGTGCATAATTGTTGTTGTTATGTTTGAGAACATGATTTGTATGATAATTGTGTTGTTGTTGTTGAATTTGTATGTCAAAATGGATATATATGAATATGATATGATTTTGTGTGAAATTGATGAAGAATGAAGTTGTGGTTGATAAATTGTGGATGATTTCATGATTAGATGTTGTTGTTGTTGTTGTTAGATGTGTTGTTGATGAATTGATGCATTGGGCATCATGAATTGGAGAATTATGATAAGATTTGTTGTTGTGGTTCAAATTTGTGAAGTTGTGTTATGTTGTTCATGTGAAGGACCAAAATGAAATTTTGATATATGAAGTTGTTGGCTGAGTTTTTGATGTTGATGGATGAATTGAACTTGGTAGAATTTCTGTTTTCATGTTGTGATTTTGTTAGTCGAGTCGTTTGGGAGAAAACGGGATTTTCGTGTGAAAATTCGAGTGTTAACCGTTTTGAAAAATGAGTATGATGTGAGGTTTTGGAAAATGATTTTGGGATGGTTGAAACTTGAATTTTTCTGTACATTATGATAGAGCTAAGTGTTAGGATAATGTAGGCGAAAACGACATCGAAAACGGATTAACGGTTTGATTTTTATGCTCGAAAACGTGAAGGTTAAAAATCTGATGCTGTCTGTCAAACTAAGAACGTGCCACGATGCGGGACCAACGTGCCACGATTCTGCCCAGAAATTTTAGTGTTTTTGACTCTGGAAAAATCGTGCCACGATGGGAGACCCACGTGCCACGATCCTGTTTGACAAGGAACCCTAAAAATGCATTTTTCTTCAATCCAATTGCTTCCAAACTTGTTCCATAGTGTAGGGGCTTTATCCTAACCATCTAGGGGTGTTTTATGAAGGAAATAACTTTGTTTAAAGGGGTCTATTGAGTTCTTATGTTGCTTGGCATTGAAATGAATTAATTAAGAGACGAACTTAGTGAATCGTATAATTTCGTTGTGTTTGGCCGATGAATTGCTTATGTAATATCTATTGCACGCATATGTGACTTATGAGAATACATGGCATAGGCAATTGAACTTGTTTACCTGGTTTTGGCTTGGGTGCTCAATTATTTTCAATATTGTGATTTTTGAGACGAACTTGATTGAAAATGATCATTGAAGGCCAATTGCTTATGAACCCTCTATGATTAGATTGATATGATTATGAGATGATGTATGAATGGTTGTTAGGTGATTAATATGATGTTTGTGATCATATGTTGTAATTGTTCTTTTATTTGGAATGTAAGGAACTATGTGGAGATATGAACTATATGATATAGTTGGATGATGATTATAGCCGTTGACTTATAGCCGTTGATTATAGCCGTTGAATCGTGGTGAACATATGCATTGTGGATTGAGTCATATGTTCATGCATCATATGTCGTGTCGGATGTTATATCCATATTGCCGTTGACCGGATACTTGTATCCATATTGCCGTTGATTATAGCCGTTGATAATGATGTTTTTGTTGCATCATAAGGTGACGACCTTGGAGGAGTTTGGTACCACATGCATCTAGAGAAGAGTCTAGAGCATCATATGCATTTGATTAATTGATGAGTCGTGTCATAATTGAATATGTGACTTGGTGAATTTGTGTGTTGGTGAAATTTGGTGAATGTTGTGATTATGTGGATTGGTGTATATGTACATTGGTGAATATTGTGGATGGTTGTGAATAATTGTATTATGCTCTAATTGCATGTCTTAATTGTTTGTACTTATACACTTGGTGAATCTATTTGATGATAATTAATTGGATAATAATGATGAGGTGAGAATTGTATATATACATACATATATGATGTGGTGATGTTCTTTGATAATGATGATTGATTGCTCGTAACTTGAAATGATGAATTGTACTTGTTGAATTAAGCATGCTGAATTGAGTAATGAGGTAAGTGATGTGATCATTGATTGATGTTGATAAATGAGGAGCTTTTGTTGATGACTTGATTAGAGGTTGAATATGCATGCTATGCTATGATAATAATGTGATAGCTTGAAATGTAAGTGATGGGGGATAATAATAATCATGTGATGCTAGTGTTCTAGGAGGGAGGGTTATGTATATGTGATACGTGTATGATACACTTGTTGATATGAACTTGGAATGATGATATGGAATGGTTTGAATGGTATGAGAATCATGAATACTGTGAATACATGTATGATTTGTTATTTTGTATTCTTGAATATATTCTTTCATTTCCAATGTTCATGATAAATGTTTTTCGTGGATTATGATGATGTAATGCTAACCCTCAGTGGTCTGTGGTGGACCGCCTACCTTTCTGTATGGACGGGTAGACGGCGTGCAGGATGCTTAGTTGTTTGCTTGTTGATGCCGAGGAGTGGAGTTCCTCTTTTTCATGCAAGTGTCTAGATTAGGGCTCTGATCTAGGATAGTTCTTGCATGTTGGTTTTTATTTTTGGACCATGTATTTTGGAGTTGAGATGTTATTTGTTATTTGAGATTGGAGAATACAATTGTATTTTATTGAGATGTGGAGATGTTTTATGAATTATATGTATGTCCGCTGCTATGTTGTGTACATGATCTTTATGCATGTATTGTGGTTTATTCGGAGACGTAGCATCTATTTCTAGAATATGTTTGTATATTCGCGCGTTTTACCGCTTATTAGAAATAGGGTGTTACAAGTTGGTATCAAAGCCGTGGTCGGTCTTGTCCAGACCAAAACCCGTTGAATTCCCTGTTGTATGCGACAAGTACAAGAGTACTGTCGATACTTGTTGTGTTGTTCCGTTCTTTTAGGTGGGTTTGAGCGTAGTGGGGGAGTAGCAGGTTGCTTCAGGTTCGTTGGGTCTGGCAAGGGAAGGTATCTTTGGCGGCAGAGGCTCAGTCGTTTGTGATTTGTGTTAAGGTTCCCGTTGATTTCGAGTTGGATCTTGTGTGTCTTCCGTTGAAGCTTATGGACGTAATTTTTGGTATGGATTGGATGTTGACTTTTGGTGTTAACATTAATTGTTTGACCAAGAGTGTGACGTTTTCTAAGCCGGTGGCTGAGGAAGGTGGGAAGTTCTTGACCGCGGAGCAAGTGAAGAAGTCCTTGGATGGTGAAGCTAGTGTATTCATGATGTTTGCTTCCTTGAAGGAAAGTAGTGAGAAAGGAGTTGGTGAATTGCCGGTAGTGCAAGAGTTTCCAGAAGTTTTTCCGGACGACATTACCGAATTACCGCCGGAGAGGGAAGTTGAGTTTGCAATTGATTTGGTTTCGGGAACGAGTCCTATCTCGATTGCGCCTTATCGGATGTCTGCATCAGAGTTGGGTGAATTGAAGAAGCAATTGGAAGAGTTGCTTGAGAAACAGTTTATCAGACCGAGTGTTTCTCCGTGGGGTGCTCCTGTATTGTTGGTTAAGAAGAAGGATGGTAGCATGGGATTGTGTGTGGATTATCGGCAGTTGAACAAGGTGACAATCAAGAATCGGTATCCGCTTCCGAGGATTGATGATTTGATGGATCAGTTGGTTGGTGCAGAAGTGTTCAGTAAGATTGATTTGAGGTCAGGATATCATCAGATTAGAGTAAAGGCGGAAGATATATCCAAAACTGCGTTCAGAACGAGGTATGGACACTATGAGTATTCTGTGATGCCATTTGGAGTGTCTAATGCACCAGGTGTCTTCATGGAGTATATGAATAGAATATTTCATCCTTTTCTGGACCGTTTTGTGGTGGTGTTCATAGATGATATTTTGGTGTATTCGAAGTCTGAAGAGGAGCATGCCGAGCATTTGAGGATTGTGTTGGGAGTCTTGAAGGAGAATAAGTTGTTTGCTAAGTTGTCGAAGTGTGAGTTTTGGTTGCGGGAAGTGAGTTTCCTTGTTCATGTGATTTCTAAAGGTGGTATTGCCGTGGATCCGTCGAAGGTTGATGCAGTGTTGCAGTGGGAATCACCTAAGTCTGTTTTTGAAGTTAGAAGCTTTCTTGGATTGGCAGGTTATTATCGGAGGTTCATTGAGGGATTCTCTAAGTTGGCGTTGCCATTGACGCAATTGACTCGAAAAGGGCAAGCGTATGTTTGGGATGCTAAGTGTGAGAAGAGTTTCCAAGAGTTGAAGAAGAGGTTGACTTCAGCTCCAGTGTTGATTTTGCCGAATCTGAAGGAATCGTTTGTTGTGTATTGTGATGCTTCTAAGATGGGTCTTGGTGGTGTGCTTATGCAAAATCGTCAGGTTGTGGCTTATGCTTCGAGGCAGTTGAAAGTGCATGAGAAGAATTATCCGACTCACGATTTGGAATTAGCAGCCGTAGTGTATGTGTTGAAGATTTGGAGGCATTATCTGTATGGTTCTAAGTTTGAAGTGTTCAGTGACCATAAGAGTTTGAAGTACTTGTTCGACCAGAATTAGGGGCTGTAGTTTGAGAAGAGGGTCCTAACTCAAGGGATTGATTAGGACTATTTTGTTAACTGTCGTAGGATTAGAAAATCATTCATAAGAATAGGTGCATCATAACAATTAGGGGAACGTAGATGATTCGAAAGACCTAAACTCATCTCTCTCTTATTCTTAAAAACCAATTTTATTTCAGCAATTACTTTTATGCAATCAAATCAATCTACTGCCTAGTGGCAAAACAAAACAACTTTTATACATCCTAAAGTACAACGTAATTGAATTATTGAGATCAAAACAGTCCTCTTGGGATCGATATTTTTACTACTTCGATAGTATTTGGTACACTTGCCAAAAAGCTATCAGATATGTTCGACGTTCATGCACAATTCAATGGCAGAGAACCTCAGAGGTTGAAGGTTCGATGCCTTGGTGTAACGTTAAGAGGTCTCAAGGATGAATTGGATGAATTCAACCAAGGAGTCAACCCCAGAGACACAAGGAGGGTGGAATACGTTCGTTATAAAGGTCCAACGCTCGACGAGGGGAGAATATCATTCAGTTGGGTGGAATTAACGAACGATGAAAAAGTGAGGAGCATGTTTTGGGAGCACAACATGTTCTAGTGGATCGATATGCGGGTAACGTTGCTAAGATCAACTGAAGATATTATCAACAATCTGATTCCGCCAGAAGATCATGATTAGGTAGGGATCGTGATTAGGTAGGGGATGCACCTTCAAACTACAACAATTGTCTTACCCTGAAATGGAAATTCAAACTTGTTAAATGCCAGTTCCCAAACATTCACCCGACAGTTCTATTGTTCCATTAAAAAGATTAAGTTCCTGTTAGGCTGGTTTAAATGAAGGTATTGAAGTGTCAAGGAATGCACCTCATTCTTTTGACACTTGAATACCATCATTTAAACCTAGCCTAAAAAGAATTTAATCTTTTGAATGGAATAATAAAACTTCTGGGTGAATGTTTGAGTTCTGGTGTTTAGCAAGTTTGAATTTACCATTTCAGAGGTAAGACAATTGTTGTAGTTTGAAGGTGTAACCCGAATGTAATGTAATGATAGGACATTTTTAGGAACATGTATTATTGAGAATCAGCTATATAAGTTATGATATCGAATTCCTTCATATAAGATGAGTGTCACGGAATGCACCACATTCGTTATGTGATGACTCGTCTTATATGAAGGAATTTGATGTGATAACATATATAGTTGATTATGCATAATACATGTTGTTTTGAATGGAACGATAATTTATTTATTCACTTTTTCGAATTTATTTATTCATTATGTTTTATTCGAATTCACGTTAGATTTAATCAGTTTTTATTCGAATACGCAATTTTTAATCGAAATTATTCAATGCTCGATTTTATTCAAAGTACCATAATGTAAAGCAAAATGTAGCAAAATGTGTGCGGCATATAAAAAAAACATAAAAAAAGATCCAAAAAAATTAGGCATTAGAAGCCATTGCATTCAATCATCTTCCTCGTCGCTTAACTCAATCGGGTTGTTCGCGACAGTCCCGGGGGCACCTGCTTTTGGTTGAGGACCAAAATAGCATGTCCTCCCGCTCCTCCTCAACCAAGAATGATTGTACACCAGCACCTTTGAATCCTTCTTTTTTACGGAACCATCACATTTGATTCCATGCCATGTCATAGGCGATTTTTCTTTCTTCTTCTCATCACCCTCCTTTTTGTTCATCTGAACGTTACCCTGATTCTGATTATGAGACATATCTACATAAACAAATTGGCGATCAAAAGCCAAACAAATCTTAACAATTCATAAAAACCTAAAATAATCCTAAACGATTCTGAAATTCTGGCTGGCTAGCAACAGAATGTTCTACGAGAAGTTCCAACACCAGGCACAGATAACAGATGTTGAATGCGATGTTTAGAACACCATGCTAGCAGTAAATGAAAATGAACAAGGAAAATAAATAACAGAAAGATAAAAGGCACAAGAGAATTGTTGACCCAGTTCGGTGCAACATCACCTACATCTGGGGGCTACCAAGCCAGGAAGGAAATCCACTAGTGTAGTCCTTATTCAATAGCTCTCAGCAAACCACGTTTGCACTATATGACCTAGGACCTACCCGTCTAGACTTCAACCTAGGAACTCCTAGATCTGAGATCCCATCTCACTCCCTTACAACATATCACAGCCTCTGCGATTCCCAAATTACAGACTCAAATAAAATGAGGTTACCCTAAAAAATAACAACTTGCAACCTTCCTTAAAAGCTTAGATGCAGTTCACAGTCTACCTAGCTCCTTACTTAAAAGCTTCGGAGTAGTGCACAATTTACAACTCAAAGTACAGTCCTAAACATGCATCAAGATGATACACGAAAGGCTCACAATCAAAAGACTCAAAACCTAAATAAACTCTATTTTGTAAAATGATGTCTTGAATAATTCTTCAGGTCTTGCATCCTCCTTTAAATACTGAAGCAAGGCGTGTCATTCCCTCAATCATGCTTCAGATCGGATCAGTGACTTAATATTCAATCAACATGGACGGATAAGGAAACTCCTAGATAGTAGGCTCATTAAAAGTCACATTATCATCTCCTTAAAAACACTTTCCTAAGTCATCACCATTCCCTTAGGAAATCACATCCGATCTGATTCTGTACTAAAAGCACGCAGCTTGACCAACAAGAATAAAGGCGTGGATTCCTTAAATAAAATAACGCGTGCGTAAATCAAGGCACAACTTCAGGGTACACAGAACTGTGCTAGGATGTTGGAACATTGTATCCAACATTACACATGAATATTTGTTTTAGCAAAAATGAAGCCAGCACACAAATATCCAACAATCTCCCCCTTTGGCAAATTTTTGGCTAAAACAAATTAAGGCCAATCCAATTAAATCAGAGAGATAACACACGCAACCTTTCCTTCAATCTTCAAAAACAAAATCTACCTTGAAGAAAGGTTCACAAACTCAAATTATCAATAAATACCCAAATACAGTTCTTCAGTCATCACACATAATCTTCAGGACATAGAAGAAGTATATTACAGATCTCTGAACCTACTTTTGTAATTTTTCAAATCATCATATGCAACAGTAGATAAGAGAAATAGGTACCATACTTGAAAAATCAGTGCCTTGCAGCAGCGGACATATAAGGAAAAATAAATTCCTATAACATCCTAGACAGTCAACTGTCACAACACGCTACTCAGAGAAACATAGGAAAAATAAATTCCCAGACAATATTTAGTAGCTCAAACAGAATGTTCCGTCATCCATAGGAACATTCAGGTACACAGAGAATTACTCCCCCTCAAGGATGCAACCATAGAGTAATTACTAACACGAATATTCTATTACTCCCCCTGAACACATGCACAAAAAGAATCTTGAGAAACCAAAACTCTTAACACATAGAATAAGAAAACTTCAGGACAGATTCAACCAAAACCTCAAGAAATATTCACCAACTAGCATAACCAAGCTATCAGACCTATCAAGGCCACACAGAGACATGTTCCAATTTCCTTATAGCAGCAACAGAGAACATGTACAACAGAAATACTGAGAAAAATAAATTCCCAGAACAACATCAAGATGTTGTAGCTTCAGTGCCAACATCTACACTAACTTGAAATAGTTGCAAAATAAATGCAACAGCAGAAAATACAGGCATAATATACATAAAGCTGCACAATAAATGCAGATAGAGAGACGATAATATCATTTTCTGCCCCTTTTTTGCCACAAAATATGCCAAACAGAAAGTTACAGACTTCAAGAGTAGATCATTGCCATGTATACCCCACAGTTCAAAGACGTGCGCATAAGAGAAAAACAGATAACACGTCTCACAAAACATATCATTACACTTCTTCATGCAGGAAAATGTCATCTAGATGTTTCAACATTATCAGGCACAACAACAACAACAGACAATATGATGCAGAAGCAAACATATACAATCACCTGCTTCCAGGAAAGACTTCACAGGCATTTATAGAAGAACATAAGTAAACATCTACTCCCCCTTTGTAGCCATAAATTCTGACAAGCTAATCAGAAAACTCCACACACTTTGATCACGACTTTCTGATACATCCTTCTTATCACCAACAGTCACAGTATTACCATCCTCATGATCAGAAATATTCTTACTTTGAGATCTTTCCTTATCAGATGCTGACTCAGCCACAAACTTTATTTGATCAGGTTGAACCAGGGATGTTGTAACATCCGACGCAACATCCGGTGCAATAGCAATTTTAAAAGCAGACACATAAACACTTTTATCAACATTAGCAACATTTAAACTAGACTGAACAAGGTTGTCAGACTTAGGCAAAATAGGTGGAACACCAATCAACACAGAGGAAGTCACAGAAGAACTTACATTTGGAGTTTTGGGTCTCCATTCTTTCCTAGCTTGAGCAATCTTACCACTGACCTTTGGTTGAACATATGGTTGAGGATATCCATGAAGTTTATAACAGTACGACCTTATGTGACCCTTTCTACCACAATGGTGACAAATCCAAGGACGAGCTATCTTTTTGCCATTCTGATGTCTTTGAGAATGTTTCAACATTGTCTTTTTAGTATAAACAACATATGTTCATGAAGGATCAAGAGCCTTGACACCTTTGTCATGTTCTTCCTTTCTTATCATCCCATGATCTTCAAAGGCATAAGCAAACTTTCTATTACGCTGTTTTTGATTGAGGAGTTTATAGTCAAATCCTACACCATTTGCCTTCCTTTTATCTTGACCTTCTGTCACATCATCTTCTAGAACTGTGGAACCATTTGTCATCATGTCAACTTGCTTCTTAACCTGTTCAAGTTGTGAGTTTAGAGAAGTTACCACATCATTGAGTTCTGAAATCCTTGTTAGATGACTACTCCTTTCTGTAAGTAGTTCATTGTTGATCTTCTTTTGTTCCAGTAACATCTTGCATATTTCTGCACTTCTGCAGTATAGATCCTCATAAGAAGTAGCTAGGTCATCATAGGCCAACTCTTCATCAAAGTTAGAGCCATCCAACAAAGGTTGTTTGTTCACAAATCCTCATGCCTTGTCCATTATGCCAGAAAGTATCTTCTCTGGATCTCACCTTAAACAAGCAGGGTGCCTGCTCTGATGCCAATTGAAATTCTGGCTGGCTAGCAACAGAATGTTCTACGAGATGTTCCAACACCAGGCACAGATAACAGATGTTGAATGCGATGTTTAGAACACCGTGCTAGCAGTAAATGAAAATGAACAAGGAAAATAAATAACAGAAAGATAAAAGGCACAAGAGAATTGTTGACCCAGTTCGGTGCAACATCACCTACATCTGGGGGCTACCAAGCCAGGATGGAAATCCACTAGTGTAGTCCTTATTCAATAGCTCTCAGTAAACCACGTTTGCACTATATGACCTAGGACCTACCCGTCTAGTCTTCAACGTAGGAACTCCTAGATCTGAGATCCCATCTCACTCCCTTACAACAGATCACAGCCTCTGTGATTCCCAAATTACAGACTCAAATAAAATGAGGTTACCCTCAAAAATAACAACTTGCAACCTTGCTTAAAAGCTTAGATGCAGTTCACAGTCTACCTAGCTTCTTGCTTAAAAGCTTCGGAGTAGTTCACAATTTACAACTCAAAGTACAATCCTAAACATGCATCAAGATGATACACGAAAGGCTCACAATCAAAAGACTCAAAACCTAAATAAACTCTATTGATAATCTGAGTGATAACATATTGAAATTCTGGCACGTTAGGCTTAAGATGTTCTAAACGATGTTCCAACACAAAACACAGTAAACAGATGTTGTATATGATGTTTAGAACATTAAGCTAACAGACATAAATATAATAAAACAAAGTAATAGACAGGAAAGAAAAGAGGCACAGAGAAATTGTTAACCCAATTCGGTGCAACGCCACCTACATCTGGGGGCTACCAAGCCAGGAAGGAAATCCACTAGTGCAGTTCGTATTCAAAAGCTCTCAGCAAACCACGTTTGCACTTATGACGTAGGACCTACCCCAACTAGACTTCAACCTAGGAACTCCTAGATCTGAGATCCCATCTCACTCCCTTACAAATGATCACAAACCCCTGTGATTCCCAATTACAGACTCAAATCAAATGAGGTTACCCTCAAAAATAACGACATGCAACCTTGCTTAAAAGCTTAGATGCAGTTCACAATCTACCTAAATCCTTGCTTAAAAGCTTCGGAGTAGTGCACAGTATTACAACTCAAAGTACAGTCCTAAACATGCATCAAGATGATACACGAAAGGCTCACAAGATATAAGACTCAAAACCTAAACAAAACTCTATTTTGTAAAACAATGTCTTGAATAATTCTTCAGGTCTTGCAGCCTCCTTTAAATACTGAAGCAAGGCGTGTCATTCCCTCAATCATGCTTCAGATCGGATCAGTGACTTAATGCTCAATCAACATGGTCGGATAAGGAAACTCCTAGAAAGTAGGCTCATTAAAAGTCACATTATCATCTCCTTAAAAAACTTTCCTAAGTCATTTTAACAATTCCTTAAGAAATGACATATGTTCTGATCTCCTCATAATTGCACACAGTTCAGACCAACAAGCAAGCGCGTGCGTAAACATAGGCAAGGACAGATCGTACAGACCAGGTCTGGATGTTGGAACATTCTGTTCCACATCTGAAGTGAATATTTGTTTTAGGCAAAAGTGAAGCCAACATACAAATATCCAACAATCTCCCACTTTGGAAATTTTTTAGCTAAAACAAATTAAGCATACACCTGTTAAAACAGAGAGATAGCACACACAACCTTTCCTTCAATCTTCACAATAAAATCCTCCTTGAAGAAAGGTTCACATTCTCAGATTTCTAAAAGATACCAAAATATTGTTCTTCAGTCAACACACATAATCTTCAGGACATGGAAGAAATATATTACAGGTCTCAGATTCTGCTTCCAATATTTTTACACAACAATTAACACATGGAAAAAACAGACAAGAGAAACTAGAAGGTATCAGAGCGAAAATCAGAGTCTTGCAGCAGAGGACGTATAAGGAAAAATAAATTCCTGTACATCCTTAACAGACAGTCAACTGTCACAACACGCTACTTAGAGAAATATAAGAAAACAATATTTAGTAGCTCAAACCAGCAGGATGTTCCAACATTCACAGGAACATTCAGGGACACAAAAGTTTACTCCCCCTCAAGGAGCACAAACATATATCTTTTACTCCCCCTAAATACATGCATAAATAATATATACATATTTTTTTTTTACAAACATACAAGAAAGCCAGAAAAACAAAATCACCAGAATCAGATGTCTCAACATCCGTAGGCACATAGTCAGGACATATACAACATGGATATATCTACTCCCCCTTTTTAGCCATAAAATATGCCAAATTAAGAATTGATAAAAGCATAAATTACAGCTAAAGGTACCTGACACTCTAAATAGTGGTTGCTATTCCTCATGAATGCAAACACTCAGCTTGCTCCTTAGTTTCTCAAATTGCTTGACATCTAAGGCTTTTGTGAAGATGTCAGCCAATTGTTCTTCAGTTGTCAAATGCTCCAGAGTTACTACCTTGTCCTCAACAAGATGCCTAATGAAGTGATGCCGGATGTCAATGTGCTTTGTTCTGCTATGTTGTATAGGATTCTTGGTGATGTTGATAGCACTTAAATTATCACAGTACAATGTTAGAAAATTTTGTTGAACATCATACTCTTCCAGCATTTGCTTCATCCAGACTAACTGAGAGCAGCTACTTTCTGCAGCAATATATTCTGCTTCTGCTGTTGATAGAGACACAAAATTTTGTTTCTTGCTGAACCAAGACACTAGATTGTTCCCAAGGAAGAAACAACCACTTGAAGTACTCTTTCTGTGATCTGCACTACCTGCCCAATCTGCATCACAATAGCCAATCAACCTGCAATTTCCACTGTGAGAATAGAGAATTCCATAGTCTGTGGTGCCATTTATGTACTTCAGAATCCTCTTGACTTGAACAAGATGACTCATTTTGGACTCTGCTTGATATCTAGCACAAACCCCTACAGCAAAAGTTATGTCAGGTTTGCTTGCTGTAAGATATAGGAGACTTCCAATCATGCTTCTGTACAGACTTTGATCAACAGCTACACCATTTTCATCTTTGGATAACTTTAAGTGAGTGGCTGCTGGTGTTCTTTTATGACTGGCATTGTCTAGCCCAATCTTCTTCACAATATTCTTGGCATACTTGCTCTGGGAAATGAATATTGTGTCTTTCATCTGCCTGACTTGCATACCAAGAAAGTAAGTCAGTTCTCCCACAAGACTCATCTCAAATTCAGACTACATCTGATGAACAAAATGTTGAACCATCTGATTCGACATTCCTCCAAACACAATGTCATCAACATAGATCTGTGTTATCATGAGTCTTCCTTTGTCCTTCTTAACAAACAAGGTCTTGTCTGTTCCTCCCTTCTTGTATCCTTGATGGGTCAGAAATTTTGTGAGTCTTTCATACCAAGCCCTAGGTGCTTGCTTCAACCCATACAGTGCCTTCTTCAGTTTGTACACATGATCAGGAAAATTTGGATCAACAAATCCCTTTGGTTGCTCAACATAGACTTCTTCATGGAGATACCCATTTAAAAAGGCACTCCTCACATCCATCTGAAATAATTTGAACTTCAGGATACAAGCCACTCCCAATAGTAATCTAATAGATTCCAATCTGGCTACAAGTGCAAATGTTTCATCAAAGTCTAGTCCCTCTACTTGTGTATAACCTTGTGCTACTAGTCTTGCCTTGTTTCTGGTAACAGTGCCATTTTCATCTGACTTGTTTTTGTAGATCCATTTAGTACCAATGACATTTATGTCATTTGTTCTTGGCACCAGATCCCATACTTCACTTCTTTTGAACTGGTTGAGTTCTTCTTGCATGGCTTCAATCCAGAAATCATCAGTGAGAGCTTCCTTCACGTTCTTGGGTTCAAATTTGGATACAAAACATGAGTTGGAGATAACATCATTAGCTCTTCTGGTTCTGATTCCTTGATCTGGATTTCCAATAATGAGTTCTTGAGGATGATTCTTCTGAATTCTAATTGAAGGTCCTTTGCTTGTTTCTCCATGTTCCAGCTCAGTATCCTCAGAGTTAGTTTCAGGTTCTTCAACAACTTCAGGAATTACATTTTCTTGAGCAGATGTTTCAGGATATGCTTCAACACCTGGTACAACTTCAAGCATTGGTTATGTAACCATATCATCTACCACCACATTGATGGATTCCATAACAACTTGAGTTCTGTTGTTAAACACTCTATAGGCTCTGCTGTTAGTGGAGTAACCCAGAAAACTCCTTCATCACTCTTTGGATCCATTTTTCTTCTGTAATCTCTATCTGCTAGAATGTAACACTTGCTACCAAAGATATGGAAATATTTTACAGTCGGCTTTCTTTCCTTCCATGGCTCATACAAGGTAGTTGTAGTACCTGTTCTCAGAGTGACTCTGTTATGAACATGACAAGCTGTATTCATAGCTTCTGCCCAGAAATAAAGTGGTAGGTGTTAAACATGTAACATTACTCTGGATGATTCTTGTAGAGTCCTATTCTTCCTTTCCACCACTCCATTCTGTTGAGGTGTTATGGGAGATGAGAACTCATGCATGATTCCTTCATCTGCACAAAATTCATGAAATCTGGAGTTTTTAAATTATGTTCCATGATCACTTCTTATCCTTACAATACCTCTATTTTTCTCTCTTTGTAGTTGGATGCAAAGTTCCTTGAGTGATTCAAAGGTGTCAGATTTCTCTCTGATAAAGTTCACCCAGGTATATCTTGAAAAATCATCAACTACCACCAGAACATACTTCTTTCCACCAATGCTAGCTACTTGCATGGGTCCCATTAAATCAATATGAAGAAGTTCAAGTGTTTTTGTGGTTCCTTGATGTTCCAACCTAGGATGGGACATCCGAGTCTGTTTACCAACTTGACATTCACCACAAATACTTCTATCAGTGATTTCCAGTTTGGGTATACCTCTGATTGCTTCTAGGGAGATAGCTTTATTTATTCCTTGCATATTCAAGTGGCCTAGTTTTTGATGCCACAGTTTTACCTCTTCAGCTTTGCTCAGCATGCATGAGGATATCAGAGCCTGTTCTTGAGAGATCCACAAGTTGCAATTGTCCTTAGACCTAGCACCCTTCATACTCACCTTACCCTTCTCATCTAGAATCTGGCACTCAGTTTTACTAAAATTTACACTTAGCCCCTGATCACATAGTTGACTAATACTTATCAGGTTGGCTGCCAGTCCTTTGACCAACAAAACATTGTTCAGTCTAGGTGATCCTTCACTAACTAAATCTCCAATCCCCACAATCTTACCTTTACCACCATCCCCAAATGTGACATAACTTTTGGCATAAGGTCTGACATTTCCTAGAAAATTGTCCATCCCTATCATGTGACGAGAACACCCGCTATCAAAGTACCAGTCTTCACTGGAGGATGCTCTTAAGGAGGTATGGGATATTAGACCTAAGCATTTAGGTTTCCACTCCTTCTTGACCCCTCTCAAGGTTGAACTAGGTTGATGTTGTCTAGGTACACCATACAGATCAAAACAAAAAGGTGTTTTATGACCCTATCTGTGGCAAAAATGACACTTCCAAGAGGAATTCTCTTTCACTGAGTCAGTTTTAGGATGTTGTACAGAATGTTCCAACGTTGGACCTCTACCAGTGACATTATCTATTCTAATTAAAGCTACAAACTTAATTTTCTTTACTGGTTTTCCTTTCTTGGCCTTATGATAATGTTCTAAAGCCTGAATATAGCTACTGTTTTGTTGTTCCTGTTTCAGGTGTTCATGTGTAAAGCCTATGCCATTTGGTTTACCTATCACTTGACCTTCTAACATCCTATCTAGAACATCAGTTCCAGTGGTCATCATTCTAACTTGTTTAAGGACATTATCAAGTTGAGAATTGAGTAACATTACCTCTTTGTTTAGATCAGAGATTTTAGCCAGATGACCAATCCTTTCTTCCTGAAGATGATTAATGATTTCTTCCTGCTCCATCACATGCCTGGAAGTGCTTTCATCATGAATGCCTTGATAACCATAAGACACAGTTACCTTCTCATAGTCAGAATCCTCATTTTCAGACCCAGATTCCACTCTCACATTCATAGCACTGACACGTTTAGCAGCATCACTTTCAACATCTCCATTTGTTCCTTCATCATCATACCAGGAAACAATCATCCCTTTCTTTTGCTTCTTGAGAAACGTTGCACATTCAGTTTTGATGTGACCATAACCTTCACACTCATGACATTGTACTCCTTTGTAACGGTTGTTTTTCTCTTCATTTCTGTCATACCTTTGATTACCTTGTTGCATGTCAGTGTTCCATCTGATGTTCTGCCCATTTCCTCTGGATCAGATGCTTACTTGTTTGAGAATCTTGTTAAACTGTCTCCCTAGCATTACAAAGTCCTCTGAAAAATTCTCATCCTCTATACCATCTTCTGAAGACAGACTCAAATGAATTAGCAATGTCAAGGACATTAATGTAGTAATCATGTATAGTCTCATCCTCCTGCATTCACAGACTTTCAAACTTGGTCGTCAGGAGTTGAATCCTTGAGCTCTTCACCTTGGAGGTACCTTCATGAGCTGTCTTCAGAATGTCCCAAGCATCTTTGGCAACATCACACTTTTTGATGAGTCTGAACATATTTTTGTCCAATCCATTGAAAAGAGCATTTAGGACCTTGGAGTTTGCAAGAGACAGTTCATCTTCTGGCAGTGTCCACTCATCTTCTGGCTTCAAAACCGCAGTTTTGTTGCCATCTTTGTCAAGAACAACTGGATGTTCCCAACCTTTCATCACAGCCTTGCAAGTCTTGTTGTCAATAGACTTGAGATAGACACTCATACGTGACTTCCAGTAGTCATAATTTGTTCCATCTAGTAACGGTGGTCTATTAACAAAACCTCCTTCTTTCTCCATATTGCCAGAATAGATCTCCTCTGGATCTCACCCAATAACAGGCAGGGTGCCTGCTCTGATGCCAATTGAAATTCTGGCACGTTAGGCTTAAGATGTTCGAAACGATGTTCCAACACAAAACACAGTAAACAGATGTTGTATATGATGTTTAGAACATTAAGCTAACAAACATAAACATAATAAAACAAAGTAATAGACAGGAAAGAAAAGAGGCTCGGAGAAATTGTTAACCCAGTTCGGTGCAACATCACCTACATCTAGGGGCTACCAAGCCAGGAAGAAAATCCACTAGTGCAGTCCGTATTCAGCAAACCATGTTTGCACTTATGACCTAGGACCTACCCCAACTAGACTTCAACCTAGGAACTCCTAGATCTGAGATCCCATCTCACTCCCTTACAACTGATCACAAACCCCTGTGATTCCCAATTACAGACTCAAATCAAATGAGGTTACCCTAAAAAATAACAACATGCAACCTTGCTTAAAAGCTTAGATGCAGTTCGCAATCTACCTAACTCCTTGCTTAAAAGCTTCAGAGTAGTGCACAGTGTTACAACTCAAAGTACAATCCTAAACAAGCATCAAGATGATACACGAAAGGCTCACACGATATAAGACTCAAAACCTAAACAAAACTCTATTTTGTAAAACAATGTCTTGAATAATTCTTCAGGTCTTGCAGCCTCCTTTAAATACTGAAGCAAGGCGTGTCATTCCCTCAATCATGCTTCAGATCGGATCAGTGACTTAATGCTCAATCAACATGGCCAGATAAGGAAACTCTTAGAAAGTAGGCTCATTAAAAGTCACATTATCATCTCCTTAAAAAACTTTCCTAAGTCATTTTCACAATTCCTTAAGAAATCACATATGTTCTGATCTCCTCATAATTGCACACGGTTCAGACCAACTCAAGCTGGTGTGGATTCCTTCATTCAAGCAAGCACGTGCGTAAACATAGGCAAAGCACAGATCGTACAGACCAGGTCTGGATGTTGGAACATTGTGTTCCACATCTGAAGTGAATATTTGTTTTAGGCAAAAGTGAAGCCAACATACAAATATCCAACAATCCAGATTATCAATAGAGTTTATTTAGGTTTTGAGTCATTTGATTGTGAGCCTTTCGTGTATCATCTTGATGCATGTTTAGGACTATACTTTGAGTTGTAAATTGTGCACTACTCCGAAGCTTTTAAGCAAGGAGCTAGGTAGACTGTGAACTGTATCTAAGCTTTTAAGCAAGGTTGTGTGTGAACTGTGTACTTTGAGTCTCAGATTTCTGCACTTCTGAAGTATAGATCCTCATAAGAAGTAGCTAGGTCATCATAGGCCATCTCTTCATCAAAGTTGGAGCCATCCAACAAAGGTTGTCTGTTCACAAATCCTCCTGCCTTGTCTATTATGCCAGAAAGTATCTTCTCTGGATCTCACCCTAAAACAAGCAGGGTGCCTGCTCTGATACCAATTGAAATTCTGGCTGGCTAGCAACAGAATGTTCTACCAGATGTTCCAACACCAGGCACAGATAACAGATGTTGAATGCGATGTTTAGAACACCGTGCTAGCAGTAAATGAAAATGAACAAGGAAAATAAATAACAGAAAGATAAAAGGCACAAGAGAATTGTTGACCCAGTTCGGTGCAACATCACCTACATCTGGGGGCTACCAAGCCAGGAAGGAAATCCACTAGTGTAGTCCTTATTCAATAGCTCTCAGCAAACCACGTTTGCACTATATGACCTAGGACCTACCCGTCTAGACTTCAACCTAGGAACTCCTAGATCTGAGATCCCATCTCACTCCCTTACAACAGATCACAGCCTTCGTGATTCCCAAATTACAGACTCAAATAATATGAGGTTACCCTCAAAAATAGCAACTTGCAACCTTTCTTAAAAGCTTAGATGCAGTTCACAGTCTACCTAGCTCCTTGCTTAAAAGCTTCAGAGTAGTGCACAATTTACCACTCAAAGTACAGTCCTAAACATGCATCAAGATGATACACAAAAGGCTCACAATCAAAAGACTCAAAACCTAAATAAACTCTATTTTGTTAAATGATGTCTTGAATAATTCTTCAGGTCTTGCATCCTCCTTTAAATACTGAAGCAAGGCATGTCATTCCCTCAATCATGCTTCAAATCGGATCAGTGACTTAATGCTCAATCAACATGGCCGGATAAGGAAACTTCTAGAAAGTAGGCTCATTAAAAGTCACATTATCATCTCCTTAAAAACACTTTCCTAAGTCATCACCATTCCCTTAGGAAATCACATCCGATCTGATTCTGTACTAAAAGCACGCAGCTTGACCAACAAGAATAAAGGCGTGGATTCCTTAAATAAAATAATGTGTGCGTAAATCAAGGCACAACTTCAGGGAACACTGAACTGTGCTAGGATGTTGGAACATCGTATCCAACATTACACATGAATATTTGTTTTAGCAAAAATGAAGCCAACAACAAATATCCAACATATTCTACAACATATCATAAAAAAACCTAAACTAATCCTAACAATTCAACAACAATTCATAAAAACCTAAACTAATCCTAAACGATTCTACAACATATCATAAACTAATTCCTAACAATTCTACGACAATATTAGATTCAACTATAATCTACATTCAAATCATAAAATCAACAAAACCTCTATAATCAAAATTTAACGAAAAATTCTAACAATTCAATCACAAAAAACCAATGCAATAGGATTCAAAACACTTACTTGATTTTGTGATTGAAATTGGCTTGGAATGGCTGAAAATCGCACCTTAGAATTCCAAAAACGCAACAATGGAGTTTTCGAAACTCCTCTGTTCTTATAACAGATCACGCAGTGACAGTTAACTACCGCTGGCACCAGCGGAAGTTAACTACTGCCGGATTGCTCAACGGTAGTTAACTACCGCTGGGGGTATTTAAGGAATTTCCATGTGTTAAAGTATTGAATGCCAAAACAACAATTTTCTACACTTATAGGCATATCATTCACAGATCATCGAACACAAGCCCAACTTAGGCCCACTCCACTAAGGCCGGAAGCGCTACTTGCACCCTTATTTTACATGAAAATTGCCTTTTTGACATCAAAAACTTCCTAAAAATACAAGTAAAATACTTAAATGCCCCCAACGGTAGTTAACTACCGTTAAGGACCCGGCAGCAGTTAACTACCATCCAGCGGTAGTTAACTGCTGCTGAGTTACTTTCTTCAATTTATTGTTGTATGTTCTTCGTGAAGCTTGCTCAAAATCAACCAAATTGAACAATAAAAACATTTTCAGTCCGATTGCATTAAATTCCACCATTATCATACACAAAAGAACAACCAGATTCCATTACTTCATTACATCTTCAAGATCTAAAAGAAACTGCTAATTAAAATTACCAATGGTTCCTAAAATTATATCCTATCAAATTTAAGAACTAGTAAACTTGGTCACAGCCTTGGTACCCTCAGAAACATCATGTTTGGCCAATTCACCAGGAAGAACAAGTCTGACAGCAATTTGAATTTCCCTTGAAGTGATTGTTGGCTTCTTGTGATTCTTGAGCAAGCTTCACGAAGATATCATTGATGGCAAAAGGGAGGATGGGGCTGTAAGATAGCAAAAGGGATATGACATGGAAAGACAGTGAAAAAAAGAAAGAGAAATAGATGGAGAGAACGTACAGCAATAATTGAAGAAAGTAATTTAGCAGTAGTTAACTACCGCTGGGCCAGCGGTAGTTAACTGATGCCGGGTCCTCAACGGTAGTTAACTACCGCTGAAGACATTTAAGTATTTTACTTGTGTTTTTAGGAAGTTTTTGATGTCAAAAAAGCAACTGTCATTTTACATAAGGCCACTATCCAGTAGATAAGAACATAAGTCCCTCCTTACTTTATTAACGACCGACAATTACAAGACCACACCACCCATAACCGTCAACCAACGACAAATGCCTCATCAGTCACAAATCACAACCTCTAACCTTATAAAGAAGGATTTCAATAGTCCTCCACAGTACAATTCTATTCACCCTAAGGTTATGTTTGGATTGGTGGTAAGTGATGGAATGGAGTGGTAAGTTGTTATATTCCATTCAATCTTTCAATTTTTCATTCCACCCAATTTGGGGTGTATGCAATGGAATGAGACTTTATAACTCAAATATTACCCTTTTACCCTTTATCTTCATTTTATCAATGTATTGTTTGCTATTACTCTCAAATGCACTCTACTTGAAGTTTTTTCAATTAACACATATTTTACTGTACATATTTTAATTTGAAACGTTTGTTTCTAGTTGAGGTGCTGATGCTATTTTTGTTGTGTATTCCCTTTATGATCATTCTGTTTTCTAGCAATATTCCTTTCAAACTACCTATGCTTCGTCAGACATGCCGAGTTGGTGACATTACATTCTTTTCTTTTCATTTTTGATAGAATTCCTATCTTGAATTTGTGAAATGAATTTCAATTTCTTCTTTTCTTTATTAAAACAAAATAAAATCCTCTATGCATACAAGTTTGGTGATAATTTTAATTTTTTTTTTAGAGAAAAGTAATAATTTTAATTTGTTCTCTTGTGGGAAAACGTAAAATCGTAAAAGGGCCTCAAATCACGGAGCGATTAGCTTTATCTTCTACGATTACATAGTTAAAACCTTTCTTCAACGTCTTCTCTTATACGATTACCTAGTTTTAACCTTTCTCAACCGTTTTTTCATCGTTTTTTCTCACTCTTTCACCTTGTTATCCTTCCCTAGACAGATTTCAAACCTGTTTATGGATAGTTGAATCCTTTGTTTGCACTTTGTGCGTTTTTTCTTATTTCTTCATTTACTTTGCAAATCGTAAAGTGAATTAATTTTGTTTAGGGTTTCTTCTTGTTTTCTTCCCTCAACTAGGGTTTCTTGGGTTATCTTTACAATTTGTTTATCTTTACAATCTGCTAAGTTTTCCCACACTTTAGCCTAGTACGATTCACCACTCCCTTGATTCTTTAGCCAATTCCAGACCCCCCATCATATTGTTGGACTCCTCACCCAACTGTGCTCTAGATTTCTGGACAATCTTTTCTTCCTCTTTCTGCTCTCCATCAACCATTCCTGATACCTGTCATCATGGAAAATCATAAAGGCAAAGAAATTATTAACAATCAATCACATGATCACAATGAAACAAGGAACAATAACATTCACATACCTCTCAAAATCAAGAAGCTGGATATTCCATCTGTGACATCTGGGCACTATCAAGATCCAGGAGCCTCCACAAATGCTGGCCAGCCCAGTTATCAAGATTTCCACACCCAACCTGCAAACAATCAGCCAAGAACCTATCAAGAAAATGGTGATCAAGATTCTGGTGGAGCCAACATGTACTCAGAAGGGCCTTTCTTTATGTATGAAGAAGAAGTTGTGGAAGAAGGCATAAAACAGTGCACAAATAGCTTATTGGGAAAACTTCTAACTACCAAACAAATCCCTAAACAGGTTCTCTACAGTTCTCTTAAGGGCATATGGTGCAATCCTACTGGCTTCAAGATTACAGAGCTTGAAGACAATCTATTCCAGTTTTCCTTTGAAAAGGAAAGAACCATTACCAGAATCCTCAAATGTGAGCCTTGGATCATCAGGAATGTGTGGCTGAAATTACACTTATGGAACAGAGATATAAACATTCAAGAACTGGAATTTCAGAGAGCACCACTATGGATACAGCTATGGGGTCTCCCTCTGCATTGCAAAACAGTTGCCATGGGACTTCAACTGGGAGCCCAATTAGGTACAGTAGAGGAAGCTGCCATCTATGACTACCCAGACAATGCTAAAATTATCAAAATCAAGGTGCAATTTGACATCAACAGTCCTATCAGAACAGGAATGTATATTGGAAATGGAAATGATGGTATCAACTGGGTTGATTTTAGGTATGAAAATCTCCCTCTATTCTGCTTTTACTGTGGTTTAATTGGTCATAGTGTAGAAAACTTTGAGGATGCCTCAGCCATACCACTTGAGGGAGCAACTAATCCTAGGTGCCCTTGGCTTAGATCCAATGTCTATGGAAAAAGAATACTTGAAAAAAAGGACCAGATGTTTCACAGCAATCCAAAGAAGTCTGTTAGTGGGAAACAATTCAGCCCTGTGCCAAAAGCCATGATTGAGATGATGGCAAACCGCAAGCTTAACAAGGAGAAAGCACAACAGAGGACTAATGAAAGAGGATCCACTACACCAACTACTGATCAAAATAGGAATGCTTAGACAGCTCAAAACTCCAATCCACTTAAGAGAAAAACCATACCTGAGGTGATTACACCTCAAAATCAGCAGTCAGTGTCAGACAATAGTATAATGGCAAGCCTTGTCAACAAGGCTAGCCAAGGATTATGAAAATTCTAGCTTGGAACTGCAGAGGTTTGGGAAAACCTCATGCAGTTAGAAATGTTAAGCAGCTCCTAAAGGTCCATTGCCCTGATGTTGTCTTCCTTAGTGAAACTAAACTCTGTGAGTCTGACCCTAATCTCAAAACTAAGCTTTGTTCTAATTTTTTGCAAAATTACCTTCTTGTTAATTGTGCAAAAAACAAAGGTAAAAGGTCTGGAGGTCTAGTTATGATGTGGAAAACTGATGTAAATTTGACCATTCTCAATCATAATGAAAGATATATTGACTGTTATATCTCGTCTTAATAATTGCAACTCTTGGTATGCTACAGGTTTATATGGCTACTCCACTCATAATGATAAGAAAAAATCTTGTGATCTTATTAGAACTATCAGTTCTAGCGATCAACATGACAACTGGATTATTTTTGGAGATTTTAACAAGATTTTAAATAGAGTAAATTACACTCCCCTCCCTTCAAAGATGCTTGAATTACACTCCCCTCCCCTCTTATGTTAAAATATACACTCCCCTCCCTTGAAAAGTAAAATTTATAATCTCCTCCCCTATAAATGCTTGAATTACATCCCCCCCTTAATAATATATGGACTACACTTTAATCTATTTTAACATAAATAAATATTTTTATAATATATATTAATTTTGAATCACCATTTAAAAAATATAAATTCGTTTCTTTATAATCTAAATGTCAATTACAATTAAATTTAAATCTTTTGTTATTAATTTTATAATTTAGAGTATAAAATTCACTTTTAAATAACCATACTTAATCGACTTTAGTAATTTTTTAAATATTTTAATTTTATTTTGGGTTGTTTCATATTTTATAATAGGGTTTAAAACTATATGTTAATGAAATTGTGAATAAAAAATAGAGAAAGATATGTATTCAAAATTTGATTATATTAAAATGAACCCGCAATACTATTTTTCTTTGAAGTGTGTTAGATTATTTTTTTCTAGATTATTAGAAATAAAAAAAAATTATTGAGGGACTAAAGCGTAGATTTTAACTTAAGAGGGGAGGGAAATGTAATTCAAGCTTCTCTTAAGGGAAGGGAGTGAAATATTTTCTAATATGTTTTGAATAAGAGGGGAGGGGAGTGTATATTTTAACATAAGAGGGGAAGGGATTGTAATTTACTCTTTTAAATAATAATGAGAAAATGGGTGGCAATCCTATTGATACTAGACTTTCTGATTACTTCCATAATACCATTAATGATTGTAATCTCATTGATTTAGGCTACATAGGTGACAAGTTTACTTGGGCAAATAATCAGTCTGCCAAAACACACATAAAAGAGAGACTAGATAGATTTTTAGCCACCTCTAATTGGATTAGTACATACCCAAACTACAATAATAAGCATCTCCTACGATATGCTTCTGATCATTGCCCTATGCTTTTGGAATTTTGGACTAACAATACTTGCAGGTATTCAAAGAATAATAGTCAGATCTTGAGGTTTGAGCAACTATGGCTTCAAAATGATGACAGTAGTACTATTGTTAAAAAGTTCTTGGCAGCATAGCACAGGTGACACTATAAATAGATTAAAGGACTCCTTACAACACCTTCACAGCTGGGGAAAGGAAAAATTTGGGGACATTACTAAAAAAATCTCAGTCATTCAACAAAAGTTAAAGCATCTCAAGAGGGCTATACCTGATGACAATACCATCCAGAAGATAAAGGAACATGAAAGAGATCTTGATGAACTCATGAAAGAGGATGAGTTGTGGTGGGCACAAAGAGCAAAATCCAATTGGCTCAAGTCAGGGGACAAAAACTCTAAGTATTTTCATTTAAAAGATTCCCAAAGAAAGCAAAAAAATAAAATCAGCAACATCCAGGATACCTATGGTCATACTTGGAGTGATCAAGACAAGATAAATTCTACTTTCATTGATTATTTTAAAACTATCTTTAACACTGATAATCCTATTAGTTTTCAGAATACTTTAGAAGTGGTCAAGGATAGAGTTCCTAAGGAGCACCAAAGCTTTTTGCAACAAACTTTCAGTGCCACAGAAGTTTTTGAGGCTATTCAGCAAATGAAGAGTACAGCTGCTCCTGGACCTGATGGTTTACCAACCCTCTTCTATCAGTCCTATTGGGATATTGTTGGCACTGACATTACCAATTTTGTTCTCAATATCCTTAATAATAATGGAGATCCGGGTAATATCAATTACACTTATCTTTGTCTTATTCCTAAGATTAAAAATCCTATTATGCCATCTGACTATAGACCTATTGCCCTTTGTAATGTTTTGCTTAAGATTGTCACAAAAACCATTGCAAACAGACTCAAAAAGATCCTGCCTGATATTATAAGCCCTCAACAAAGTGCATTTCTACCTAATAGACTTATCACTGACAACACCATTCTTGCTCTGAAGGATTTCACTACTTAAAAAAACTTAAAAATAAAAAGAAAGGTGTGGTTGGGATTAAACTTGACATGGAAAAGGCTTATGATAGGGTAGAATGGAACTTTCCAGAGGCTACTCTTATAACTATGGGGTTTCCTATGAACTTAGTCAACACCATTATGCGTTGTGTTAGAAGTGTTTCTTTATCCATTCTTATTAATGGGGTCCCAACACCAGTTTTCAAACCCAGGAGGGGTATAAGACAAGGAGATCCCTTATCTCCTTATCTTTTCATTCTTTGCGCTGATGTGCTTTCTGGGCTTATCAATAAGTACCATGATCAAAACAAACTTCATGGGATTTCTATAGCAAAAAGTGCTCCTATTTTATCTCATCTATTTTTTGCTAATGACAGCATGGTGTTTTGCAGGGCAAACAAGACAGAAGCTAAACATCTGATGGATATCTTTACAAATTATCAGAAAATTTCTGGTCCAAAAATCAACCTTCATAAATCAGAAATGGTGTTCAACCCAAATCTGGCTCCTCATATCCAATCAGAGTTTCAGCAATTTATGCCCATCAAAATTACTAATAACATCAACAAGTACCTAGGGCTTCCTACTCAAGTGGGAAGATCCAAGAATCAAATCTTCAACTTTATAATAGAAAGAGTTAGAAAGAAGCTTAAAGGTTAGAAGGAGAAGAATTTATCGTTCTCAGGTAGAGGTGTCCTAATCAGGGCTGTGATCCAAGCTATCCCTACCTATGTTATGAGCACTTTTCTTATTCCCCAAGGTATCTGTGACAGAATTGAAAAAGCTATTTGTAGCTTTTGGTGGGGAGGTAATGGAGAAAAGAGAATGATTCATTGGAAAAGCAGAGAGTTTCTCTTCAAATCAAAATTCAATGGTGGGCAAGGCTTCAGAACAATGCGCACCTTCAATGAAGCACTACTGGCAAAACAGGTGTGGAGACTACTTAAATATCCACAATCTCTGCTCTCTAATTGCCTTAAGGCTAAATACTACCCAAACACAGATATTCTGAAGGCCAGGAGGGGTAGCAATCCCAGCTATGTATGGAGCAGCATTTATCATACTAAATGGGTCATTCAAAAAGGAGGATGTTTGTAGACCATGATTTTCGGGTGTCAATCCATTAATTGGTTTTGAACCCTCAATCGTTTGGACTTTCTCGATTTTTCATGGGAAGGGAAAATGAGTTAAACCCTTTATTTGGATCCGTGGGTTGATTACGATTAGGGAAGGTGTTAGGCACCCGCATCGTCCACGGTACTCCGTGGGAACCTCTTTCTAACTTTATTTTATTTGAAAATTTATTGCTTAAAGTATAAGTAAGAGAATGGAGAGAGAATAAGTAGGAGTTTTTGTTATTTTTATTTAATCGATTTGGAAGGAATAAACTCTTGCCTACGTACCCTTAAAAGGGATCAAAACCGCCGTAGTTCTCTCTTAAAAATATTTTTTTTGTGGGTTAGGTTGATTTTAATTTGATTTTGATAAAGGTTTTAAGAAGGGTTGCGAGACCTCAAGGTATAGAAGAATAAAATAGAAATGAGGTTGTTTCATTTTATTTAAGAAATTTAGTCTAAGTTTAATTAAGATTCATTAGGAGTTTGGTTAAGAAAATAAAAAGGAAAAATCAACTTGGATTTGGATCCAAGGTTTATTAAGAAAATATTTGACTTTTGCTTATTTGATTTTTGAGATAAAAAGGTTTTTCTAACGGTGAACTAACGTAACGATGCGAAAAGTAAAGCGAGGTAAAAGCGATAAGTAAAGTGATATGGTGTCGGTGCAAGTGTCGGTGCTTGTGTTACCTACATTATTACAAAAAATTCCTAGATACATTCTATGGCCTCTTTGCCAAGCTACAACCAATGGTAAAAATATACATCCATTTCCTAATTATACACAATAAAATCAATGACAATAATAAAATGGATGATGCATGCAATAATTATAAACAAAAAAACAAGAGATAAAAATATACCACAATTAATATCAAGACAAGCATATTAAAAAAAGAACAATACGAGAAAAGCAATAAAAATGAACAACCAAGTAACAAGTAAAATTAAAGTGTTTAAAAATGCAAGGAATAAAATTTTAGAAGCAATTAGGGTACTAAAACTGAAAACAGTGGTGCAAATATTAAAACAGTAGAAAACAATTGAACAGAATTAGGCCTAATGCCTAAAATAGTTGGGCTCAGGCTGGGCAGTTCTGGACCATTAGATGAATCAAGAGGTCCAGAACTGAATCCAAAAGAAATCATCACAGCCACAGGATCAAAGATCCAACGGTTTAAAAAACAGGAACACAGTGCATTACAAGAAGCATAGGCGCGAAAAACCCACTCTAAGAGCATCACTGACCGTCAGATCTGAGATCTGACAGTCTAAGCTTGAGATCACATGGTGAAGCTATGATTGTACACACACAGGATTGGACAAACAAATAATAGTATAAAAGAGAGCTTGACAAAAAAACATCACAAATACATACTTCTCTTTAAACAAAAACGGTTTTAGAGAGAGAAGGTGTAACTTCTCTCTAAAAAATTTCCAGCCATCTTCATCTTCTCCAAATCTCCGATGCGGTGGTCGGCCGGCCATCTATGGCGGCGTCGCCGCGCCGGAGGTAGCAACCACCTTCTTTTTTAAAACCAAATACACGTACAGACTTCCTTTTTCTTCCTCATTTCATTTCTTCAATCGTTTTTCAAAAATAAACAACAACAAAGTCTAGATCTATGGTTTTAACTTCGGACTCAAACTCAAAAAAATTTCAAAAGTAGTTTGAAATAATCACTGCATATACACACTAAACCACAGTCAAAAGATTAAAAGAGAAAGGAATCGATTACCTCTTATCCTCGTTTTGAAAACTGCTTCGGTTGGAGTGGAAATCACTTGAATCCGCCTCTTCTTCTTCAAACTCGGTTATGTTTGTTGTTGTTCTTGCTCGATTTGTTGCTTGACGAGTCCGATCTGCTAGCTCCTTGTTCTTCTCGGTTCGGTTATGGTGAAAACGAACTCAGATTCGAGTTATTGCTTGAACCGAATTCGAGATAAGAGTGTTGTTTGCTTATGAATCAGTGTCTGTAATTGTGTGTTGTGTTGATTCTGGGAAAGATGAGGTATGAGTGTTCATGTGTTCTTCATGAGTTCATGAAGTTCATACGATTTTTGTGGGTTTTTTTTTGTATTTTAATCTGAAAATGTAGAATGAAAAGGAAAATTAGGGTTTGTGGATTAGAAGCTGCGGCTGCCAATCATTTTCGTGAACAGTATCTGACATTCAATGCTGCTATAAATACTGCTACTTTTTAGGGTTTGACTGATGGAACCAATGTCAAAAATACCCTCAAATGGGTCAGATACAAAAATTGCCAGCACACCACTGAAGATTGGGGACCAAGTTACTAATGAGACCAATACTAGACTGACACCTGGACCTTGGACAAAACTTAAGACCTAAAAGAAAATTAAAACAAAAAATGAAATGTAAGTGAGTCTAAAACTCACGTGACTCATAATAATAAAAAAAAAAAAGAAATAATAATAAAAGAAATATAATAATAATAATAATAACAATAAAAAAATAATAAAAATAAAATACTAATAATAATAATAATAAAAAAATAAAGTCCCTTTCAGTAAATGAGGTATTTTAAAATACCTCTCTTCCGAAATTTCGACTGAAATGGTTAAAAATCTCGGTATTTTTAGAATGCGAGCAAAACTTTTAAATGGTTCAAACGATACGAATGAAAAGGAAATTAGTTAAAAAGGTTAAAAAGGAAATAAATTAAGAAAACTTCAAAACTTGTAAAAGTACACGTAAAAATTTTAAAAAACAAATAAAATGATTTTAAACATACGTGAAACGCAAATAAAATGATACCTGCTTTAAAATACAAGATAAAAATTTTAAAAATGTTAAACAATGACTGAACAGGAGTTTTAACTGATTAAAATAAAAAGGATTTTGAGCCGCCTTAAAATACGACCAAAAGTTTTAAATGGTCCAAAAATGGGGTATGACAGATGCCCCTATTTAAGTTTCTTCGTCACGAAGATTTGAAAGAAAGCTTTTAAATCGACGGGTCGAGGAGACTTAAATATTAAGTGCACCATTTTTGGACCAGTTATGGTACTAAAAATGCAATGCTTATGAGTATTATGGTATGCATGCGTGCAATATCCTTATGGATGCAACGACAACAAACATACATCGACTGGGGAACAAACTGATAATCAACACTGGGGAGGAAATAACTGTCTATTACCTTTACATTGGTAAAGACGACCTCACAAAAGACGTAATCACATGCCTGTTACCTTTAAAATTGGTAAAGACGATATTACAAGGGGAAACGACACCTGTCCGTTACCTTTAGAACTGGTAAAGACGGACGAAGTAAGAAAGAACTCAGTCAATTACCGTGAATTAGGCAAAAGACCTGTCTATTACTGTGAATTAGGTAAAGACAAACATGCAAGAAAGAAATTAATCAATTACCGTGAATTAGGTAAAGGATCTGTCTATTACCGTGAATTAGGTAGAGACAAACAAATGTAGGAATGATTATAGCCAATTACCGTGAATTAGGTAAAAGACCTGTCTATTACCGTGAATTAGGTAAAGACAAACATACAAGAAAGAAACTAGTCAATTACCGTGAATTAGGTAAAAGACAAACAAAGTAGGAGAGAATTATAGCCAAATACCGTGAATTAAGTAAAAGACCTGTCTATTACCGTGAATTAGGTAAAGACAAACATGCAAGAAAGAAAATAGTCAATTACCGTGAATTAGGTAAAAGACAAACAAAGTAGGAGAGAATATTAGTCAATTACCGTGAATTAGGTAAAAGACCTGTCTATTACCGTGAATTAGGTAAAGACAAACAAAGTAGGAAAGAAAATTAGTCAATTACCGTGAATTAGGTAAAAGACCTGTCTATTACCGTGAATTAGGTAAAGACAAACAAAGTAGGAAAGAAAATTAGTCAATTACCGTAAATTAGGTAAAAGACCTGTTTATTACCGTGAATTAGGTAAAGACAAACATGCAAGAAATTAGTCAATTACCGTGAATTAGGTAAAAGACCTGTCTGTTACCGTGAATTAGGTAAAGACAATGCAAGAAAGAAATTAGTCAATTACCGTGAATTAGGTAAAAGACCTGTCTATTACCGTGAATTAAGTAAAGACAAACATGTAAGAAATTAGTCAATTACCGTGAATTAGGTAAAAGACCTGTCTGTTACCGTGAATTAGGTAAATACAAACAATGCAAGAAAGAAATTAGATGTCTACTACCTTTAGAATTGGTAAAGACGAACACAAGGCTTGAACAAACATTGGGGTAATTAAAAACATTGGTAAAGATGAATATTTGGTGGGACCTGCCCTTTGAAATGAATTTAAATGGTGGTGAACTTTGAATCAAATATTTTGGGGATGACGCCTTTTTCAATTGAAATAAGACACTGGGGATAATGCAACCATGTATAAATGATATTTGTATGCATGCTATGTATGCATGAATGAATGCATATGTATGAGGCTCATATGATAGAATAAGAGAAAGATTGTTGAGACACGATTGGGCAGGTGATACGGAAGTGACCCGACATCGCAATACAAACACTCGTAATCTTCATTGGGGAGTAACACCACTGTAGATGAATCAAAACATTGCCGGGGTACAACCCTTCAAACAAACTGATGGGGTAAACCCGCATTCTTAACCATTGATGGGGTAAAACCCATATTTAAACCAAACTAATGGGGTAAAGCCCATATTCAAACCAAATTGATGGGGTAAAGCCCATACTCAAACCAAATCGATGGGGTAAAGCCCACCTTCAAACCAACTGATGGAGTCCAGACCCATAATCAACTACTGAAAGGGGGGAAGAGCCCATTAACCAATTATTGAAAGGAGAATGCCCCATAATTAAACCACTTGAAGGGAGAAACAACCCATTGATCAAACCACTAAAGGGAGAATGCCCCATAATCAAACCACTTGAAGAGAGAAACAACCCATTAATCAAACCACTGAAGGGAGAATGCCCCATAATCAAACCACTTGAAGGGAGAAACAACCCATTGATCAAACCACTGAAGGGAGAATGCCCCATAATCAAACCACTTGAAGGGGCACTAAATACCAACCCATTAATTGAACCACTAAAGAGGTAACAAACTCGTTAATCAGGTCACTGAAGATGTAACATATCATCAATTCAACCACTGGATGGGTAATAACCCATTAATCATACCACCAAAAGGGGTAATGGCACATTAATTATACCGCCGAAGAGGTAACAAACTATTAATCCAACCGCTAAAGGGGTAACAACCCACTGATGGGGATACGACCCAATAATCAAAGCACTGATGAGGATACGACCCATTAACCAAACCAACTGAAGGGATAACAACCCATTAATCAAGCCACTTGAAGGGGTAACAACTATTAATCAAACCACAGGAGGAGCCGTCATTTCTCGGGATAAAACTCAACAATCAATCATCCTGGCAGAAGTTGCCATTTGTCAAGCCACAGGCAAAAGTCGCCATTTGTCAAACCACAGGCAAAAGTCATCATTTATCAAACTACAGGTAAAAGTAGCCATTTGACTGGATAAAACTCATCAATCAGACCACAGATAGGAGTCACGGTCAATCGGACCACCGGCAAGAGGTGCCATCAATCAAATCACAAGTGGCTAAAGATGTCATTAATCAAACCACAGACAGCAGTCGCCATTTCTCGGGATAAGATCCATCAATCAAACACTTGGCATAAGTCGCCATCAACCAAATCACTAACGGAAGTTGCCATCGATCAAACCACTATAAAGTGCATTCTTCCATTTGGCCCACTTCAACTGTGATGCCTCTGTCTTTGTTTTTTCATTCATTTTTCATTTTTCATTTTTTTTTTTGAAAATCCCTAACTTTTGCCTGGACCGCCCTTTCGGGTTTTCAATCCACCGGGAATATATTCTTTTTTTGTATGCCCCTAATTTTTGCCTGGATCGCCCTTTCGGGTTTTCAATCCACCGAGACGCTCATTTTTGGCTTAAGCCGCCCTTTCGGGTTTTCGACTTAGCGAGCTCTTTTTTTTGTGTTCTTTTTTGACAGAGGTCATCTCACAACCTTCGACCATGCCTAACCTGCAGAATTTTACTGTTCTTGAGAAAGATGTTGATGTATGCTTCTTCTACTCATGAGCTCAAAGAACATGTACCTGTTGTTTATGCTTTTCAAAAGACATTAATTTTTTTTTAAATTTTTGCTTTAAGTATTCACACCAAAAATAGAAGAAAATTATGCAAACAGAATAAATGAGAATTTCAAATAAATGGGCACAGGCTCAAATTAATGTAAATAGAGTGGTGACCTGCCAAAGGCGTGGTTCCACGGATTTAAAAAAAAAAATTGGAAAATGGTAATTATATTGGAAAAGGTACATTGAACACAATAATCGTTATGCTCCCTAACAACTTTGAATTCCCCTCTTCCGAGTCTTTGATTTGTAGATACTTCATATCAGAGATCCTTTGACAGTTAAAAATGCCCCAGATGAATCATATCTGATTTGATGCAGTCACCTTGCCATAAGTCGGAGGTCTTCTGATGGCTGAAATGCCCCAAGTGAGTCATGTCCGACCAGATGCAGTTACTTTGTCATAATCCTTAACTTTTGCATAGATCGCCCTTGCGGGTTTCAACCTATCAGGATAAACACATTTTTTTTATCATTCATTTTTATATATATATATATATATATGTCTCTAACTTTTGCATGGACCGCCCTTTTGGGTTTTCAGTCCATCGAGACGCTCTTTTTTTGCCTAAGTCGCCTTTCAGGTTTGCGACTTATCGAGCTTTTCATTTTAACAAAGTATTTCTTGACTACATCGGTATTCACAGGACATACAAGTTTACCACCATTCTTTGTAATTTGGCATCCATTTGCCCCTGGCATCAGGTAACATATTTTTTAGCACAAAGTCACTTTCTTGACATTCACGGGGACGAGCCTTCTTTATCAAATACCTGCTTTATCCTTTTGATATAACTGTCCAAGGCCCATGGCAATAACACTTTTAAATTCAATCAAGCTTAGCTTTCATTGGAACTTCCGTTGACAGGACTTTGACCTCCATGTGGGACACTGTCTTTAAATCGTATACTGAGGGATGGTGGGGGGTTGCCCCTGTTAAAACATGTACTGAAGTACAATATCAATGTAACACAAATAGTAGCATCACGTGCCAGTCTTTGCAAGAGAATGCCCTCTTTTGGACAATCTCTTTGATATCTTGTTTGCAGCTTTGATGAGTCATAGATTAGTCTATTTTAATGCTTTATTTAGTTTAGTTTTAAACAAAATTTGATTTAATTATATTGCATTTTATTTCCTTTTAGAATATTTTACTTTAAATTGTCTTTTATTTTATTTTAGGAATGAATATATGGTGGAAGGTGCCTTGGAGCAAAAGAAAGAGGACTGGAGCAAATACAGCGCAAGAATACGAAGATACGGGACAAAAATATGTTCCCCCAAAGTCAGAAGCTTGGCACGGCCCGTGCCAACATGTGGCACGACCGTGCCCGTCCCCAGGATCCTGTTTTGCTGCTTTTCTTCGGGCCCAAGTTACCCTATTGCAGCTTTACCGTTTTATCCTTTTAGTTGCTTAGTTTCTAAGTCAATTGTAAAGCTATAAATAGAGTAGCTCTCCACCATAAACATTCACTTTTTACTTTGTTTATTTCAAGCATTATTTCAATAAAAAGTCTTTATTTCCTTTTTACTTTCTTTGCAATTTATTTTACGGTTTTTCTCTCTTCTTCCCCCATGTCTACGATGAACATAAGTGAGTAGACTTCTTCGTCTTGGGATTGTTGGGGAGTCTAATGACTCAATCCTAAACAAAACAAGCCTAAACCCTAATTTCTATGTAACCCTAATTTCTAATCTAGATTCACCGTCTTAACGTGGATTAACAATTATCAAACTATCGAAGCGAAAGCGGAGGGTTTGATAATCGTTAATCCATCATTCCAAACATCAATTCATAAAGCGAGAGAGGAGTTTTGATGTTGGAACAAGTGAATCTAGACAATAATTGCAAAACAGTGAAATAGTCTTTGAAATTATTGAGACAAGGAGTAGTTTCAATCCTCTATGCATCTTCTAGTAATCATGTCAGCGAAATAGGCTTGGTTACTAGAAGTAAACTCTCACCGGACTTTCATCGGAAAGGTGAGGGGCTAAGGGAAACCGGTCTTTAGAAATTAGTGTGTAAACCATGAAATTAGATGTTTAAGTCTTGTCTAGTGAAGGATTCGTCATTATGATGAACCAATGATCCCGAGGCTTTTTATTAATATTGTTTTTATCTTCAGCAATCAAACCCCCTTTTTACTAAACTTTCTCTCCGTCTAATCATTCACTAAAGGTTAATTGAATTGAACAACTCCCTAGCGGAATGATACTTTTACTTACTACTATTACTTCGATAGGCCGTGCACTTGCGGTTTGGCCCTATCAAGTTTTTGGCGCCGTTGCCGGGGAGTTAACTAATTTGATTAAATTTTTCTTAGTGATTAGAATTCTCTCTTCTTCTTTCTCTTTTCTTTTTATTTTATTTTTAACTTTTTATTTTTCTGTTATCGTTAACTTTTTGGGTTCTCAATTTTTTATGCGAAAAATCAGAAATCGAGTTGTAATAATCAACGAGATCGAAAGGTATTTGCATAAACGAAAGAGAGACGCATGAAATAACACCGCCATGGCCAATCGCACTCTCAAAGAGTATGCAACGCCGTCTACGGCTGAGCCACAAGCTGTTATTGTGTACCCAACGGTTGAGGATGACAATTTCGAAATTAAGCCTGCCCTACTTAACTTGGTGCAGCAAAACCAATTCTCTGGATCCCCCACTGAGGATCCCAATCTTCACATCTCTGTTTTCCTACGAATTAGTGGAACCATGAAGGAGAACCAAGAAGCCGTAAGACTTCACCTCTTTCCCTTTTCCTTAAGGGATAGAGCTAGCGCTTGGTTCCATTCCCTCGAAGTCGGCTCCATTACCTCATGGGATCAGATGAGACAAGCATTCCTTGCTCGTTTCTTTCCACCATCTAAAACCGCTAAACTTAGAGACCAAATCACACGGTTTAACCAAAAAGATGGGGAATCTCTCTATGATGCGTGGGAGCGTTTCAAAGAAATGCTAAGACTTTGTCCCCACCATGGCCTAGAGAAGTGGCTTATAGTCCACACTTTTTATAATGGCTTGTCTTATACCACTAAGATGTCTGTTGATGCAGCTGTAGGTGGAGCACTTATGAACAAGAACTACACGGAGGCGTATGCCCTGATTGAAGACATGGCTCAAAATCATTACAAATGGACCGACGAGAGAGCCATCACTAGTTCTTCATCCTCCAAAAAGGAGGCAGGTATGTACGAAGTCTCTAACTATGACCACCTTGCTTCTAAAATTGATACACTAACCGAAAAACTTGAAAAACTCAATGTTAGTGCTATCAATTCTGCTCCTACTCCTTCTTGTGAAATATGTGGTATAACTGGTCATGCTGGTGTTGATTGCCAACTAGGTAGTGCTATTAATGGTGTTGAGCAAATGAATTATGCTCAATACAACCAAGGGATGCGACAAAATCAAAATTTTTATAAAAACCAAAATCCCTATGGACAAGTAGCACCACCCGGTTATGCAAACAACCAAAGATTCACTCAGAAATCCAATTTGGAAATTTTGTTAAAAAATTCTATTGCCAACCAAACTAAACAACTTCAAGAACTTAAAAACTAAACCGGATTTCTGAATGATTCTCTTTCCAAGCTCAATACCAAGGTTGATTCTATTGCTACTCACTCTAAAATGCTTGAAACTCAAATCGCTCAAATAGCCCAACAAGTGGCTACCTCTTCCCAAACACCAGGAGTCTTTCCTGGTCAAACCGAAGCCAATCCCAAAGCCCAAGTTAATGTCATATCCTTTGGGGGTAGTAAGTTAGGCGAAACTTTTGCTGAGGTTAAAAACATTGGGAAAGAAAGTGTCAAGCCTTTAGGTGATAAAGTTGTGATAGATGAAGCAAAACCGCTTGAAGAAAACAAAACTCCATCCCCCTTAAATCTTGATAAACTTAAACTAGAGGGTAAGTTTGAAAAATTTGTTAACATACTTAGGAAGATTTGCATTAAACTTCCCTTTGCTGAAGCTTTGTCTAGGATGCCTCTATATGCCAAGTTTTTAAAGGAAATTTTTTCAAAGAAAAGGGCTATAGAGCATAATGAGACAATAGCCTTGGCCAAGGAAACTAGTGCAATCATTCAAGAAGCACCCCCTAAGCTTAGAGATCCAGGTAGCTTTGCCATACCATGTGAAATTGGGAAAGAAACCATAAACAAAGCCTTATATGACTTAGGAGCTAGTGTTAGTTTGTTGCCTTTGTCTCTTCTCAAAATGATAGGGATAGGAGAATTGAAACCTACCGAAATAAAGTTGAAGCTAGCTGATCGTTCTACCATGAAACTTGTAGGTTTTGTCGTGGACATACCGGTTAAGATAGAAGGGATATATATCCCAACTGATTTTGTAGTCGTTGACATTGCGGAGGACGAAGACGTCCCCATAATCCTAGGTAGGCCTTTCCTAGCCACTGCGGGAGCTCTTATAGATGTCAAGAACGGTAGGATAGTCTTTCAAGTGAGTGATAAGATGGTAGGATTTGAGTTGGAAAATGTTATGAAAGGTCCCGCTCTTTACTCTTGTTGCATGCTTAACGATCATGTTGTGAAAGAACGTTTTATAACGTCATCTACACAATATGATATCTTTGATCCATTCTAAGGACTCTTTCTAACTGTCAAGCTAATGACATTAAAAGAGCGCTTCGTGGGAGGCAACCCACGCATTTAATCGCTTTTGTTTTGTTTTTCTTTGTTTCCAGTTGTTTTGTAGGTAATTGTCCAAGTATGATTCGAAAAAAATCGAGAAATTGAAAAATTCTGAAGCCCCCAGGACCAGAAAGGTGGCACGGCCCGTGCTAGGAATGGCACGGCCGTGCCAAGTTTTTAAGCAAAAAAGGTGTTGGATGAAGTCAGGAAGCTGGCACGGCCCGTGCCAATAGGTGGCACGACCGTGCCCGACCTCTAGTGGCCCATATATACAAATTTTTCTTTCTTCTTCCTCATTAACAAAAAACAACCCTTTTTCATCTTTCTAAATTCTCTAAACCTCCATAACCTTCAAACCTTCAAACCCTCATATCTCCCTCAAATCTTAACCAAATCACTCAATTCTTTCACCAATCAACCACAAACTTCATCCAAAACAAAAACCACCAATCAAAAACATCTTTCATCCATCCAAACCCATAATTCACTAAAACCCTAATATTTCAAAACCTAACCCAAACACCATAAAACCTTAACCAATCTCCACATCCAAACCAACAAACCTTCCTTAAACATCAACCCCAACCCTAAACCAATCCTTTGCACTTGAAATCTTCCCAAACCCTAAACCTTCAAACCAATTCAAACAAAGGTCAAATGGCTTCAAGAAGAAGTGGTAAGGAACCAGCAAGCTCTCAAGGAGGACCTCCCCCAAAGAAGCAAGCACAAGTGAAGAATCATGGAATCCAGTTCAAAAACAACAAGCAAAGGGACATGTATAAAATTCTAATCTCTAAACACTTGCATCCTTCTCGTTATCCTGATCCCAATACTTTAGATGCGCTAGAGCTTTTCGATGATGTTTCTAGGTTGATAGGAAAATTAGGTTGGACTGATTTGCAGAAACCTATGCGGGGTTATGAAAATTTCACTTATGAATTTTTAAGCTCAATTGTTTTCACTGAAGATAAGCTGAATTTTGATAACCCTAACCATAGAGTTGTTTTCCGGTTGATGAATATTGATTATGACATGTCACTTCAGCACTTTTGTGAGGCCTTAGGTTTTGCAAATGAAGGATATATTCATGATCATTGGGATCCTAGCCTCAAACCGGATAACTATGACCCAGCTGCCTTTTGGACACGTATCACCGGCGTTTCCAACTATGTTCCTAGAGCCAACAAAGCTAGCAACATCCACAACCCCGTACTTAGGTACCTCCAAAGGGTAATGGCTTGCACTATTTGGGGTAGAACCGAGCTAGGAAATACTAGAACCGATGAGTTGTTCATGTTATGGGCAATGCTCCACAACCACCCCGTCAACATTTGTTTCTATTTGATTGACTACCTAGACTTCTTAGGTAATAAACCACCCGGTAGGGGAGACATAGTGGTGGGTGGCATCATTACATACATAGCTAGGTGTTTTGGAGTAGGTGAAGATGAGGGGATCAAACCAATTGAGGGAAACAATAGACTCAACATAGATACCCTCATTGCTATGAACTTCATTAAACAACGTCCACCCCTCCATTACCAACTCAAGCTAAATGTGCCTATCTTGTTTTTACTTTCTAACCCATCTCGGACTACCACCGAGGTGGAAGAAAATTGGTTGTATGTTGATGATGTGCAGGTTCTTGGTGAGCAACATGATGAGGGAGAAGGTGCTAACTTGCACCAAGATGAAGGAGAAGGTGCTAACTTGCACCAACATGTGGGAGGAAGTGCTCCATTGCACCATGAGGAAGAGCACCATGACCATGAAGCCGATGAACATAATGAAGATCAAAGATGGGCATGGATTCACAATGAAGTTGAAAGGATGAGCACCGAGCAGCAAAGGCAAGGTGTTGAAATCACCGGGCTAAGGAACGGTGTGCAAAGGGGCAACCGCTTAACTCAAGGAAATAATGAGATGCTCCGCCGGATGATGCAACATCTACAACTCCAAGGTCCTACTTATGGACCTCAATGAGAACATGTGAGATTTCCTCTTCCTCTCTTCCCTTCTCTCTTTTCTCTCTCTACTACTCTTCTTCTACTCCTTCTTTCTTCTTCTTCTTCTTCTTCTCTTTTAATTTCTTTTCTTTTTTGAATCATTGAGGACAATGCTTCCCTTAAGTGTGTGTGTGTGTGTGGGGGGGGGGGGGGGGGGGGGGCTAATAAAGTGTCTAGAGTCGTAGTGTCCAAACTCCCTTGAACTTTATTCTTTTGTTTTGTTTTTATAGTGAAAGGCATGACTAGTAGCTTGTTTTTAATGTAAAATATGGCATGAAATTTTTTTGTTTTGTCTCTTCTTTAAAAGGTTGCTTCTTGTACATGAAAGTAGTTTCTTGTGTTTCTTATGTTCTTGCTATGCCCATGTCTTGTTTTATTGTGAAATTCTCCAATGAGAAAAGCACCCGGTTGCAATCCTTGAGCAAATGTATGAATAGGTATTTTAAGGAACACGTTCTATCTTTAGTGTTAACTTAGACCCTTTAAAGTCTTAAGAGTAAAAGTAGTATAAGTTTGTGTGGGAAATTCAAATGTTCTTAATTGTTATATTCTTTAATTGTTAAAAGTTAAATGGGGCGGGAGAATGGCACCAACATGTGGGGGAAAGGACAATCCCTAACTTCCTAATTGTGGTGGTGACTCCCTAATTTGAACTTAAATTAAAACAAATTCATCAATGCTAGGGGGAAAGGACAATTACATCCAAAAAGACTTCCTACGCGGAGATGAAACAAATAAAATTTTGCAGCACTGCTTAGGGTGATTTTGAATCTAGGGGGAAATGACAATTACATCCGAGAAGACTTCCTACGAGGATAGATAGCCCCTAAGCATCTGCAGTCCCTTGTGCTTAATTGTTAATCTAATCTGATTTTAATTCCCATCACTCTTATATGAAATGAAGAAAGGACTTTTCTCGGTTACTTTAGCATTAAGGATAGAACCTATTCCTCATAATATCTGTCTTATACAGGAGCAAGAAAAGGGTTGGACTGCACACACACACTCACTTGAGACTTGATGTTGGGTAGAATAGGTTCATGAGAAGTATTTGAAATTATAATTAGTGTACTTGAAGCAAAACCTTTCTTTGAGACATGTGTTCTTAATATTGCCATGAATAAATCTTTTGTTGCTGCTATGTCTATTGCCTTTTGCTTGAGGACAAGCAAAGATTCAAGTGTGGGGGAGTTTGATGAGTCATAGATTAGTCTATTTTAATGCTTTATTTAGTTTAGTTTTAAATAAGATTTGATTTAATTATATTGCATTTTATTTCCTTTTAGAATCTTTTACTTTAAATTGTCTTTTATTTTATTTTAGGAATGAATATATGGTGGAAGGTGCCTTGGAGCAAAAGAAAGAGGACTGGAGCAAATACAGCGCAAGAATACGAAGATACGGGACAAAAATATGTTCCTCCAAAGTCAGAAGCTTGGCACGGCCCGTGCCAACATGTGGCACGGCCGTGCCCGTCCCCAGGATCCTGTTTTGCTGCTTTTCTTCGGGCCCAAGTTACCCTGTTGCAGCTTTACCGTTTTATCCTTTTAGTTGCTTAGTTTCTAAGTCAATTGTAAAGCTATAAATAGAGTAGCTCTCCACCATAAACATTCACTTTTTACTTTGTTTATTTCAAGCATTATTTCAATAAAAAGTCTTTATTTCCTTTTTACTTTCTTTGCAATTTATTTTACGGTTTTTCTCTCTTCTTCCCCTATGTCTACGATGAACATAAGTGAGTAGACTTCTTCGTCTTGGGATTGTTGGGGAGTCTAATGACTCAATCCTAAACAAAACAAGCCTAAACCCTAATTTCTATGTAACCCTAATTTCTAATCTAGATTCACCGTCTTAACGTGGATTAACAATTATCAAACTGTGGAAGCGAAAGCGGAGGGTTAGATAATCGTTAATCCATCATCCCAAACATCAATTCATAAAGCGAGAGCGGAGTTTTGATGTTGGAACAAGTGAATCTAGACAATAATTGCAAAACAGTGAAATAGTCTTTGCAATTATTGAGACAAGGAGTAGTTTCAATCCTCTATGCATCTTCTAGTAATCATGTCAGCGAAATAGGCTTGGTTACTAGAAGTAAACTCTCACCGGACTTTCATCGGAAAGGTGAGGGGCTAAGGGAAACCGGTCTTTAGAAATTAGTGTGTAAACCATGAAATTAGATGTTTAAGTCTTGTCTAGTGAAGGATTTGTCATTATGATGAACCAATGATCCCGAGGCTTTTTATTAATATTGTTTTTATCTTCAGCAATCAAACCCCCTTTTTACTAAACTTTCTCTCCCTCTAATCATTCACTAAAGGTTAATTGAATTGGACAACTCCCTAGCGGAACGATACTTTTACTTACTACTATTACTTCGATAGGCCGTGCACTTGCGGTTTGGCCCTATCAAGCTTCAATGGCCAAAATGCCCCAGTAGGCAACATATCTCATTAGGACACTTTCATCCTCCTTTTCTTCAGCCTCAGATACAAGGAAGTCAAAGTCGAGAGAGAGTACAGGGTTTTATTGTTCAACTGGTTTATTAATGCATGATTTGATTATTGATATAAACATTATGGTTATGCAGATATATGAAAATGATTAAAGGCAAATAAAATTTTTGGTTTTTTGTATTACCATTTTTTCCGAAAAAAGCAAAAAATAAAAAAACAAAGTCGGGATCAAAGCGACCTTTTAATTAATGATGAAAATACATAAAGCAAAAAGCCCTAAAAAGGTTCACTTCCGTCTCGGGTGGGACGAAAGGATTTTTTTTTTGAAAGACATAAAGCAACAAACAAACATATTAATTGAACAAATGAGTAGTAGAAATAAACATCAACAAAGACCCAATTGCAGCTAATCATTCCATGTATCAACATCAGGTTCCAAGATCTGATAGCGGATTAACTTGCACATTCAGATTCAAACTCTTCGAAAGGTATGAGGTCTTTCTGGATCAACTTCTGAACTATCTTCTGCAATGCAAAACAGTGCTCAATATCATGACCTGGTGCCCCTTGATGGAAAGCACAAAAGAGGTTAGGCATGTACCGGGATGACAATTTTGCTGGCATTGGAAGAGGTGCCTTGGTATAGACCAAATTCCTTTCAAGCAACTTTGGAAACAACTTTGCATACGTCATGGGAATAGGATCAATCTGTTTCCTTGAAGTCTGTTGTCGAGGCTGTTGTTGATATTGTTGAATCTGGGGTTGACAAACCGAATTTTGACCTGCACTCGTAGTGGGCATAGCAGCGGCAACATGGTGAGAAGCCAGGTGTTGTTGACTTTGTTGAAACTGGGGCTGATAACCCGAATTTTGAACAACATTGATGGGCCCGATAGCAGCAGCAGAGTGAGAATCCGGATACTGTTGTTGACTTTGTTGAAACTGGGGCTGATAACCCGGATTTTGAACAGCATTGATGATGGGCCCAACAGCGGCCACAGAGTGAGAAGCCGGATGCTGTTGTTGAAGTAGCACTTTTATATCTGGGTCTTCGAAGAAACCGGTATTATTTTCAATCAACTTATGAACTTCTTCATTCAAAGAGTAACACTGCTCAGTGTCATGACCTGGTGCCCCTTGATGGAAATCACATTTGAGATCAAGGCAATTCCAAGATGGCAGCGGATTCGGCACCTGATGAAGTGGCCTGGTTTGAACAAGTTTCTTCTTAAGCAAGATGGGAAGCAAAGTTGCCTATTTGATAGGAATTGGGTCCAACTGCGATGCTTTCCGAGTCTGATTTTGAAGAATAAGTTGCTGAGGAACCTGACTTTGAGGGATAAGCTGCTGAGGAGCCTGATTCTGGGAAGTAAATGGCTGAGGAGCCTGATTCTGAGAAGTAAATGGCTGAGGAGCCTGATTCTGAGTAGTAAACGACTGAGGCTGTTGAGGAACCTGTTATCGAGGTCGTTTCATGCACATTGGCTGACATAATGGCTGAGACCTTTGCTGAACAAGCTGTAGATCCTTTGCAGCCATCAATGAAGATACTAGGCTAGTTAACCTCTCTACCTCAGCCCGAAGTGTTGTTACCTCTCCACGAAGCTCGTGGACCTCTTGCTCAAGCTGATCAATCTTTTGTGTTTGCACGAGTGTTTGCATATGCGAGTGTTATACCCTAATTTTGGACCTAAAAATACTGGTCAATTTCTCTTTTCTTGCATTATAAGTCATTTGAACTGTCTCTGATCAATTGCATCTTTCTCTGCATTTTATTTCAATGTTATTTGCAAAATTCACATGCAAGGGTATTTTAGTCATTTCCTGTGTCAAATTTCTCTCAGTCTTTCAAAAATTTGTTTAACTCCTTTCAAATAGGTTGAATAAGTCTTTGTTTCAATCCTATGTCAAAATCCCTTTAAAAATTGCGTTTGAAGTCATTTTGAGTCAGTTTTGCCCCTAGGGGCATTTTAGTCTTTTCATGTGTTAAAGCCCTGTTTAAATTCTAAAAAAATTGTCTCTGAGTCTTGTATAAGCTCTTGTTTTAATTCCCTGTTAAAAATCCATTTTTAAATTGCATCTGAGTCATTTTTAGTCGTTTTAGTCCCTAGGGGCATTTTGGTCATTTCACATAAAATCTCTTGTCTGCTTCGTTGTTTTTAATCGTCTCGCTTTACGTTTATTTTCAATTTACTTTTTCAATTCAATTTTAGTTTTAATTTTCATTTTGGTCCTCGTACTTTTGTTATTTGCATTTTAATCCCTTTTTTAAGTTTGTTAGAGTCCAAGTGCCATGTGTCTAAATGCTATTGGTCCATAATAGTTTGTTACAAGTTCAATGCCACATGTCTCTATCCTATTGGTCCAAGGCCTACCACATCACCTATATAAGTCAAACCCTTGGTCAAAATTTAACAACTAATTATTTTTCAATCATTTTTCACAAAAATCACAAACTTTTCTCTCAATTTTTTCCCTCCCATTTTCTCATCTCTAACCAACTTTTTCCACCTCCATCACCACCCTAACTAACTTTTCCTCCACCCTAACAAACTTCAACAACCTCCATAACCACCTTCAACCACCACCTTCAACCTCCAAAAACCACCACAGACCTCCATAACAAATTCCATAATCAATTCCAACAAAGGGAACACCACGTTTAACTCTTTCATTCGCCGTTAAACATCAAGCTCTAACAATGGCGTCTTCACTCTTTCTGGCTCCGTCTTTCATTATCTTCTTCTTTTCTTTCTCCGCCGGCGCTAAGCTTCCGACGATGCTTACCGATCAATTGCTAATCGTCACTATATCACTCTCCGATTGTGTAACCTCTGTCAACAATATCAAGATCAACGGAACGCCGATATACGACGATGGAGTTCTTCTTGTTTACGGAATCGATAGATTTTTCGATCCTAATTTTCAGAACACTGGACCTGGTCGGAAACTTATTTCGAATTCCAATTCATCGTGTTCTGCGTTGAATTTCACTGTGAATTTATCTGGTTCGTTTGAACAAGCTGTGAGGACACTAAAATCTGGCGGTTATTCTGTTATGGCTTCGTTCCTCGAAGTGCAATTCTCCAGCAATATAAACCAGAACGGAATAACGGTTCACTCCCACGGAAGAGATGGTGATGAACCGCATCGGTGGTTTCAGAGGTTATCCTTCGCCCTTTCGTCGACGTGTGGTGCCTTGCAAGCTTCTATGGAACGATCTGGTGGAGTTTGGTGTCGGCACGCAGTTGCTTCTTTCCGGCGGCGCTTTGCTTCTTTCCGGCATGCTCTGTAACTAGAGAGAGACAGGTTTGAGTTTAGAGAGAGAGGAAAATGGGTGGAAGAAGTGAACCGGTTCAATAGCTTGCACATTATATTAAACGGGTCGGACCTTATTCAAACAGGTTAGTCTGGATCGATCCAGTTCCTTATTTCCCTTTGTTCTAAGCCCAATAACTGTCTTGCCATGCCTGTGTACGTTTTGCTATGCACACCCCTCTTCCCTGTGTGTTTGTGATAATTTCTTGCTGTCTGCACCCCTGGCAGTCCAAAAATTTTCATAAAAATCCCTAAAAAATCATTATGTTTTTCTTGCTAATTTTAGTTGTTCTTGAAGGATTCTACATGTTAATTTTGAACTAAAAAATATATGGAGATGTGTTTTGATAGTCTTGTTAGTTTAATACTTTTTCTCTCGTTAAAATTGTGTGAAAAACCCCCAAAAATTGTTCGTGTGTTTTTATATTTTGATAATGATTCTTGATGTCAAATATGCTGAGTCTTTTACCTCTGAAATGTATGCAATTACCTTGATTTGTGTGGTGAATTTTTGGTGTCTTATACTCTAAGTAATTTGATGTTTTTGTAGAAATAAAGTGGTGAATACACCTAAAATCTTGCTATGATTTCTTGGCTTATTGTTTCCATTTGATTTCCATGTTATGGCTGAAGGAAAAATACTCTATAAAATTGGCCATAATGTAGAAATTATAGGCTCTACATTTGCCATCATTTTGTAGTGATATTTTGGGTGTATTTAGCATTTTCTCTTTGCCAATTCTAGTTGCTTGTTTAGAACCTTTTGATAACCTTCATGATATCTTCACGGTATTTCTCTATATTGTGCTACTAACCTTTCATGTTTTGTTCCATAAGCACTTCATAAACATTCCCATCTCATCTCATATTCACCTTTATCTTCTTGCAATTTAATTTGTACCAAGGCTTAGAATGTAATACTTAGGAGCTTTTGTAATATTTTACTTCATGCAATTTTTAAATTTCTTGGCAAAGAGGCCATAGAATGTATCTAGGGTATGATGTAAAGGACAATGGACTCTAATGATGTACACCGACACAAGCACCGACACATGCACACACATCACTATATAGCTAGAATATGCATGTTTAGATGTATGTTTAGGATTGTATGTTTAGATGAATGCCTAGGACTTATACTTAGAAAAAAAAAACCCAATTTTTCAAACAAATGTGAACAACTTCACTCAAAGCTTTTCCAAATAAACCTTGGGATCCAATATCCCATTGTATTTTCTTTTCCATTTTCTTAATCAAATTTCAATGAAAATAATCAAACTTTGACTTCTTTTGCAATTCACTAATTCAACCTCACTATTTTCCAATCTCATGCCCTTGAGGCCTCTTTCTATTCTTCAAACTCCATTTTCAAACTTAAAATCAACCAACAAAAACAAAAACATTTTTTGAAAGAGAACTACGGTGGATTTGATCCCTTAATCGGGTACGTAGGCAAGGAACAAAATTCCTTCAATTCAACTAAAATAAAAATTCAAACACATTCTTCTCCCCCCAATTCTTCACTTAGTAATTCTTAGGTTTAAATAAATACTTTCAAAATAGCATTTAAAAATAAAGCGCGCGCGTAGAAATTAAAGACGGTTCCTATAGGTTACTATAGTCGTTATGGGTGCCTAACACCTTCCCGTAGCGAAAACAACTCCCGGACCTCGACTCTCAAGGGTTTTGCTTACTTTTTCCCTTCCCAAGAAAAAATAAGATATCACCGGTTAGAAAGGTTCAAACGTAATCAATGTTTGACACCTGAAAACCAAGATAAAACAGCTGGCGACTTCACTGGGGAGATTCGAGAGTTACGCCTAGTCTTTATTTCCACGCTTGCGCTTGTATTTTTACTTGCTTCTTTTACTTGTTTTCTTATGTGAATAAATGTTTAATTTCTTGCAAACGTGTGGGGTGAGAATATCAAAAGTCCTGCACCCGGGCTGAGTGAACTTAGGATTTAGGGGGGATATAATCGACAATTCATTCCGGGGGTTGCCTCGTGTTTTGGATTATGCGATCAATCCCACATAGCTGAGGCATTTTGGGGGTGATGTTGTCGGCGCGAGTTGTCGCGTTTAGGCACTTTGCTTCTAATTGTTCTATGACGCTATGAACCGTAGATAACCAAACCCATCCATGGCCATTTTCTAGGATGTAGTGCGGAGGCTAAACCGGGTGTTGTCTCGAGTTTTAGTCGTCACGCGATACTACACTCAAGTTAGACCTTCCACGTATAATCATGGAGCGAGTGTTGACTCGTGACACCATGAGATACGTCGGAGAGGTTGCAACTTGGGAACCTTTTTAGAACCCGGTTACTATTATCCTAAAACCATAGTTTCACCGGACACCGTGTCCACCCATGACTCCTCGACTTTGAACTTCAAACCCACCATGTTTTCTCCGAACTTGAACATAATCATGCATTCATGCATACATGCATACATGCATAAACTTTTTCCATGCATTGTTATCGAAGGGCTTAGACAAGTTGAATTTGTAAACATTGTAGGGATGAAGATGACTAAATCCTACAAGTTCAAGGAAGTGGATTTGGCTAGTTTGAGGGATTTGGCACTCAAGATTGAGGATCCGACTGGTTTCCGACGCCGTTACGGGGCTTTACTTTCTATTCTCCAGACTAATGTGGATGAGAAGCTGGTGCACACTCTGGTGCAATTCTATGATCCGGGGTATCGGTGCTTCACTTTCCCAGACTTTCAGTTGGTGCCTACTCTAGAGGCTTATTCTTCCTTGACAGGTCTATCTATTGCTAAGGGGATACCTTTCTCAGGACCTGAAAATCCTCCTCCTCCATTGGTTATTGCTAAAGATCTCTATCTCAAGACCACCGATGTCTCCAAGAATCTTGTCACTAAGGCACATATTCGAGGGTTCACTTCAGAGTATCTTCTTGGGAAAGCCAACCTCAACACCACTTGTCAGGACACTCTCGAGGCTATTCTTGCACTTCTCATCTATGGGCTTATTCTCTTTCCGAATCTTGATGGCTTCGTGGACATGAATGCTATTATGATCTTCCACTCCAAGAATCCGGTTCCTACTTTGCTAGCTGACACATACCATGCTATTCACGATCGTTCCAGCAAAGGTCGTGGATACATTCTTTGTTGTGTGCCTCTCCTCTATAGGTGGTTTATTTCGCACCTTCCGCAGTCTTTCCACGACAATCCGAGGAATTGGTCTATTTCACAGAGGATTATGGCTCTCACTCCTAATGAAGTGGTTTGGCTCACTCCCGCTGTTAGGGTCAAGGAAATCATCTTTGGTGGTGGAAAGTTTCTTAATGTACCTCTTCTTGGTACCCGGGGTGGAATCAACTACAACCCGGAGCTTGCTTTGCGACAATTCGGTTTTCCGATGAAAGATAAGCCCATCAATCTTGCTACAGCTCCTTACTTCTTTCACTACTCCAATGCTCCCACAGGCATTAGAGAAGATTTCATGCAAGCTTGGACCAAACTTCGGAAGAAAGAGGTAAAGCATATGGGTGTGAGGTCCGGTATCGCTCATGAGGCCTATACACAGTGGGTAATAAACCGAGCTGAGGAGGCTGGTACGCCTTATCCCTCTATGAGATATGTGTTTGCATCTGTTCCTACCATGCCTTTGCCTCTACTCCCACCTACCCAGGAGATGTATCAGGAGCATCTAGCTATGGAGAGTCGGGAGAAGCATCAGTGGAGAGCTAGATACTATGAGGCTGAGAACTTGATCATGACTTTGGATGGAAAGGGTGAGCAGCAGACTCATGAGGTCTTGACATTGAAGAAAGAGTTAGCTAAGGCTAAGAGGGAGATTGAAGAGAAAGATAGGTTGCTTATGAGGGACTCCAAGAGAGCTAGGGGGCCCGTGACTTCTACGCACGATACTGCGACTATGAGTCCGACTCTGAGGATGACGCTTCCACTTCCTATGCTTGAGGATTTCCATTTCCTGTTGTTATTCCCTTTTGTTTATGTTAAAATTGTCTTGTAAAACTATATGTTAGTTGTTTGATTCCCGATTACGTTAATTGTTGTTTAGTAATGTTTACAAGTTCACAATTTGTCTAAAACCCTTCGATAACCTAAAAAGAGTCTTTTTTGCATATACATCAACACATTTCATGCATCATATGCATCATTCATCGGTCACAAAAAACTTCTCTCGTGCTCATTGCCTCCTGGTTTTGTCCGCCGCAGTCTGAAAAGTGCCTCGTGTTCGCAAAGTCTACCAACCAGATAGAATTCATCAGACAAGATTTCACAAGAGAAGGATAATGGCTAACTTTGAAGAAGAGAATGCTCAGCTCCGTGCCGAATTGGCTGCTATGAAAGAAGACTTGGCTAAGGCTCATGACGCTATGTCCGCTATGATGGCTGCACAGGAACAACCAGTCACTTCTGTTCCAGTTACTGCTGAGGTGATTCCCTCTATCCCACTGTCTACTGTGGCTACTGATGCTCGTTTTGTTATGCCCAACGGCCGTCCTTATGGCCTCTCGGCTTACTACTCTCCTAATACTGCCGCTGGTGTCTCTGGTTTTGCTGGTCAAGGACAGATTCCTGTGTCTACTGCTATGCCTCAGGTGACTACCGTTATTACCGACCCTATTGTACACACTGTGCAACAGGTGATTGATGTTGACACTCCACGTGGACAAGATCCCGCAATGGAAGCTATGAAGAGACAGTTGAGGGAGTTGGCTGGAGAACTCCGTGAGGTCAAGGCTAGCCGAGGAAACAATGGTGCTCCTGCTAAAGCTCGTGATCTATGCTTGGTATCCCGATTTGAGGTTCCTAAGAAATTCAAAGAGCCAGAATTTGACAAGTACAATGGGACTTCTTGCCCACATAACCATGTTATCCGGTATGTCCGAAAGATGGCTAACTACGCCGACAATGATGCACTGATGATCCACTGCTTTCAGAGTAGCTTGACAGATGATGCAGCAGATTGGTACACTAGTCTGAGCAAAGATAACATTCATACCTTTGAGGAACTCGCTGCTGCTTTTGAAGGTCAATATGAGTTCAACACCCGTCTGAAACCAAATAGGGACTCTCTTAAAGCCCTATCTCAGAAATCAGATGAAACCTTCCGAGAATATGCTCAGAGGTGGAGAGGGGCAGCTGCCCGTGTTTCTCCTCGACTTGATGAGGAAGAATTAACGCAGACATTCCTGAAGACTCTGAAGAAGGAATATAAGGAGAGAATGATAGTCTCTGCTCCGAACAACTTCTCTGATATGGTTACAATGGGAACCCGTCTAGAAGAGGCTGTCCGAGATGGTATTATTGTCCTCGAGAAAGGTGAATCTTCAAACAGTGCACCAAAGAAGTATGGTAATGGTCACCACAAGAGGAAAGAATCTGACGTAGGGATGGTGTCTGGTAACCCGTCTGCAGCAGCCATACAATTACCCCTGCCTTATCACTACATGCAATACTCTCAGCATCCTTTTTTCCCACCATTCTACCAGCAATATCCTCTGCCACCGGGTCAACCACCAATGCCCGTCAATGCTATCCCCCAGCAAGCACAACAACAGCCTCCCGCTCAACAGCAACGGCAGCAACAACAGGGTCCCCGACCCAAACCTTCCTTTCCAACAATACCAATGCGGTATGGTGAGCTGCTCCCAACTCTATTGGCTAAGGGACACTGTGTCACTAGACCAGGCAAGCCTCCGCCTAATCCGTTGCCTCCCAGGTTCCGTCAGGACCTAACATGTGAATTCCATCAGGGTGCTCAAGGCCATGATGTTGAAGGTTGTTTTGCTCTGAAATATATTGTGAAGGATCTGATAGAAAAGGGACGGTTGACTTTTGAGAACAGTGTTCCTCATGTCCTTGATAATCCGCTTCCGAACCATGCTGCTGTTAATATGATTGAGGCCTTTGAAAGGGTTCCCGTTCCTCAAGAGGATCCCATGTTGGATGTCCGCAATGTCGTTACTCCCTTGGTGCCATTACATGTCAAGCTTTGCCAGGCTTCTCTGTTCAAACATGACCATGATTCTTGTTCAGAATGTCTGCAGAATCCTATGGGCTGTTGTGTTGTGCAAAATGATATCCAGAGCCTGATGGATGACAAGTACTTGATTGCCAGTGATGTATGTGTGATTGTGCCAGTGTTTCATGACTCTCCTGTTGAAAGTGCAAAGAATGTCGAGCCTTTGGTAATCAGGTTACCTGGTCCGGTATCTTATACCTCTACCAAAGCAATTCCCTACAAGTACAATGCAACCATGATTGAGAATGGAGTAGAGGTACCTCTCGTATCCCCAGCTACAGTTGATAATGTTGCTAGTGAAGTTACAACTCTGAGAAGTGGAAAAGTCCGTCCACCGTTGTTTCAAAAGAAGGTAGTGACACCCATTGCTACGGTAACTCCACCAGTTGTCCCTCCTGTTGACAAGAACACCGGCCCAGCAGGCCAATCTATTGAAGAGTCCAATCTGGACGAAATCCTGAGACTTATCAAGAAAAGTGACTATAAGATTGTTGACCAGCTGCTACAGACTCCTTCAAAGATATCCATCCTGTCTCTGCTCATGAGCTCTGAGGCTCATAGGAAAGTGTTAATGAAGATACTCGAGCAAGCTTATGTTGACCACGAGGTCTCTGTGGATCAATTTGATGGGATAGTGAGTAATATTACTGCCTGCAACAACTTAGGGTTCGGTGACGATGAGCTCCCCGAAGCAGGGAAGCACCACAACTTGGCTCTACATATCTCAGTGCACTGTGGGTCTGATATGATATCCAACGTATTGGTAGACACTGGATCATCTCTGAATGTAATGCCCGAATCCACACTAAGACAACTGAGCCATCATGGAATCTCCTTGAGGGGGAGTAGCTATCTGGTTAAGGCTTTCGACGGATCACGCAAGGATGTTCTCGGGGAGGTAGACTTGCCAATTACCATTGGTCCAGAGACATTCCAAGTTACTTTCCAAGTTATGGACATCAATGCTTCCTACAACTGTCTCCTCGGAAGACCGTGGATCCACGACGCTGGAGCGGTAACTTCCACTTTGCATCAAAAGCTCAAGTTCATGAGGAATGGTAAGATTGTCACTGTGCATGGTGAGGAAGCATATCTAGTTAGCCAGGTATCATCGTTCTCTTGTGTTGAAGCAGGGTCCGCTGAAGGGACGTCGTTTCAAGGTTTGACTGTTGAGGGTGCAGAACCCCGAAGGGCTGGTACTAGCATGGCCTCACTGAAAGATGCCCAGAAAGCTGTCCAAGCAGGACAAGCTGCTGGCTGGGGCAAAGTGATTCAGATTCTGGAAAACAAGCGTAAAGAGGGCCTTGGATTCTCCCCGACATCTGCTGTTTCAAAGGGAACCTTTTACAGTGCTGGGTTCATCAACGCTATTACTAAAGATGCTGCTGAAGGAAGCCACGTGCCTGCATTTGTTATACCAGGAGGCACTGTGAGAAATTGGGAAGCCATTGATGTTCCTTTAGTCATGCATGCTTCCATGTAATGTGTCTTGTTGCTCATGTTTTTCCTTGTTTTCAAAATAACAATCCTTTCGCTCTGCCCGAGGCGAAAGTGATATCATTGTAAGGGCGTGTTTTTTTCGGCATTGCCGTTGTCAATAAAAGTTGTCGTCTTTCCCACGACTCTTTGTTTTCTACTTTTTTTAGTGCCTTTTTTCTCGGAAATAATGGTAATGCCAGAAAAAACCAAAACATCTGTATTTTTCTTATTAATTTCAAAAATCTGCATGAAAAACTTTTTCTAAAAACATCCAAATCATATTATGCAGATTGAACCATAATAAACCCGTTGAACACAGTGACCCTATGGTTCCTCCAAATTTTGAATTCCCTGTATATGAAGCTGAAGATGAGGATGATGATGATGAAGGGATACCGTATGAGATCACTCGACTGCTTGAGCAAGAAAGAAGAGCCATTCAGCCTCACCAGGAAGAGATTGAACTCATCAACCTGGGTACTGAAGAGAACAAGCGAGAGATCAAGATTGGTGCTGCACTTGAGCCAGAGGTGAAAAAGAAAATCATTCAGCTTCTCCACGATTATCCAGATGTCTTTGCATGGTCCTATGAAGATATGCCGGGTCTAGATCCCCAGATTGTGGAACATCGGATACCGACAAGACCTGAATGTCCTCCTGTCAAACAGAAATTGAGAAGGTCTCGTCCAGACATGGCTCTTAAGATCAAGGCTGAGGTGCAAAAGCAAATTGATGCGGGTTTCCTCATGACAGCTGAATATCCTGAGTGGATTGCCAACATCGTACCAGTACCAAAGAAAGATGGGAAAGTTCGAATGTGTGTTAATTACAGAGATCTGAATAAAGCCAGTCCAAAAGATAACTTCCCATTACCTCATATCGATGTGCTTGTTGACAGTACTGCTCAATCCAAAGTGTTCTCCTTTATGGATGGTTTCTCTGGTTATAATCAGATACGGATGTCTCCTGAAGATAGAGAAAAGACGTCCTTCATCACTCCATGGGGAACGTTCTGTTATAAAGTGATGCCATTCGGCTTGATAAATGCTGGTGCTACCTATCAAAGAGGTATGACAACTTTGTTCCATGATATGATTCACAAAGAGATTGAAGTATATGTTGATGATATGATTGTGAAGTCAAGTGATGAAGAGCAGCATGTTGTGTATTTGAAAAAGATGTTTGAAAGATTGAGAAAGTACAAGCTGCGGTTGAATCCTAACAAGTGCACATTCGGTGTAAGATCGGGAAAGTTGCTAGGCTTCATTGTCAGCCAGAGAGGCATTGAAGTTGATCCTGACAAAGTCCGAGCCATCAGAGAAATGCCGGCCCCTCAAACTGAAAAGCAAGTCAGAGGTTTCCTCGGACGTCTGAATTACATTTCAAGATTCATATCTCACATGACTACTACTTGCGGTCCAATCTGAGCAAGAAGTTCACCGACTGTGAGACTCGGTATACAATGCTTGAAAAGACTTGTTGTGCTTTAGCTTGGGCTGCCAAACGCCTGCGTCATTATATGGTGAATCATACAACTTGGTTGATATCCCGAATGGATCCAATCAAGTACATCTTTGAAAAGCGTGCTGTTACTGGAAGGATCGCACGTTGGCAGATGTTGTTGTCTGAATATGACATTGCATACAAAGCTCAGAAAGCAATCAAAGGAAGTGTCCTTGCTGAGCATCTTGCTTGCCAACCTCTTGATGATTACCAGCCAATTAAGTTTGATTTCCCTGATGAAGAGATTATGTATCTGAAAGCAAAAGACTGTGAAGAGCCACTGATCAATGAAGGGCCCAATCCCAATAGCAAATGGGGATTGGTGTTTGATGGTGCTGTTAATGCTTACGGTAAAGGAATTGGAGCCATCATTGTGACTCCGCAGGGGCACCACATTCCTTTCACTGCTCGAATAACCTTTGAATGCACGAACAACATAGCTGAATATGAAGCATGCATCTTGGGCATTGAAGAAGCCCTTGACCTGAGAATCAAACACCTTGACATCTATGGAGATTCTGCACTTGTCATTAATCAGATAAAGGGTGAATGGGAGACTCATCATGAGAAGCTGATTCCTTACCGTGACTATGCAAGACGTCTGTTGACATACTTTACCAAGGTCGAGCTGCACCACATCCCTCGGGATGAAAACCAGATGGCTGATGCTCTCGCTACTTTGTCTTCCATGTTTCGAGTCAACCACTGGAATGATGTGCCTGTAATCAAAGTGCAGCGTCTTGATAGACCCGCTCATGTGTTTAATATTGAAAATATGCCAGATCAAGCTGATAGAGATGTGAATGGTAAAAAGCCTTGGTATTACAACATCAAACAATTCTTGCAGAATCGTGAATATCCACCTGGTGCTTCCAACAGGGATAAAAAGACTTTGAGAAGATGGGCTAGCAAATTCTTTTTGGACGGAGAAATCCTATACAAGAGGAACTATGACATGGTCTTGTTGAGATGTGTTGACAAACAAGAAGCTGAGAAGTTGATGCATGATGTACATGATGGTACCTTTGGGACCCATGCTTCGGGTCACACCATGTCAAGAAAGCTGTTAAGAGCCGGCTATTACTGGATAACTATGGAGCGTGACTGCCACAAACATGCTAAAAGATGCCACAAATGTCAAATTTATGCTGACAAGATTCATGTGCCTCCACACGCCCTCAATGTTATCTCTTCCCCATGGCCTTTCTCTATGTGGGGCATTGACATGATCGGAAGAATTGAACCAAAGGCTTCCAATGGACATCGTTTCATTCTAGTGGCAATTGACTACTTCACCAAGTGGGTTGAAGCTGCTTCCTATGCAAATGTGACCAAACAAGTGGTTGTCAAGTTCATCAAGAATAACATCATCTGTCGATATGGTGTTCCCAACAAAATTATCACTGACAATGGTTCCAATCTGAACAATAACATGATGCAAGCTTTGTGTGAAGAATTCAAAATTGAACATCACAACTCTTCTCCTTATAGACCTCAGATGAATGGTGCAGTTGAGGCCGCTAACAAGAACATCAAGAAGATTGTTCAGAAGATGGTCACTACTTACAAAGACTGGCATGAAATGCTACCTTTTGCCCTGCATGGTTACCGTACTACAGTGCGCAGTTCAACCGGGGCAACTCCTTTCTCTCTTGTATATGGTATGGAAGCAGTTCTCCCTCTGGAAGTGGAGATTCCATCTCTTCGAGTAATCATGGAAGCAAAGTTAACTGAGGCTGAATGGTGTCAAAGTCGGTAAGACCAGTTGAATCTGATTGAAGAGAAACGTATGGATGCCATGACTCATGGACAGTTGTATCAAGTGCGAATGAAGAATGCTTTCGACAAGAAAGTCCGACCTCGAGAATTCAAGGAAGGCGAACTTGTATTGAAAAGAAGGATAAGTCAGCAACCCGACCCAAGGGGCAAGTGGACACCTAACTATGAAGGTCCTTATGTTGTCAAGAAGGCTTTCTCTGGTGGTGCTTTGATTCTTACACACATGGATGGTGTTGAACTCCCAAATCCTGTCAATGCCGATATAGTCAAGAAATACTTTGTCTAGAAAGAAAAGAACAGCGTGGTAGGTCGAAAACCCGAAAGGGCGGCCTAGGCAAAAATGCGCTTCCCGGTGGATCGAAAACCCGAAAGGGCGATCCAGGCAAAAGTTAGGGACAAAAAAAAAATGAATATGAAAGAGCTCGCTGAGATTGTACGCAACTCAGGCAAGAATGAGCGCCTCGATGAGCCAAAAACCCGAAAGGGCGGTTCATGCAAAAATGAGGTTGACAATAAAAGACAAGTAACTATATCTGGCAAATCACCATCACCCCTTGGGGCATCTGCAACTGTCAATGATCGTCTTCATCAGAAGCTTCCGTACTTGTGAATTCAAAATTTCTATGAAATGTAGCGGTCATCGTGTTCAATGTATCACCAACCAATAAAATTACCATTTTCCAAGCTTTGTAAATCCGTGGAGTCATGCCTTTGGCTGACTATCACTCTTCTACATCAATTTGAGCCTTTATATTGTTTGAAACTCTATTTTCTTTCTACTTTCAATGCTATATACAAAACATTTTCTTTCTATTTGATAATGTTAATGTCTGAAATAAACATTTTTGAAAATTAAAAAATCTTTTTCTGTCTATTTTGAAAGCAAACCTGAGCAACAGGGTACATTTCAATGAAACATGCATGAATGAATGAATATCAATGTCTATTTCAATACATGCTACAAGCAGGTTACTCCCCGGGATGATCTGTGGTCAATGGCAAGAATGAAAAAACAGAATGAAAGTGAAAAAAATGAAAAATGAAAATAAAGAGCTCGCTAAGTTGAAAACCCGAAAGGGCGGCTTAGGCAAAAATGAGCACCCCGCTGATTGACAACCTATGAAGGCAATTCAGGCAAAAATGGGGCAATGAAAAGAATCTTTACTCCCCGGTGAATCGAAAACCCGAAAGGGCGGTTCAGGCAAAAGTGGGGTTTGAAAATGAAAAATGAAAGAATGGAATATTGGAAAAGCATTGACCACAAATGCGAACATCCAATATTTACCCAGCACTGACACGCCTAGCAACGGCGACCTGTATCCAAGGGCATTCCAAGGGTCCCTCCTCTACAAGTTTTATTGCCCTCAGCCATGGTTTTGATACGTCTCCCAACGACGGTCTCTCCAAAGAGGTTTTCCCCTGTGAATATGTTGCAGCACGAGCCACTACGTGCCCAATCTTCCAATGTTTCGTCTGCCTTTGTGAAACTTTCTCTGTCCAACTGCCAGCCAATCATGCATTTCAAGCATTCATACATGCATAATCATACATTCTATGTGCTCATACATCCAATAATCTTGCTATACTATACATACATGTTGCATATCCAACTTTCAACTGTCAACTGTCAAATTCAATCCAAATTCCAACTGTCAAATTCAATTTCAATTTCAATTTCAATTCCAATTCCAAATTCAATTCAATTTCAACCTGTCAAATTCGAAGCAATTTCCAATTTCAATGTCAAACTGCCAAATTCGAAGCAATTTCCAATCTCAATTTCAATTTCAACTGTCAAATTCGATGCAATCTCAACTTTCCAATCTCAATTTCAAACCATGTCAAATGTCAAATTCGAAGCAATTCCCAATCTCAATTTCAATTTCAACTGTCAAATTCGAAGCAATTTCCAATTTCAATGTCAAACTGTCAAATTCGAAGCAATTTCCAATCTCAATTTCAATTTCAGCTATCAAATTCGAAGCAATCTCATTTCCAATCTCCAATTCCAATTCCAATGTCAATGTCAATGTCAATGTCAATGCCAATGTCAATGTCAATTTCAATTTCCAAGTCAATGTCAATATCCAATGTCAATGTCAACTTTCAATCCAATTTCATTCCAATTTCCAATGTCTCTTTCAATTGCAACTCTCAATCCAATGTCTATGTCTATGTCTATGTCTCTGTTCAATCTCAACTTTCAATGTCAACTTCCAATGTCAATTTTCAATTCAAATCAATGTCAATTTACTCTCAATTTACTCTTGGGCCAACAAAAATGGTCATGTCTATTTCCAAGTCAAGTCAATGACAATTTACCCTCAATGGGTATCTTGTTAAACAAGACTCTCAATTTGTATCCCGTTATTGGTCAAGTGCCAGGTTCGATCCAAAAAGAACCACTTGTACCTACTTGTATACCTATGTTCCTGGACAAACGGCAAGTTCGATTTGAAGAACAGTTTGTACCCAGCTCATGCTTTGTTATCAGTCAGACGACAAGTTCAATCTGAAGAACAGTTTGTACCCAGCTTATGCTTTGTTATCGGTCAAACGACAAGTTCGTTCTAAGAGAACAGTCTGTACTCTCCCACATGATGTGGTGATAATCCAACAAGCAGGTTCGATCCAAAGAAACAGCTTGTATCAACCCTTTTGTCTATGTCTCCAGCCAAACAGCCAGTTCAATCCAAAAGAACAGTTTGTGTCTGCCTATCTGTTTGTATCTCCAATCAAGTGTCAAGTTCGATCCGAAGAACAACTTGTATCTGCCTATATGTCTATGTTTCCGGTCAAGTGCCAAGTTCAATCCCAAGAACAGCTTGCACCTATCTCTTGTTTTGTATTCTTTGGTCAAGTGGCTAGTTCGACCCAAAGAACAACTTGTACCTATCTTTTCTACTCCCTGGTTTGTCTACCCTGTCAATGTCCACCTGGATCCCCAGTGACATGACAGGTTCCATAGACTCCAATTGTTTGTCTTGCATTCATAATCAAATATTGCATAGCATTCATAATTTTGAAAATCTGAAAGCGTATTTTTATGTCCAAAAGCAGTGCAAATGTTAATATTTAAGTATCTTCGTCCCGTCAACTCTAAGACTTCGTCTCTTGACTCTCCGGAAAAAGAAACTTAAATAGGGGCAGCTGTTATACCCTAATTTTGGACCTAAAAATACTGGTCAATTTCTCTTTTCTTGCATTATAAGTCATTTGAACTGTCTCTGATCAATTGCATCTTTCTCTGCATTTTATTTCAATGTTATTTGCAAAATTCACATGCAAGGGTATTTTAGTCATTTCCTGTGTCAAATTTCTCTCAGTCTTTCAAAAATTTGTTTAACTCCTTTCAAATAGGTTGAATAAGTCTTTGTTTCAATCCTATGTCAAAATCCCTTTAAAAATTGCGTTTGAAGTCATTTTGAGTCAGTTTTGCCCCTAGGGGCATTTTAGTCTTTTCATGTGTTAAAGCCCTGTTTAAATTCTAAAAAAATTGTCTCTGAGTCTTGTATAAGCTCTTGTTTTAATTCCCTGTTAAAAATCCATTTTTAAATTGCATCTGAGTCATTTTTAGTCGTTTTAGTCCCTAGGGGCATTTTGGTCATTTCACATAAAATCTCTTGTCTGCTTCGTTGTTTTTAATCGTCTCGCTTTACGTTTATTTTCAATTTACTTTTTCAATTCAATTTTAGTTTTAATTTTCATTTTGGTCCTCGTACTTTTGTTATTTGCATTTTAATCCCTTTTTTAAGTTTGTTAGAGTCCAAGTGCCATGTGTCCAAATGCTATTGGTCCATAATAGTTTGTTACAAGTTCAATGCCACATGTCTCTATCCTATTGGTCCAAGGCCTACCACATCACCTATATAAGTCAAACCCTTGGTCAAAATTTAACAACTAATTATTTTTCAATCATTTTTCACAAAAATCACAAACTTTTCTCTCAATTTTTTCCCTCCCATTTTCTCATCTCTAACCAACTTTTTCCACCTCCATCACCACCCTAACTAACTTTTCCTCCACCCTAACAAACTTCAACAACCTCCATAACCACCTTCAACCACCACCTTCAACCTCCAAAAACCACCACAGACCTCCATAACAAATTCCATAATCAATTCCAACAAAGGGAACACCACGTTTAACTCTTTCATTCGCCGTTAAACATCAAGCTCTAACAATGGCGTCTTCACTCTTTCTGGCTCCGTCTTTCATTATCTTCTTCTTTTCTTTCTCCGCCGGCGCTAAGCTTCCGACGATGCTTACCGATCAATTGCTAATCGTCACTATATCACTCTCCGATTGTGTAACCTCTGTCAACAATATCAAGATCAACGGAACGCCGATATACGACGATGGAGTTCTTCTTGTTTACGGAATCGATAGATTTTTCGATCCTAATTTTCAGAACACTGGACCTGGTCGGAAACTTATTTCGAATTCCAATTCATCGTGTTCTGCGTTGAATTTCACTGTGAATTTATCTGGTTCGTTTGAACAAGCTGTGAGGACACTAAAATCTGGCGGTTATTCTGTTATGGCTTCGTTCCTCGAAGTGCAATTCTCCAGCAATATAAACCAGAACGGAATAACGGTTCACTCCCACGGAAGAGTTGGTGATGAACCGCATCGGTGGTTTCAGAGGTTATCCTTCGCCCTTTCGTCGACGTGTGGTGCCTTGCAAGCTTCTATGGAACGATCTGGTGGAGTTTGGTGTCGGCACGCAGTTGCTTCTTTCCGGCGGCGCTTTGCTTCTTTCCGGCATGCTCTGTAACTAGAGAGAGACAGGTTTGAGTTTAGAGAGAGAGGAAAATGGGTGGAAGAAGTGAACCGGTTCAATAGCTTGCACATTATATTAAACGGGTCGGACCTTATTCAAACAGGTTAGTCTGGATCGATCCAGTTCCTTATTTCCCTTTGTTCTAAGCCCAATAACTGTCTTGCCATGCCTGTGTACGTTTTGCTATGCACACCCCTCTTCCCTGTGTGTTTGTGATAATTTCTTGCTGTCTGCACCCCTGGCAGTCCAAAATTTTTCATAAAAATCCCTAAAAAATCATTATGTTTTTCTTGCTAATTTTAGTTGTTCTTGAAGGATTCTACATGTTAATTTTGAACTAAAAAATATATGGAGATGTGTTTTGATAGTCTTGTTAGTTTAATACTTTTTCTCTCGTTAAAATTGTGTGAAAAACCCCCAAAAATTGTTCGTGTGTTTTTATATTTTGATAATGATTCTTGATGTCAAATATGCTGAGTCTTTTACCTCTGAAATGTATGCAATTACCTTGATTTGTGTGGTGAATTTTTGGTGTCTTATACTCTAAGTAATTTGATGTTTTTGTAGAAATAAAGTGGTGAATACACCTAAAATCTTGCTATGATTTCTTGGCTTATTGTTTCCATTTGATTTCCATGTTATGGCTGAAGGAAAAATACTCTATAAAATTGGCCATAATGTAGAAATTATAGGCTCTACATTTGCCATCATTTTGTAGTGATATTTTGGGTGTATTTAGCATTTTCTCTTTGCCAATTCTAGTTGCTTGTTTAGAACCTTTTGATAACCTTCATGATATCTTCACGGTATTTCTCTATATTGTGCTACTAACCTTTCATGTTTTGTTCCATAAGCACTTCATAAACATTCCCATCTCATCTCATATTCACCTTTATCTTCTTGCAATTTAATTTGTACCAAGGCTTAGAATGTAATACTTAGGAGCTTTTGTAATATTTTACTTCATGCAATTTTTAAATTTCTTGGCAAAGAGGCCATAGAATGTATCTAGGGTATGATGTAAAGGACAATGGACTCTAATGATGTACACCGACACAAGCACCGACACATGCACACACATCACTATATAGCTAGAATATGCATGTTTAGATGTATGTTTAGGATTGTATGTTTAGATGAATGCCTAGGACTTATACTTAGAAAAAAAAAACCCAATTTTTCAAACAAATGTGAACAACTTCACTCAAAGCTTTTCCAAATAAACCTTGGGATCCAATATCCCATTGTATTTTCTTTTCCATTTTCTTAATCAAATTTCAATGAAAATAATCAAACTTTGACTTCTTTTGCAATTCACTAATTCAACCTCACTATTTTCCAATCTCATGCCCTTGAGGCCTCTTTCTATTCTTCAAACTCCATTTTCAAACTTAAAATCAACCAACAAAAACAAAAACATTTTTTGAAAGAGAACTACGGTGGATTTGATCCCTTAATCGGGTACGTAGGCAAGGAACAAAATTCCTTCAATTCAACTAAAATAAAAATTCAAACACATTCTTCTCCCCCCAATTCTTCACTTAGTAATTCTTAGGTTTAAATAAATACTTTCAAAATAGCATTTAAAAATAAAGCGCGCGCGTAGAAATTAAAGACGGTTCCTATAGGTTACTATAGTCGTTATGGGTGCCTAACACCTTCCCGTAGCGAAAACAACTCCCGGACCTCGACTCTCAAGGGTTTTGCTTACTTTTTCCCTTCCCAAGAAAAAATAAGATATCACCGGTTAGAAAGGTTCAAACGTAATCAATGTTTGACACCCGAAAACCAAGATAAAACAGCGAGCCGAACTTGGATGAAGACATCGGACCACTTTACCGATGGATAAACCTTTTATAGTGTGAGACACAGACTAGAAACTATGAATGCAAAATGATGCATGAAATGCTTTATGCAAAAATATACAAATTTTTTGTTATCGAAGGATTTGTCAAAGTGAATTGTAAACATCATAAAGGAACATGGTTTCATTTTAACATTGTAAAGATATTGCAATAGATTTCCATTTCAAAAGGTAAGAACGAACCCAAGGAAAAAGTTCTTAACAAAAGCAAAAGCTTAGTTAAGATGTTTGAAGTTGTATTTCTTGGTGTTCACTCTTACAAGGTCCATTCCTTTGATGTTTACAAAAAACTTGGCTAAGTCCTTCAATTTTTGATGGAAAAAACTATTTATGAATGGATGCATGTATGTATGATTATTCATGGAAAACATGAGGTTTAATGTAGACAATGTTGGAGCTTAGGGACAACAACGCCATTTGGTAAGGACTATGGTTTCCATTTGCACAAGTAACAAGGGTTCTACCAAGGTTCCCGAATTACAACCGCCACAGAACTTTATCGGATACCGAGACAACACCCGGTCCAACATCGTTCGTAGGAAAGTCTAGTTCGAGTGTAACATTGCAAGTGAACTAATACCGAGACATCACCCGGTTTAGCCGCCCGCGTTACGTCCTAAAAAGGCCAAGATGGGTTAAGGGTTACTAAAGGTCCTTAGCGTTCAACGGAAACTTATAAGCAATAGAGTCTAAGCGTGACAACACCCGCCGACATATATCACTTTAAGCTCCTCCGCTAAGTGTGGTTATCTCACGTGTGACAAGACACGAGAATACTCTCGACATGCCACTATGAGTCTACCACTCCTATCTTATGTTTCGCTCAAGTCCGGGTATAGGACTTATTTTCTCACCCCTCACGCCATAAGGTAAATATATATAAAGTATAAACAAATAAAGCACAATAAAAGAAGAAAGGTGGGTTTAACCAGCGTAGGATCCCCAATGAAGTCGCCATTTTGTAGACCATGATTTTCGGGTGTCAATCCATTAATTGGTTTTGAACCCTCAATCGTTTGGACTTTCTTGATTTTTCGTGGGAAGGGAAAATGAGTTAAACCCTTTATTCGGATCCGGGGGTTGATTACGATTAGGGAAGGTGTTAGGCACCCGCATCGTCCACGGTACTCCGTGGGAACCTCTTTCTAACTTTATTTTATTTGAAAATTTATTGCTTAAAGTATAAGTAAGAGAATGGAGAGAGAAGAAGTAGGAGTTTTTGTTATTTTTATTTAATCGATTTGGAAGGAATAAACCCTTGCCTACGTACCCTTAAAAGGGATCAAAACCGCCGTAGTTCTCTCTTAAAAATATTTTTTTTGTGGGTTAGGTTGATTTTAATTTGATTTTGAAAAAGGTTTTAAGAAGGGTTGCGAGACCTCAAGGTATAGAAGAATAAAATAGAAATAAGGTTGTTTCATTTTATTTAAGAAATTTAGTCTAAGTTTAATTAAGATTCATTAGGAGTTTGGTTAAGAAAATAAAAAGGAAAAAACAACTTGGATTTGGATCCAAGGTTTATTAAGAAAATATTTGACTTTTGCTTATTTGATTTTTGAGATAAAAAGGTTTTTCTAACGGTGAACTAACGTAACGATGCGAAAAGTAAAGCGAGGTAAAAGCGATAAGTAAAGTGATATGGTGTTGGTGCAAGTGTCGGTGCTTGTGTTACCTACATTATTACAAAAAATTCCTAGATACATTCTATGGCCTCTTTGCCAAGCTACAACCAATGGTAAAAATATACATCCATTTCCTAATTATACACACTAAAATCAATGACAATAATAAAATGGATGATGCATGCAATAATTATAAACAAAAAAACAAGAGATAAAAATATACCACAATTAATATCAAGACAAGCATATTAAAAAAAGAACAATACGAGAAAAGCAATAAAAATGAACAACCAAGTAACAAGTAAAATTAAAGTGTTTAAAAATGCAAGGAATAAAATTTTAGAAGCAATTAGGGTACTAAAACTGAAAACAGTGGTGCAAATATTAAAACAGTAGAAAACAATTGAACAGAATTAGGCCTAATGCCTAAAATAGTTGGGCTCAGGCTGGGCAGTTCTGGACCATTAGATGAATCAAGAGGTCCAGAACTGAATCCAGAAGAAATCATCACAGCCACAGGATCAAAGATCCAACGGTTTAAAAAATAGGAACACAGTGCATTACAAGAAGCATAGGCGCGGATAACCCACTCTAAGAGCATCACTGACCGTCAGATCTGAGATCTGATGGTCTAAGCTTGAGATCACATGGTGAAGCTATGATTGTACACACACAGGATTGGACAAACAAATAATAGTATAAAAGAGAGCTTGACAAAAAAAATCACAAATACATACTCCTCTTTAAACAAAAACGGTTTTAGAGAGAGAAGGTGTAACTTCTCTCTAAAAAATTTCCAGCCATCTTCATCTTCTCCAAATCTCCGACGCGGTGGTCGGCCGGCCATCTATGGCGGCGCCGCCGCGCCGGAGGTAGCAACCACCTTCTTTTTTAAAACCAAATACACGTACAGACTTTCTTTTTCTTCCTCATTTCATTTCTTCAATCGTTTTTCAAAAATAAACAACAACAAAGTCTAGATCTACGGTTTTAACTTCGGACTCAAACTCAAAAAAATTTCAAAAGTATTTTGAAATAATCACTGCATATACACACTAAACCACAGTCAAAAGATTAAAACAGAAAGGAATCGATTACCTCTTATCGTCGTTTCGAAAACTTCTTCGGTTGGAGTGGAAATCACTTGAATCCGCCTCTTCTTCTTCAAACTCGGTTATGTTTGTTGTTGTTCTTGCTCGATTTGTTGCTTGACGAGTCCGATCTGCTAGCTCCTTGCTCTTCTCGGTTCGGTTATGGTGAAAACGAACTCGGATTCGAGTTATTGCTTGAACCGAATTCGAGATAAGAGTGTTGTTTGCTTATGAATCAGTGTCTGTAATTGTGTGTTGTGTTGATTCTGGGAAAGATGAGGTATGAGTGTTCATGTGTTCTTCATGAGTTCATGAAGTTCGTATGATTTTTGTGGGTTTTTTTGTATTTTGATCTGAAAATGTAGAATGAAAAGGAAAATTAGGGTTTGTGGATTAGAAGCTGCGGCTGCCAATCATTTTCGTGAACAGTATCTGACATTCAATGCTGCTATAAATACTGCTACTTTTTAGGGTTTGACTGATGGAACCAATGTCAAAAATACCCTCAAATGGGTCAGATACAAAAACTGCCAGCACACCACTGAAGATTGGGGACCAAGTTACTAATGAGACCAATACTAGACTGACACCTGGACCTTGGACAAAACTTAAGACCTAAAAGAAAATTAAAACAAAAAATGAAATGTAAGTGAGTCTAAAACTCACGTGACTCATAATAATAAAAAAAGAAATAATAATAAAAGAAATATAATAATAATAATAATAATAATAACATTAAAAAAATAATAAAAATAAAATACTAATAATAATAATAATAACAAAGTCCCTTTCAGTAAATGAGGTATTTTAAAATACCTCTCTGCCGAAATTTCGACTGAAACGGTTAAAAATCTCGGTATTTTTAGAATGCGAGCAAAACTTTTAAATGGTTCAAACGATACGAATGAAAAGGAAATTAGTTAAAAAGGTTAAAAAGGAAATAAATTAAGAAAACTTCAAAACTTGTAAAAGTACGCGTAAAAATTTTAAAAAACAAATAAAATGATTTTAAACATACGTGAAACACAAATAAAATGATACCTGCTTTAAAATACAAGATAAAAATTTTAAAAATGTTAAACAATGACTGAACAGGAGTTTTAACTGATTAAAATAAAAAGGATTTTGAGCCGCCTTAAAATACGACCAAAAGTTTTAAATGGTCCAAAAATGGGGTATGACAATGTTGGAAAATTGGGTCTGGCACCCAAATTAATGTGTGGGAGGACAATTGGATTCCTCAACATAATGGGTTTAAGATCTACACTCCAGACACTAACTCATCATCTATTAGACTAGTTAAGGACTTAATGGCAGAAGATCCCAGAGGTTGGCATCACTCATTGTTAGAAAACAACTTTCACAGCTTTGAAAGTGAACACATCCATCAACTACCCCTTGTTCAGGAAGTCCTAGAGGACAGCTACATGTGGATGTTTTCCCATGATGGAAACTACTCTGTCAAATCTGGTTATAATTTCATTAAGGATTGGCAACACAACCAATTACCTGGCCCTTCTCACAATGATATTAACCAGGACATCTGGAAAGCTATTTGGAGCCTAAACACTATACCAAGACATAAAGACTTTCTATGGAGGGTTCTCAATGATGATATCCCTGTTAGAAAAGCTTTACACTCTAAAGGGATAACCAGGGAAATTTTTTGTCCCAGATGTGTTACCAAAATCGAATGTATCAACCATACGTTCATGGAATGCCCTTTTGCGAAGAAAGTGTGGTTTGGTTCTACCATTTCTATTAACTTCCCAGATAGACCTGAATTTGAGCTCAAAGACTGGCTCAGATACATGATCAAAACAACAGAGGAAGAAATCTCTATCTACGTTGCATCTGTTATCTATAATTTATGTTATGCTAGAAACATGTTAGTTTTTGAAGGCATCACAAACAGCGAGGTAGATATACTGAACATAACTAGCAGAACCATTCTGGACTACAAAATATGCAATGAAATAAATAACAAGGCAAATTCAATGAAGAACACTATTTCTGGTCCTCCCAAACAACGTCAATCAGCAAAACCAAGTGGTTGGAAGAAACCAGAAAAAGACATGTACAAAATCAACACCGATGCAAACCTGTCTGAAGAGAACTTCTGGGGATTGAGCGCGGTCATTAGAGACAACTCGGGAACAGTCATGGCAGCAGCAACTTGGAAGCTTCATGGATTTCCAGATCCCACTGCAGCGGAAGCTTTTGGCATCTACACAGCTGAAGAATTTGCAACAGATTGTGGCTTTAGGAATGTAGTATTTGAATCTGATTGTGAAAAGATCATTAGAATTCTCAATGGGTATGAAGATGTACCAAATACCTATGTGGGTAATGTGATAAGGGGAATCTAGGGGAGAGCTATTAATTTTAGACATGTGGCATTCAAACATGTGGGTAGGAAAGATAATGGGGTAGCCCATAAATTGGCCCATTATGCCCTTAGTGAGCCAAACATGATTTGGCTAGAAGAAACACCCCCTTGTATTGTTTCAGAGGTCCTTCGGGACATTATTAATCAATAACACATCCTTGTCTTTTTCAAAAAAAAAATTGTTCTCTTGTTGGTTTGCAAGTCCTCAAATATTATAAAATAGAAGATGATGAGATTTTAGTAATAATATGTTTTATATAATAATAATAATAATAATAATAATAATAATAATAATAATAATAATAATAATAATAATAATAATAATAATAATAATAGTCTTGTTTCCGTAAAAATAAAATAAAATAAATTAAATAATAGTCTTTTTAAATAAGGGTAAAAATGGAATAAAAAAGTCATAATTTGTTCCATTCCGTTTATTTTGTAAACAATGGAATGGAACATTATTCCATCACTTCATAAAATACCCAAACAATTCTTTCAAAAACAAAAAAAATACCCAAACAATGGAATGGAATCTCTATTCCATTCCGTTCCGCTCCATTCCATTATATTCCATTCGCTCCATTCCGCTCAGTTCCATCAATCCAAACAGAGCCTAAAACTTTTTATATTGCACTTAAACTGACTTAAGCGTCGAAATGTCTTTTACAGGACGTTATCCTGATCACCACATATTAGAATTTAATTTTTAAATTAAACAATTTATTTAGTCTTTTTAGGTCTTTTTATTTTGCAAATATTACTTGAAATTATCTTGGCAAACAAAATATTTATTTGAAAACCCCTAAAAAAAGAACACCCCTAAAAAAATATTTATTTGGAAAGTGATATTCTATTTATCATGGCTAAATATTATTTGGAAAGTTATCTTACATTTATTTGAAATAAAAAGTCTTACATTTTTAATACAATAAAAATTCATATTAGCACGTTAAAATATACACATAGTTAGAAAATTGTAATGGAAAATGTTTTCAAAAAATTATCGAAGTGTTAGCTATCAGTGATAAACATATTTGCAAATCTAGGAATTTGAAAGTAACAACACGTATTAGGTTCTTTTTTTTTTTTGGTCAGAATTCGAACCCCAGACCTTGCATATATTATGCATTGTCCATAACAACTGAGTTAAGCTCATGAGGACGTTCTTATTTTAAGATGAGCGGATGGTGTTTTGGAAAAAGTAAAAAATTAAAATGGTTTAATTTTTTTTAGAGGAATTAAAATGGTTTAATGATCACTTACGATATTTACCTTGAGTAAATTACTAAATTGATCACCAAGTTTGTAAGTCATTTTCTTTGTCAAAAGATTTTTAATTAGCTCCCTCATCATGTGACAAAAACATAAAGATAATGACCCAATTGAAAAACTTAAAAAAATAATTTAAAATACTAATTTAAAAATTACTTGCAAAAATATAAACCAATTTAGTAACCAAAAAATATAAACCAATTTAGTATTTATTCTATTCATCTCACTCTAAAAAGACACAGAAAACTCCCCGTCCAATCACCCATGGGATTCTTCTCCATCTTTACCGACGTTTCATTTCATATTAATAAAAACATCTTTAAAAATAAAAAATAAAAAACATCTTTGCCGACATTCCATTTCATATTAAAAAAAAAATATTGGTCAAATTACACTTGTTGTCCTTAAATTATTTAATCATAATAAGTTGGTCATTTAAATTATTTCCATTCCACTTATGTCCTTTTAAGTTATTTAACTGTAATAAATTAGTCATCCTTAAGTTTTTTTGGTACCATTCATGTTTTTTAAGTTATTTAATTGTAACTTTTAAACGTTAAATAACTTACTTCTATAAGATTTAAAATTTTCCTATCGTTAAAGTTAAATAACAAAAGGACATAAAAAAACACTTAAAAAGTCAAATTTTTTGAGCAATAAAGTCAACTTATTATAACTAAATAATTTAGACTTAATTACAGTTTTGGTCCCCTATTTTCACTTTTTTGCAGAATCGGTCCCCTTATTATAAAATTCGATAAGTTTGGTCCCTCCATGATATTTTTGAACTATAAAAATGTGATGTGATAAATTTAAAATGTCTTAGAATATGATATGAAGATAGAAAAAATCAACATCGATGAAATTGTAACAAAATTCCCTTAAAAACTTCATTTATAACATATCATATCACAATATTTTAGACAAAATATGTGATAGAGGGACCAAAATTGTCGAATTTTAAAATAGAGGATCAATTTCACAAAATAATAAAAAGGGTTAATTAAGTAAATGGTCCCTATAAATATTCAGAATTTTGTTTTTAGTCCTTACAAAATAAAATCACACTTTTTAGTCCCTATAAAATTTTTCATCTACATTTTTAGTCCCTATAAAATTTTCCATCAGCATTTTTAGTCCCTATAAAATTTTTCCATCAGCATTTTTAGTCCCTAAAATGCTTAAGGAAATTGTCACAGGGACTAAAAAGTGTGATTTTATTTTATAGGGACTAAAAACAAAATTGTGAATATTTATAGGGACTAAAAACTTAATTAACCCTAATAAAAATAAGGGGACCAAATCTATAACTAAGCCAATAACTTAAAGAACCTTTTTGTTTATGGTGTCTGGAGTTTGAACCACAGACCTTGCATAGATTGCATTATCTTTATCAACTAAGTTGACGGAGACAATAATTTAAAGAACCTAAATAGTGCGAATACAATTTGAAGAAAAAAGAATCAAGTTTAAATAACTTAGAGAGAAAGAGAACTCTTGCTTTACTTAACCAAAAAGATTTGTCAAAAAAAAAAAAAGTATAAATAGAAAATGAAGAAACGGTATAAAAGGAGGCACATGGCACTCTCATTCCATAACGTAACATATATATCCAAATCCAATAGAGAAAGAAGTTACAGAAAGAAAAGGAAAAGGAGAAGAAGAATGGCAACGCTTGGTGGAGTTCGCGATGTTTCAGGAAACCAAAACAGTCTTGCGATCGATGGTCTCGCTCGCTTTGCTGTTGAAGAACACAACAAAAAACAGGTTTCTTTTCTTTTTTCTTTCCCTTTATAACTTGATTATTTACTATGTTTTCTTCTACGTTTCTTTGTTTGTTTTATGTTTGTTAATTTCTTATTGCCTCATGCCGATGATTGGTTTTGTCCCAAATACGTATGATTTTATATTAGATCCTTCATCTCGTAATTTTTTTAGTAAATATTTGATTTGGCTCTTCACAATTTCTCAAAAACCCAATTTTTGAGACAATGCATACTATATGTAAGGGTTGGGTTCGAACCCCACTTATTCACTTTGATAAAGTGTCAAGTTGAGTTACTTCGACCACCGAAGTAGGTCCTTGAGATTATGGGTAGTATGTCAAAACGGTCATGACTCTATTAAAGTGTCAAGTTGGTCCATATATTTAACCACTTATTATCAATTAAGTCTCAATATATTAACAACTTACTCTTAATTAGGTCTTAAGTTTATCCACTTTCTATCAATTTAGTCCTTATATCATATTCTTTAGAATGACTAGCAACAAGTGAAATTTGAGAGTGAGAGACCTATTTGAAATATTTATAAAGTCAAGGACCTATTTAAGAGTGTCCTGCAATGTCAGGGACTAATTTGGTGGTTTTCTCGGTAAAAATCTGGTTGCTCTGCAAGCAATAAGCAATTGTTGAATCTATCGATTGGTCTAGAGGACCTTCAGTGAGATCTCTCAAATTTTTTATTAGAAAGGTTCGAACCTGTGATCTTGTTTAAGGAACATGAGTCTAGTTCCATTGAAACAATGTAGTGTTGGTTTGTCTAGTTGTATTTTATTTTAAGAAATACTAAAATTGGTTTTTGAGAGGGGTAACCTTAGCGCAACTGGTAAAGTTGTTGTCATGTGACTGAAAGATCACGGGTTCAAGTCCTGGAAACAGTCTCTTGTGTAAAACAGGGTAAGGCTGCGTACAATACACCAAATGGTGGGACCCCTTCCCGGACCCTGCATATGCGGGAGCTCTTGTGCACCGGGTTGCCCTTTTACTAAAATTGGTTTTTGAGGTTCTTAAATATTCATTTCTGCTTTCAAATTAGTCCTCACATCGTAAACTTTATACACAAAATACTTCAGATTCGACTGCTAGATTCATACTAAGAGGCCTTGAATGTAACTTCACTCTTTCAGTACCAAATGACTTGGACCGTCTCTTACCAAAAGCCAAAGCTGTTTATTTATTTATTTTGTTCATTTTGTAGTGTATAGATTTCAATTGCAATTTTCTTTAGTTTTTTGGTGTGTTTTGTTTTTTTTTTTATCATTTTTATTTAGTTGGTGATGGTTATGCAGAATGCACTTCTGGAATTTTCAAGGGTGATAAGTGCTAAAGAGCAAGTGGTTGCTGGTACCATACACCACATCACTTTAGAGGTAAAAGATGGAGTGAATAAAAAGGTTTATGAAGCCAAGGTTTGGGAAAAGTCTTGGATGAACTTCAAGGAGGTGCAAGAGTTCAAGCTCGTTGAAGATGCTCCTGCGCAGTAAAGCGCTTAACTAGGTATTTTATTACACTGCATAACTGCTCCTGCCTGTTGTTTTAAATATGAAGGGTTTATGAAGTTATAATGAATGCAAATCTTCAATGTTACTTACTAGTTTTTGTGGACACATGAATGAAAAAAATGAGTTTTGAATGATTAGGACTTGATGTTTGAGATCAGTTTTCGGTATAGTAATGGGTTTATTTATCAATTAACGTGCTTCTGAGTTTTGATAATGTTCTTCCATTTTGTCGTTCCTTAGTGAAACCAGAACAAGATGGGGTTTTATTGGTGTTTAATTAGTTACTATTTGGTGGTTGGGCTGTATATTTGTAACACAAGAATAAGTGTTTCCTCATGGTTGCTGCAAAATGTACGGGAGACTAGAAAATTTTGAAATTAATTCTTTGATCAGACTAGCTGTTTTTTTTTCCCTATTAAGAAAGATAAGTTTTATCTTTGCATGAACTTTATAGCATTTGGAAGTGAAAAAGAAAACATGAAATTTCTGTAGGTATTTGTAGCATTAAGATGGGGGAGAGTGGTCTTATAATTACTTTTCCTCTGCGCCTTTTCAGAACTGAGGTATTGTATAGCCAAACATGATCTTGTTGTGAGAAACTGTGTTTATATATTTCTCTTCTAGACTAGACATTTAGAAATCTTTATGGGGTTTACGTATTTGGTGTCTATGAAGAGAGCGATTATTACAAATTTTTCAGATTAAATTAAGGTCATGTGAAAATCAATTCATGTTAAAAAAGAGAGACATTTGCAATGTTTCTCTTGGTTTCTTTGCTTGTCCTGTATCAGGATCTGTATCCTGTATTCATGCTAGTATCAAGGTTTTGCTGCCAATAAGTAGTATGCTTTAGCATATTGCTTTTGATTTAACCATTAACTTAACAGCTATACAATACAAACTTTATGCTTTAGAATACACCATCCTTCCCAAATGAGCTTATGTTCAGAAAAAAGGTTGTATATTATGGAGAGGACAAAATGTGAAAAAGAGAGTGAGAATAACTGGTTGTTTTTACAAATCAATGTTGTTCGTCCAAAGAGTATAATATTATGGTGGAGAAAAGGAGAATATGTTTTTTACGAATAAACATATGTTCCTGCAAAAGGTAGGTATTATTATTGGTGGAGAGAAAAGAGAGTAAAGGAGATAGATAGATAGATGAGATAGAATAATTGTGTTTTTGGCACAAGAGATATAAAATGCTCTTAGCACCAATCAACATTATCTTTTCAGATTTATTCCATTATGTTAATTTATCCAACTTGACATGCATCATACGTCCCTGGTATTATTGGTATTATTAATGATTAGTGAATACTTCTGCCTTGATTTTTCAGGTGACTAAAGAATAAAACTTATGTGCCAAGCATGGCTCGAAGGTGAAAAGCCTAAGGATCATGTTATGTATGGAATAAATGTAAACCATTGCTTTTACTTGTCACGAGTGTTGGAATTTTAGTTTCATCACAGATTATATATGAATCAAGTTAGTTTCATAACTAATTTTAGCTTCAATGGGTAAAATATGACTGAGACTGTATCCTATAACACTCTCCTTGTGTATGTGTATGAGCATTATTGACAACCCAGGACAACATTCAACTTCAAAGTTGTGCTAAGTAACAATGAGAAATTATATTTATACAATTATTATGTGAGTGTTTTCTCTCTATTGTTTTTTATCAATAAGAAGAGAGAGAAATAAAGTTGTCACAAAAGTTATTAAAAATTGGTTATAAAATATAATTAATTACTCATTAACAATATATCCAATAATAATGATCATTTTATTTGAGATAATTTTTTTTTTGAAAGAATTTTATTTGAGATACTATTCATCTAAAGTGAGCATCTTGCTTTGGGGAGTAAAGTTAGGCCATCACTGTCATTCAATTATTTAACGTTCAAGATTGGTTCATATTTAAAAATCTTTCTCACAACAATGGCACTTTCCTCTTTCTCTTGTCAGTTGTCACACTTTATCACAAACATCATCTTCTTCCTCATTTGTCGGTAACACAAATGAAAAGGAATAATGGCATTACGACTCGTGGCTCAGGCCAAAACGTAGCGTTGTGATCTAGGCAATATCATCACTTAGATCAGGTGGCATAGGGAAAGATTTTCCCACCATGAGAAAATTGGATTTTTACCATTAGATTAAAGAGGAGTATTGATCTTATTATGGTCTATCTACACTTTATTTTTTTTCCTTTCTCTTTCACATTTCTTCATCATCTGGATTTGGAATAACTTGTGGTGGTCCAACATTTCCTTGCTTGGGAGTGATCGGGCTGCTATAGGGGACTGGTTCTCCTTAGGGGTGTCTCGTGTTATCGGAAATGGTCTCTCAACCAAGTTCTGGCATGACCCGTGGTGTGGTCCGGTCCTTCTTAGGGATAGGTTCCGCCGCCTGTTTCAGCTGTCTATCCAAGTGGACGGGTTGGTGGGGGAGTTAGGTGCTTGGGACGGGACTGATTGGGTTTGGGATCTGAGGTGGAGGAGACCGCTTTTTGTCTGGGAAGCGGGCCTACTTAATGAGCTGTTTGGGGTTGCGACTAGGCAATCTAGAGTGGATAGGGAGGATTCCTGGTCTTGGCTGCTTAGCCCTGATGGTAGGTACTCGGTGAAGTCTGCCTATTCCTCTCTTATTAGGGACTCTATGTCTACCGGTGCCCCTCAGGGTGATACCCTGACGGCTATAGCTAGGGTGTGGAAGTCTTGGGCTCCCTCAAAGGTGGTTGTCTTCTCTTGGCAACTTCTTATTGACAAGATTCCAACTAGGTGTAACCTACAAAGGCGTGGTGTCCCCTTGCCTGTCAGAGATCAGGGTTGTGTCCTCTGCGAGGCGCCTTCAGAATCCGCGGTTCATCTCTTTTTTGTTTGCCATGCGGCTCTTTCGGTGTGGTATCAGGTGACTAGGTGGTTAGGGTGGGAGTTCGTGAGCCCCCACGGTCTTGCTCAACATTTCCTTGCTTTTACGGGCTTAGGTGGGGGGAAAAGAGTTAGATTAGGTCTCCTTTTAGTTTGGCATGCTGTTATTTGGACCATCTGGATGTCCCGAAACGACCTTTTCTTCTCTGGTGGCTCTCTCCATGAGGAGCCTGTGGTGGATAGAGCGAAACTCTTGGCTTGGAAGTGGTTCCTGGCTAAGTGTCCTGCTAGTTCATGTTCCTTTCATGAGTGGGAGGTGCAACCCGTCCTTTGCTGGCATCGGTAGGGTTTTGGTGGTGGTGTATCTCGGTTCCTAGGGGTTGGGTGGGGGTTTCTACCTCCCGCTCCTGGTAGGCTACTGAGGAGGCCTCTTTACTTTTGTGTTTCTGTTCTGGTAGGTGTTTAGCTTGGTGGGGTTTGTTTTTGTTCTTCTTGTCCTCCGGGCGGGGGTTGCCTTGGGGGCTTGTCCCGGGGTTTCCTCTTCTTTTGGTGTTCCGGGGTGTCCTTTTGTTTCCCGTTTGGTGTTCTTGTACATTTCTTTTATTTTTATATATATAATTATATTTGCCATTCAAAAAAAAAAAAAAAATAGGGACAAGTATAAAATGGTTATTCTTCCAGTTGCTCTCATAAAAACCAATAAAATGGTTATCTTCCAAATTGGATCTTCTTCATTCAACTTCATCCTCGTTGAGTATCTGGAATTTTACACTCACATCTACCATGGTTTTATAACTTAAAATTTAAGTGTTCAGCAATTTACAAATCATAAATTTAATGTCTAACTCCATTATTGTGCCCACCTTCTTGTTATTCATCAAAAACAAAATTATTCAAAACTAGATCTGAGTATTTCTATGAACGAGATCTAGGTATTTCTTCATCTTCCAACTCTAAATCTGGGTGGTATTTCTATGAAGGAGAAGCACTGTTAAGGTTGGTGTAAAGGAGTGTTCTTGGGGACTCAACTCAAGCAAAAGATGTAGTTTTACTTTTTCTCTGTTACAAGAGTATGAACTTAATTTTGAGATAATTAAATTGTTTCAATCTTGTTTGATTCACGAATTATGAAACAGTTTAATTAGCAATTAAGATTTAAGATGTAGTTTTTGGTTCTAATGGTAAAACAAATTAAGAACGGAAAAATTGAAGAAAGAAATTATGTGGACATACTATAATACGTTGGTGGAGGGATCAGTGGTGGTGGTGAGTTTTTTGGTGCCTGGTTGATGGTTGTGAGGTTGAAGACAAAGGAAAAATAATCTAGTTTTGATGGAGCATGATAAAAATGTGTTCTAAATTTAATCAGATGGCTAAAATTTACTTTCTCATAGTGGAAAACTTTTTCCCTTCCCCACCCTAAATGCCACCCTTAGATCAAGACAAAAGGACATTCTCTAAAAAAAAATGTCACCAACGAATTTGAGAATCAATAAATCTTACAAAAGAGAATAGTCTCCTTCTCTTTACTGTTGAATTCGATTTCTATTGGTAGCTTCTTCCCTCAAATTTTTCTGCGATTCTTTGTCTGGTTTGTCTCAATTTTTTTGTTCAAGGGTTTCTTCCAGTGTTGGCGTTTTCCCGTGACATGGAGAATGTGAGGATGTATTATGTCGAGAGATCTAGAATTCCATGCGGCTATTGGTCGATGTTCCGACAGGAAATTCAAAAAATTTGTTTGCTTATGGATGCATCGCAGAGAATGTCGTAGCTAGGCTACCCCATTGCATTGATATCTCTATTTTATCCCTTAGTTCTGAAGGCTATATAAGGATGTGTTTGTGGTTCGTTTGGAGCAGGTGTCAAATTTCTGATTTGAATCAACATAAGATTGAGTCGTTTGTTTGTTGTGTTCTTCGATTGAGTTTGGGGTTTGAATCACTGATGGACAAATCAATCGATTGTTTGGCTGACATTGCTCCTGGTCGTGAGAATTGGAGGATCAAGGTTCGTGTCCTTCAGAAGTGGGAGGTTCCTGCGTTTCTCAAGCCTGATGAAACTAATTCGCTGGAGATGGTCTTGAATGATCAAAAGGTATGTAATGAATTTGATTTATTGAGGTTTTAGTTGTGTAATGGTGTGCTTAATCTTTCCTATCTTCCCTGATTGTTATGTTTTTGTGTGTGTTGAGACAGAGTGCCAAGATCCATGCCACTGTTAGAAAAGAGTTGTTGTACGTTTACCAGAAGAAGCTGGTGGAAGGGGAGGTGTACAAGATGTCGTACTTCTCCGTTGCTCCAGGGTTTGGCGCTTACCGTACCACACCTCATCCTTACAAGCTAATCTTTCAAATGAAGACCAAGGTTGAGAAGGTTGAGAGTACATGGTCTATCTCTGACCAAGATTGTTGATATGTGCTCCAATACTGCTGATTTTGATTACTTGGTTGGTGAGTTGTTGTTGTGCTGCAGTGGGTTAGATGTGGCCTTTTTTTTATGGTTATATGTTAGGTCATCGTTATTGTTTCTTTTGCAGATGTTATTGGGTTGATGACTGGCAGATCTGTTGAGCGCGAGTATGTGAGGGATGGCAAGGTGACGAATATGATCATGTTTAACTGATGATAGGTTAGTTCATATGTAATTTGTATCTTCAGTTTTTATGTGTTTAGATGTTGTTAGTCACATATATTTGGTTATTGATGTTTGTTGCATTTATTTGCGCAGCGGTAAGGTTGAGTGTGCTTTGTTTGGTAGTTATGTTATTTCTCTGCAGAAGATGATGGGAAAAATCTGTGGAATGTTTGCCGGTTGTTGCCGTTCAGTTTGCCAAGATTAAGTTATTTCAAGGTTTCCTAAATTGTGTATTGTTCATTTCTATTTTATGTGTTCATGAAATGCAAGAGTATTGGTTTAATTGCATTTGTTTTCAGAAAAGGTGTCCATCCAAAATGTGATGAACACAACAAGAATCTGGGTTAATCCTCCAATGGAAGAGGCTTTGAAGTTCAAGGAGGGGTGAGTTGACTATATATGTTGTACTTAATTATGATTATTTTCATTACCAGTTCAGTCTTTGATATGTTTCATTTGTTATTTAGTGTTGCAATTCATGGAGTTGAATCTTCTGCTCCTGTGCCTGCAATTGGTCCTCGAGTCAGGCCTTTATTTCGAGAGGATTTCTTGGAATTGAATCCACCAAAGACAATATCTGAGCTGAACTCTTCGGAGGAGGATGGCACTTTTGTTGTCTTTGCAACTGTTGAGGGTTTGGTTGAGGGGCAGGATTGGTGGTATCCTGCATGTAGGTGTCACAGGAGTGTTACCCCTGATTCTGGAGCTTACTATTGCAAGGGATGTGCAGAGCATGTTTTTCATATAGTTCCTAGGTCATTATTATTTCATCTATTTGATTATAATTATGTTTGTTAAATTTGGTGATTTATTTTTCGTATATGATTTCTTTTGTGTTGTAGGTTTAAGGTCAAGCTTAATGTTGGTGATGGATCAGGTGATGCAGTATTTGTAGTGTTTGATGGTGATATGCAGCAGCTCCTTGGTGTTGCCAGCAGGGATTTGGTATCTGCAGCCAAGGTGTTTATATCGAAGTAGATAAAATAGTCACAAGGAAGGGGGTTTGAATTGTGACCCTTTAAAAATTATCCCGAAACTTAAAAGTGATTCTCAAGTTGTTTACTTGGAATAGTTAAGTTAATCTTCTGACTTCAAAACGTTCTGAACTTCATACGCAAAAACTGTTTAATAAAGTAAATGTGCAAGTGTGTGTTGTGTATACTGTAATTAAAGAGTATAGAGAAGAAAGAAAGAACACACAGAGAGTTATAGTGGTTCACCTAATGTGGGCTAGTCCACTCTTCACAATCTTGTGAGAGTTTCCACTATGATGCTTATCCCAGGTATTGATGCTTACATCATTATTCGTTATTCTATGATGTGTGTTTCAAGCGATCCTTATTGCCGAATCATTTTAATTGTGTGGAGTGTGAATATTTACTTCAGGTTTAGGCTTAAGGTCAATGTTGGTACCCTTGAGAGTGAGACAACGTTTCTTCTTTGCGATGATGTTGTTAGGGCCATTGCACGTGATACTTTCAAGACGTTGATGTCTTTGTTAATGATTTTTAATATACAATGTCCTTATAGTAATTATTCATGGTATACAGTGGTGTGTTGTTCCACCTCTTTCTTTTGTTCAGTTTGTGTTATTGATGTGCAGTGTGAAGGTTCCAGTTTATATCCCATTGAGCTTGATGGTTTATTTGGTGATCCATTGCTTTTCAAAGTTAACAAGAGATTGAAAGGCCATGATCCTTCATTTATAGAGTATGATATCCTTGGGGTTTTCTCCGATGATTCGTTGCTTGAAATATTTTTGGATCCTAATCACTCTGCATACGGTTCATTGGTGCGTAATGAACTGTGTTGTTGTTTATTGCAGAAAATTGTTATTGGATGTGAATTTTGGATGATAATATTTTGGTGGATAAACTTCTTTTGTTTTAGGGAGCTGACGCTGTTAACTTTGTTTCCAGAGCTTTGAGGTGCATAATGTTGATGAACTTGCTGATGTCTCAGAGGATGCTGATCATGGAAAAATTCTTAAATCCACTGTGGTTGAATCTGCTGTGGCCAGTGCGGAGATACATGGTGTTAAGAAAAGATTGCTGGATTTTGGGAAAGACTTGCAATGCCATGTGCAGGATTCAGTTGTGGGCAACATAGACAGTCCAAGGGTCAAGAGAAAGTTGAATGAATTATTTGGTAAGGCTGACAAGGTTGATCTTGCTCTTCCTGTTAAGGCTGGAATAGTTAATTTGGGCCCGTGAATTGTATGTTGTTTTGGCTGTAGGGGTTTTGTTTCATTTGGGTGTGAACTAGGTTATAGTATGAATAATTATTTTCCTTGCAATTTGTTGTATGTTGTATCCCCTCATGTGCGGTTGGCTGTATTATTAAGGTGCATATCGCATCTGTATGTTACTATAATTTGGTTGTATTTGATGTTCCTTGTGCATTTGATTGGCTATCAACGGATTGTGGTTTTTTAGCATAGTGATCAAGTGTGTGTAATAATGAGTTGCTTAAGTGTTTATTCTTGGGTTAGGATGACGCTGAGGTGAATGAATGTAATCCTTTGAATTTCTTATATATTTATATGAATGGGGTTTTGAATTAACATATCCATCTCTACAGACATTTGTTGTTAGGATTTTGTATAATCAAAGTGTTTGCTTTGCTTTGTAGTATTTGTTGTTAGGAATTGGCTGGACCATTTGGTAAGGATTTATATGATTTAATGTTGATTGATGTTGTATGGTAAAGGCTAAACTTTGGATTTAAGGTTGAATTGGGTAAAGACAAATATTTTCTCAGTGTACGTTTGTAGACCAAGGATGGTTTTTATGTTTTTACCTTAGTGGGTTACTATTTTTAGACCATTTTTTAATTATTGATTTGTATATTTTGGTATGTTATCCAAAAGTATTTTAATTCAGCCAAACTAAATGGGTAATGTTTGTACAAAACCCATAGAAATAAATTATGTCATGTAGTGGACAATTTATTTTGGGGTGATCGTCAATATGTGTTGATTTTTAACTCCTGGTGATTGTTATAACATATTTGGGGGTATTGGGTGGTATGTTACTGTCTTTGTTCTTTCCAATTATGGTATGACATGTCATTGTGGTATGATTCATTGACTAATATGGAAAGGTTTCTTGATGGAGTGACTCATGTGTGTATAGCAGGGCATGGTGGGTTGCTTATTTTCTCACATCAAGCCAATATGTGCGTCATCATCCCTTTCTTGTGATTCTCCCACCCTTCTATTTTCTCTTGGACTATTGACTACCACTTTCTTAATTTTTGTTTTGTAGCAGTGGTACAAACTTATATCTTTTTATTTTTCATTATTTTTTTCCTATGGCTGCAACGTCTCATGGTGCAACTTGATTGACTACTACTTTTTAAAAAATTTCTTATTTAGTAACTTCTTATTAAATTCTAGAGAAATACTAAGTTGGATGGTGACAATTTTAAAGAAAATAATTTAGTCATATGTCTCAATAACATTTTATTCATAAATTGTATAAATCATGTTGGTGTCCAAATAAGTTTTAGTTGAGGTTGTCTCTAGAGAAATACTTTTGTTTGTAGTGTAGTATGATTTTCGAATATATCCCTTTTAGTCGAGAATTTTCAAAGGAAAGTTAATACAAAATTTTGTTCTGGTAGCTCAACTTAAAATGTCATTCTTTCTAACTCATCGTGTTTAGCTCATCGTTTTCATAATAATCATATTTGAAAGATGTTATTTTGAAAAAATATGTAATTTGTATAGTGTACGGTGTCGAATAGTCAATATTTAAGTTAGTGAGTATTAAAATCTTCGTTTTAAGTCAACTCTGATGAGCTCTTGGATAATTTTAATATTTTTGAATTAAACTACATATAATTTATTTGGTTAATGTGTACGTTGATGAAGCAATAAATTGCTATTTTGTGAGATGCAAAGCTGTTCAATTTTATTTTGTGGTTGTGATCCCAAAATATACATGAAAATCTTTGTTGGGGTTATGATTTAGAGTAAGACAACTAGGTGTCCAATCTTTTATATCATTGGGGTGGCTTATAGACTAACCCAAGTAGTATATTACTTGATTGGGTTTTATTGATAAATGTGTTTGTATCATGTTGTTTCTAATTGTGGTGTGACAATTCATTTTATACTGGCTCGTCATTTTTATTTTCTCACAAGTTTATGGGAGATTTTATATTATGATGGATTTTTATTCACTCAAATCAACTGTCACGTGACTTGGTGGGATTTCACCTTCTTAAACAGTATTTTTCAGAACAAACGGACGTGTGTGATTTTATATATTTATTTAGTTGTGTGGTGTTATTTCAATTTGGAATTCCACTTTTATAAATTTGAAGTCCATGTGTTATTTCAGTTGTATGCTAATAATCTCTTAAGCTTTGCACACGACCATTCTTGCACTGTCCCTCACTTCTTTAAATACTAGCTAACTCCTACCTTTACAATCTACTTAGAAGTTAGTGTTCATTATGTATCTTAGAGTCAGAGTGAGGTGTACTATAACTCCTGTGGCGAGGGTTAGGCCTTCCAGAACTAGATGGACGATTAAGGCAACGGTTTCAAGGCTTTGGAATAACGAGAGTGTTATCATACCTGGAAAGCTTATCTCAACTGAGATGATTTTGATTGATCAAGATGTAAGTGTTCGATGTTTTCCTTCATTCCCTCACTACTTTGAAGCTTTGTTTTTGTGATTTTTTTATCTGAGGGTGTTATTTGTTTTCAGATCCATGTATTGTACAAAGGTTTGAAATTTTTTGCTGGTTTGCAGGGTGGTAGGATTCACGCTATTTTTCCACCTCGAGTTGTACACCGGTTTAGGAATTTGATCAGGGAAGGTCAAGTCTATGTTATTTCCTATTTCAATGTGTATCGAAATACTGGGTTGTCTATGCCTACTACACATGACTACATGATATCTCTCACTCCAAGCTCGGAAGTTCATTTGGATGATAGCTATATGATCAATCGATTTGGTGTGTCATTCTCTTCTTCAACGGAGATCAGGCAGCGTGTATTTGGGAATCGTCATTTAGTTGGTGAGTCCACTTGATGTTTGTTTTCAAAACTTTTTGTTTGGTTTGTGGCCGTGAGTGTGTTTAAGTTGTTTTCTTTATGATTTTTGCAGATGTCATGGGTCTATTGATTGGCTTATACTATGACTATGTTGTTGATTCAGCTGACAAAATGTCCACGGTGGTTAGGCTTGAGCTTACTGATGAGAGGTAATCTTCCTTTACTTAAAATATGTTTGGTTATCAGCTTTGCACTTGATGAGTTCTTTACGTTTTGGATTTTTTTTAATATGTAGGGGGAAGGTTGAATGTGCACTGAGTTGAAGTTGCGTTGCTATCTTCAAGGATATGTTGAGGCGATGCAACAATGTTTTGCCAATATTTGTTATCCAATTTGTTAAGTCTGGCAGGGATGGTGGGGTGTGCAAAGTTTGGTTGAGGTTTAATTCCTCTTTCTTTTTTTTTTGCGATTTTCATTGATTGAGATGTGTTTTAGTGATTGTGTAATTTTTTTAGGAGTTGTGTTGGTAAAATCTGTTGAAAAGGTCACAAGGTTGTTGTTCAATCCAGCCATTGATGAGGCTCTTCTTTTCAGGAATAGGTTGGTTCTTAGAGTGTGTTTTTGCTGGTAATGGTAATTTATTGTTTTGCTGTCATATATTGTTGGTACGTTCTAATTTGTGACCTTTGGTTCAATTTTTCTTTGCAAGTTTGTGATGTCTAGGAAAAGAATCAGAGTTGGTTATGTTCCTCATTCATATCTCGCCGTTACTCCACATGATTCCGAGATCAATATGACTGTTCCCAGAAAATCTGTTTCTGAATTAGTTCATACCGTCAAAGATGGGTTGTTTGTTGTTCAAGCTAGGATTGTCAGTTGCTTTCAGGTTGAGAAGATATGGTATCCTTTATGTGGGTGTGGGTTAGTGATGATTGAAAAGAATGACATGTTTGTTTGTGGAACATGTAACCTAACTACTTTCAATGCGTCTATCAAGTAAGGATTTTCATCTCAACCATGTGTTTTTATCTGCTTTGTTCATATATTTTAGTACGAGAGGTGAAACTTTGTGTATTGTGCAGGTTGAGGATTGTTGTTGATGATGGCAATGCCACTGCTAGATTTCAGTGTTTTGATCACCTGCTTTATGGCCTTTCCATTGTGAATTTCAATAAATTGGTGTGTATTTTTTTTATGTTCTTAGGTTATGGTGCAATCATCTAAATAATTTTTTAATGCATTCATAATTTTTACATATGCCCATGTTGTGTAGGGTTTAAGGTATGTACTGAGCGAGGAAGGTTTTATGGAATTGAAGGGGAAAAATTTTCTTTTCATTTTCAAGAAGACACCTCCTTTGGAAAGTCTGGCCAGGGAAAAATTTGAGGTGGTACGCCTTACCAATGATTCAGAGATAATAAAAAATTACCATGCCATTGGGAACAACTATACTCCAATTAGGATAAGCGTCTTATTTGTTTAGTTATGTGCGTTTCTTTCATTTTTTTCCTTTGGTCATAGGCAGCCTATTCTCATTTAAAAAAACGAAAAAGAAAAAAGGCAGCATATTCTGTTGAGGATTTTGTTGTGTTTGTTGTAGTCACGCCAATGTTCATGTGTTGTTTATGTAGACTGTTGGTTCCTTATATTGTGTTGTGTAACACCCTGTTTTCCCAACATATAAATAATACATAAAAATCAGAGTATTCAACTTAAACAGGATGTCACACTTCTTTAAAAGATAAATAGAGTAAAATTACTATTTATTTAAACATCTGTTATCAGTAATTCAAATTACATCGCAGCGATTTTTTTTTTCATTATTCAACAAAATGACACTACAGCCTCAACATAAACAACTTCTTAAAAATTCCATTTCAATGGTTCATCAACATAATTCATAGTAATACGTAATAAATGGAAAACAATGCAAATATCCTCATCCCGTTACGTATTAGAGCGTCCCTAAGACGACACATGAGAGAGTTAACTCACATCAGCAGCTAATCCTGGTTATCTGCACGTTACCCACATAGAGGCAACATTCAAACAGAAGGGGTGAGATCCACATACAATAATAATAAGCATATAATTCATCAACAAAATTTAACAACACAAACAACAACAATTAAACAATGTTAATGCTTCTCATAAATTCTCAATAACAACTCATTAATTATTTCAGCAACTTGACGACACGACGACAACACCGACAACTCGACATCAATGACAACAACATCAACTTGACAATGCACTATGCATGTGGTACCAATCAGGGCACCAAGCCCCCAACTTATAGAGCATAGGCTCTCAACATGGTATGAATGATCAAGCATTCAACAGTGCATCAAGCCCCCAACTTTATATGAATGATTTTACATTCAACAGGGCATCAAGCCCCCAACTTTAATGATTATGCATGGACTCAGCAACAAATGCAACAACAACCAACAACTTCAACGACATCGACAACAACTTACAACTTTAACGACATTGACAACAACAACGGCAACGACAACAACAACGACTTCGCATCATAATATCATAATTCATCAATCAAAGATATTCACGTCAAACCATGTTAGATTCATCACAACATAGGTTAAATACTCTTAAACACCTTAATTGAACTCATAGTACACAAGCCTTGAAGTTTGGAGACAATCCATAAGTTTTGGTTTAACTTAGAAATAGTTATGCTGAATTTTCATAAAGTTTTACTAAGACCCACTTGGAGTATTTTCATCATAACTCAAAATCTAAAAATTATTTTTGAGCCAAACCAAGACCACTGGAAAGCTAACACAATTATCTAAAACTTTCATGTTTACACCAAAGGCCAATTCAAACAGAAATGGGTGAAAAAGCACAAAAACGTCGCGAAAACCGAAGTCCTGACAACACGCAGACGAAGGCACAACAAAGCAGTCACCCATGAGGGGCTGTCTTGCTGCGCCCAGGCGCTGGCAATCTGCACCCAGGCGTGGGCAGGCAGTAGCCAGTGACCTGCGCTGCAGTTTTGTGCAGTCCCGTTTTTTTTTACCGTTTCGTCCGTAAAAACCCAACAGTTAACCCGATTCCAATTCCATTTTCGCCTACGTGCGTTATTCAATAAATCCTATCATATTTTACTGAAAAATCATATTTTCAAATCTCCAAAACAGCTTATCCCAAAATCACTTATTTCCCAAAAACACTTAAAATCACTTTTACTCAAAATCCCAATTTTGAATCCCCTAAGCCGAAATTTGGTCCCAAAGTTTGTTTAAACGTTTCTAAACATGAAAAGTCACTCAATACATATGAAACTTGAACCAAAATATCCTTTCAACAAAAATCACCATTTGACCTATTTTTCATGAAAACCTTCAAGAACAACACAAATTCATAGCAAGCTCTATGATTATGATTACCCATGGCATCAATCATCAACAACATCTCATAACAACAACAGCAGTAGTTAATCATGAATTCATTGAATTATCTACTTTTTCAACAATCAATTCCAAATCAAAACCTAATTCCCAAATTCACAAATTCACAAACAACAACATGCTAAACTCAATTTCAGAATTATACAACCTAAAATTAGAGAAAGTTAATCCCACCCTTACCTTAGATTGGTTGATTACAAGGTTCTACAAGCTTTCTCTACTCTGACTCTTCTCTTCTCTTGGTTCCTCCCTTTTCTCCCAAAAACTTGGTTTACGTGAAAAACTCTCTGACTCTTAGTTTTTTCTATTCTTATTTCCTTAACCAATTCTCTTAATTCTACTTAATTCCACTAAACTCCTCTAAATTCTAATTCAGCCCTTCAAGTCTAATTATTCTATTTTTAATCATATTCTACTAAATAATAAAATAAAGTCATTTAACAAAATAACAATATACCACATAATCAATTAAATCATATAATTAGACTATAAACCCAATAAAATAATTAAATAGATAAATAAGGCGTTACATGTTGCATATGACATATAGATAGCCAAGTCAGTTGGGTTTGTTCCATGTTTATAGTAAGGTTATTGTTGTCATATGTGGGTTATGGAATTTTAATTGCTTCTAAAAACATGTGGACTATCATGGATGATTTCATTTAGTCTTTGACCAAAACCATTTATTAAGTCTTAATGTCCTATTTATTGTTTCATTTCTTTTTTACACTATCCGTGAACACACCGTCAATGTACTCTAATTTTTTTTATCAATTCCTTTTTTTCAGTGTGTGTTCAAGCCCCCTTTTGCTGAAGTTACAACCTCCGGCGCGGATGGAGGACCTGTCTCGACTACTTTATCTCTCACTTGTAACTTGAATTTGGATGAACCATCCTCTTCCTATGCATATGTGTCAGGTGTTCCCAGCTCTCCAGAAGAACTTATGGATTTGGGTGATGCTGCTTTGTCACTTGCAGTTGAGAATTTTCCTCAGTAGTTGCTTTCCAAGGCCAATTAGTATATTTGGCTCATGTGTCGTTTGTCATCTGATTGTTATATGTACTCTTATGTTTATGTATGTTTGTTGAATATTATTTGTAATATTAAAGACTATGCATGATAGTGTGCGGCATGTTGTATTTGAAGAAGGTCTCTATGTTGCCATGGGTTGGTAGATCATGCATGTAAGCTTCAATGGTGTGGTGTTGTTCTTGGTGTTTTGTATCCATATGAATGAAGTAACTAACGTCTTTGCAATGTTTTCTGTGGGAGTTGTTAAATTTGATAAGTTTCTATTTTTTATATATCTACTTCAATGTATTTTTTGAGTAGTGATATTTGAACAACCATTTTAAACAACTTTTGGTACAACTTCTTTTTTCTCACTTTTGATTGGTCAAAAACAATGGAGAGAGAAAAAGGAAGAGAGAGAATAAAAACATAATGTGAGTATGAGAGAGAAAGTTGTCAAAAAGTTGTCACAAAATGGGTGTACAAATATCATTTCTCTATTTTTTATATCTCCCACACAATTTATAGCCACTCCTCTCATTTCTTTGAATCATGTTCAGAAGGAGGAAAGACATTGTATAAGTTATAGTTTCAAAATCATTCTTTATATCTGTTGAAACTAAATTTCTAAATTTATTTTAGAGAAATGATATTTGAACAACCACTTTTAAACAACTTTTGTGACAACTTTCTCTCTCATACTCACATTATACTTTTATTCTCTCTCTTCCTTTTTCTCTCTCTATTGTTATTGTCCAATAAGAAGAGAGAAAAAAAGGTTGTCATTAAAGTTGTTTGATTTTGGATGTCAAAATATCACTCCTCTTTATTTTATTACCTTGAGTTTCCAAATTTCAAAATCCTCTAAGTTTAAATCGTTGCACACATTCTGACGTAATGATTGATTAATCTCTTTATTAATGAAACTTATAATCAACACTGATGGTTACATATTTTTATCAAAAAACACTTATATTGATACAACTCAGCCTTTAGGAACACCATTTTCAACGACATTAAAAATCTCATGGGCAAAAAATTCTTGAGAATTACTAATTTATTATATTAGCCTTTTAAAGAATATCTCTATAGGTTTATATGTTCCATTATTTATTTGATGATACACCATCACATCTTATTTCATTAGAGAATATAAATTATGTACTCGACAAAGCAATCATTTAAGAAAGTGGTTCCTAATGGAAGATTTGACACACTTTCTATAAGTTCAACCTGCAGCTTAATAAGTTCAGATTCAAAGTATTGTTTCATAATCATTTTATTTTTAATTTATGTGGATGGGAGTGTCCTATTCACCTTTTTGTAGTAATATTGAAGCAAGTTACTTGGTCATTGTTGCATGGACATTATCCTGCTTAGGCTAAATGATTGTTTAACTTTAGCCCTACCAATCCATGTTGTCAACGATGCATATAAAAAAATGTTGTGTGATCATCCATTAGTGTATATGTCCATTAGAATTCCACAGTTCAACTGTTTGATCTTTCACACAAGTTAAAGTTAGTAGAGATAATTTATTTTTTGTGTAATTTTTTGTTAGAGAGGAAGAGTAGTTTTGTGGTTTGACAAGTGATGAACAAGGTTCGTGTAACAGATTTTTTAAAAATTTTGCGCCTGTGTTGGTATTCAACAACATATGTGGTTGTGGAAAGGTTCAATGGTAGTTAGATGGGACCATTGTGTGTTTGACTTTGGAAATTGGGTCTTTTTTTGTGTTGTTTTGGGTTTATTAGGTCTAATGTTTGTGCAGATGGCAACTTATGTTCCCCTGTTTTAAATTTTGTCCCACTTGCCACATGGTGAATTGTTATTAATTTATGTTAGTGTTTATTTAAGACATTCCATTTTGACTGTATCTTCTTATTCATTGTATATCTTAAGTATCTAGAAACATTTTGGCAGGGATTTTATTTAACTTATATGGAACACTTGCATGTATGCCAAAGAAGTACTTGACTTTTTTTGTCTTTTAGGGAACATGATATCTAGGAGAGGTGGTTTGTTTTTTAGTGTATGTTGACTAATTCAATTGTCCAATGTAAATGTGACACGTGTAAAGGTATTGTGATGCATTCCATGGGGTTTTTATACGCCAATTTTTGTTCAAGCTTCTTCATTCGTCTTCTGCTTGTGCATTGCAAGTGAAGATGCTCTGTTTCTAAACATTATAGAAAACACTTCCATTGGTTCCTATTCATAACAATGATAATGCACATAGGGCTGTTGTTTTTGCTCAAAGACGTATAGAGAGAAGAGAAAAGCTAAAAATGAGTAGGCAAAGACTAGCACTTAGGGTTTGTTTGCAAGGAGTTGGGCGCAGATGTGAGTTGTGATCCACCCTTAATCATCTGTTAGTGTAAATTACTCTGTTTTTACGTTCTTGACTTTTTTAATGATTTTGTTTTTATGTTGTTAAAGCTAACCACCATGGTGGCCAAAATCCAGTTTCTGTAGGCTTTAATCCTCAGTTCCTTCCAAGTTCAGTTGTAGGCAAGTCCCGATTTAAAGTCATTGTCTACTTTTGTTAAGTTGATATTATCATAGAGATTTTAATCGAGGTATTATTTTAGTTGGAGTGGATAGGGTAGATCATTTACACATAACTGCCCTATTTGCACAAAGGCGATTGGAGAGGAGAGAAAAGCTCAAAGCAAGTAGGCAAAGATTATCACTATGGGGTTCTATGTACAGAGTTAGGCGTGGATGTGAATTTGCCCCCAACTTTGGTATTATATAAGTGTTGTTAGGTTTTTTTTATACTGTTGCATTTATAATCTTTATGTGTTTCTTTGATGTCGTTGAAGTGAATCAAGTTGGTGGCCAAAATCGAGTTTGTTTGGGCTCTAATCCTCCCTTAGTTCAAAGTTCAGTTGCAAGTAAGTGTTGAATTTCGTCCAACCGTCTATTTTTGCAATATTTTTTGTTACGTGGAGATTTATTTTGATAATTAAAGAATGACATTGCTTTATTAATTTGTTCCTTAGGCACCTCATGGTTCCCCATTGCAATCCCAATCACGAACCACCTTTGTTGCATGTTGGTGACGGGAATGATGTTGCGTTGGAGCGTTTGCGGCGCAGGAGTGAAGAACAAGGTAATTAATCTTGATGTTTATTGTTGAATTTTTACATTGTGTTGCAAGCTTCGTATGATAAAAAAAAATATTTGTTTTTTGTAGAGTATCTTGATATTGGTGAAATGAGTACAATCTGCCAGAAATGTGGTGCTATGGTTTGGTATGGTGAAAGGACCGACAAGCATTACGCTGCAGTGTTGCCCAAAGTTTCATTGTGTTGTCTGAAGGGGAAAATTAAGTTGCCTTATATGCTTGAGCCTCCACCGTTGATTAGAAATTTGTTTCTTGGTTTGGATGCATGCAATAGTCACTTTCTTACCAACATTAGGTCCTATAACAATATGTTTTCGTTCACTTCCCATGGTGGCAAGGTGGAGATAGAACAGAATAATGGACGTGGTCCTCCTCAGTTTGTTATTTTCGGTCAAAATTATCATAGAATTGGTAGTTTTCTCCCAGGTGATGGCCAAAGACCGAAGTTTTGACAGCTATATATATGACACTAAGAATGAGTTGACCAATCGTTTGTCACACTTTAGGTATGTATTTATAACATCTCATGTATTTTAGTGTCAATCCTATCATGACATATTTTTGTTTTAAATACAGTGATCGATCCCAAGGAACTAAGCTTGATCCGTCGTTGGTGCAAGATTTGATGGGTTTGTTTGGTGAGCACAATAGGTTGGTTAAAAGCTTTAGGATGGTTCGTGATTTTCGGTTGGCTAATGAGAATGTGCCAGTCAAATTGCGTTTGTTTCATAACATAATGTTCGACTCCCATACTTACAATGTCCCTGAAGTATCAGAGATTGCTGCTTTGATCATAGGTGATTTTGATGACTCTGGAGAAGGTCGGGACATTGTTGTTAACGAAAAGGATGGTTGTTTGCAGCGCATTCATGAAACTCATGCAAGATATATTCCACTTCAGTATCCATTGTTGTTTCCCTTTGGTGAATATCAGTATCAAGAACATATTGAGTTGAGTGAGGAGACCAACAACAGTGTTGAAATGAAGCGTGTTCGTGTTTCTGTTTGAGAGTTTGTAGCGTTTCGTATTCAATAAAGGAGCTTTGAGGATTCAGTTGTTTTGCGTAGTAGGCGTCTTTTCCAACAGTTAGTTGTTGATTTATATTCAATGATAGAGTCTCAGTGTAACACCCTATTTCTAATAAGCGGTAAAACGCGCGAATATACAAACATATTCTAGAAATAGATGCTACGTCTTCGAATCAAACTACAAAAATACATGCATAAAGATCATGTTACACAACATAGCAGCGGAACATACATATAATTCATAAAACATCTCTGGATCTCAGCAAAATACAATTGTATTATCCAATTCTCAAATAGCAAATAACATCTCAACTCCAAATACATAGTCCAAAATAAAACCAACATGCAAGAACTACCCTAGATCAGAGCCCTAATCTAGACACTTGCGTAAAAAGAGGAACTCCACTCCTCGGCATCATCAAGCAAACAAACTAAGCATCCTGCACTCCATCTACCCGTCCATACAGAAAGGTAGGTGGTAAACCACTGAGGGTTAGCATTACATCATCATAATCCATATGAAAACATAGCATTCAAGGAATCATACATATCACATATACAAAACCATCCCTCCTAGAATACTAGCATCACATGATTATTATCCCACATCACGTACATTTCAAGCTATCACATTATTAACGTGGCATAGCAAGCATATCCAATCTCTAAACAAATCATCGACATAAGTTCATCAATTATCAATCAAAGAATGGATTACTCACCTTATTCTCCACTTAGCATACTTAATTCAAAGGTACAATTCAACATTTCAAAGTTATAAGCAAGTAATCATCATCATCAAGGAAATCACCACATCATATGCATATACATATAAAACTCTCACTTCATCATTATTATCAAATTAATTATCATCAAATAGATTCACCAAGTGTATAAGCACAAACAAATAAGACATGCAATTAGAGCATAATTCAATTATTCACAACCATCAACAAAATCCACCAATGTACATATACACCAATCCACACAATCACAACATTCACCAAATTTCATCAATCCACAAATTCACCAAGTCATATATTCAATTATGACACAACTCAGCAACTGATCAAATGCATGCAATGTTCTAGACTCTTCTAGATGCATGTGGTACCAAATCACTTCAAGGTCGTCACCTTAACTAGACCACCAAAGGGTCTCTGCAAGGCCGAAGCCCAAAAACTAGATCACAAATGATCTCTGCAAGACCGCAGCCCAATGATGCCAACTGAACATCATAATCACCTCAATTGGATATAAAATCCGCCACCATCAGTCATGAATGCATGAACATATGACTCGACTCAATGCATATGTTCACACAAACAATAATCACCTCACCATCACCATCATTTTGCATACATGCATTCACCAACAATATCACCATCAAATTAGCATGCATGAATTCACCACCAACAATCAACATTTAACATGTTCAACAAACAACATAACATGCATCGACAACAATTCACCACCACTTGACATATATACAATCACCAACAACATTCACAATACAAGCAACATATAGTTGTCACACACATATGCATCACCAATCATCTCCACATAAATCAACATATAGTTGCCACATTTCCATATAATTCTTTACAATCCAAAATAAAGGAACAAATACAACATATGATCACAAACATCATATTCATCACTCAACAACCATTCATACATCATCTCATAATCATATTAATCTATCCATAAAGGATTCATAAGCAATTGGCTCTCAAAATTCATTCTCAATCAAGTTCGTCTCCCAAAGTCACAACATTAAAAATACTAGAGGTTATGAACCAAAACCAATTCTACAAGCTCAATTGCCTATGCCATGTATTCTCACAAGTCACTTATATGTGCAGTAGAGTTTACATAAGCATTTCATCGGCCAAATACGATGAATTCACGAAGAATTCAAAGTTCGTCTCACTTTATCACTTTTCACAAAAATTTCCATTTTCAAATCACAACAAGTTAGATCCACCACATCATAGTTTAAATATCATTAAACACCTTAATTGAACTCATAAAACATAAATTTGAAGTTTGGAAACAATCCAAAGGGTTTGGGTCGACTTAGAAATAGTTATTCGGATTTTTCGTAAAATTTTCTCTAAGACCTCCTTGGAGTATTTTCCTCATAACTCAAAAACCAAGAATCATTTTCAAGTCAAACCAAAGTCATTGGAAAGCTAACAAAATTATCTACAACTTTCATGTTTACACCGAAAGCCAATTCAAAACAGAAACGAGGGAAAAAGACGCAAGAACGCGAAACAGGGGATGCTGCCACTGTGCAGCTCGCTGTGGCGAGTAAGCTCACAGGGAGCACCTCCTGCTCGCCTCCAACTCGCCTCCCACTCTCTGTGGCGAGTTGGGACAGTCCGGTTACGAGAAAAACTCACTTTTTCACCCCAAAACCAAAATTTTGACTTCCCAAAGCTCAAATTTGATCCCAAAGTTTGATTAAACATTTCCAAACATGAAAAGACACTCAAAATCATGTAAAACTTGCACCAAGACATCCTTACAACAACAATCATCATTTGACCCATTTTTCATCAAACTTTAAAAACAACACAAGTTCATAGCAAACTCCACAATTATGATTACCCAAGGTTTTAATCATCAACAACAACATCTCTCAACAACATCAGCAACTAACTATCATGAATTTCAACGATTCATCACAACAACATCTCATATCACCATTTTTGGACAAAAATGCAAAGCATACATATACCCACAATTTAAGCATGTAATTTCATCATCAACAACTCAATTAACATTCAATTTACATACTCAAACATTGCATCAAAACATGAACACGAATTTGCAATCAATTAAGTTCAATTCATCAATATTCATAAAATGGGTAAAAAGAAAAAGTTAGGAATTATGGTTGAAACCTAACCCTCTTACCTCTAACACCAAGATTCTCTAACCCAAGCCTCAATTTAGCTCCTAGATGATGAATCCCCTCTTGCCTCTAACCCTTGTTCTTGTTCTTCTCTCTAGTCTCTATCTCTTCTCTTCTCAAATGAAATGAAATGATAAATGTTTGTAAAACCTCATCTTTACCAACAACTAGAGTTTATATATGCTCTATCCAATTGGCCTTATCTCACAACCTTAATGGGTCTAACCCATTTCTATTTCAACCTCTAAAATGTTACTAGTCACTTAACGGTATAATATATCACTAACGGTAACTTACTTCACTAACGGTAACTTACCGGTAAATAAAATAATTACTACACTCTCTAGTAACTTGGTGGAATAATAACTCTCACTAAACACTAAAAAAATAACCTTCAGCAAAAATTACAAAATTACCCCTACTCTCAAAATGACCAAAATGCTCCTAAGTCCAAAATGACTAAAATACCCTTCTAACACCGAATTCTACAATTCCAACCAAAAATACACACAGAGGCAAATAATCACATAAGAGCACATATAACACACATAAATAAATAATAAAATAAATCTAGCGAAAATCGGGCTGTTACACTCAGCGTTTGTCCTTTATCCGAACGAATCACGATACCATACGGTCAGGTTTTTTGGATGGTGTTAAGGAGGTTGTAGTGCGTGGAGATTACGATGCATTGTCCTTTAGATTGCGGGTTGTTTTGCCTGCTTCTTTCACTGGTGGAAGAACGTATATGTTTAATAACTGTCAGGATGCAATGGCAATTTGCAAGAAGTATGGGTATCCTGATTTGTTTCTCACCTTTACATGTAAGCCTAAATGGGTTGAGATTCAGCGTCATTTGTCCCAGACTGGTAACTACGCTGCTTATAGGCGTGAAATATGTTGTAGGGTCTTCCGTGTCAAGCTCGAAAAAATGATGTCCGATTTCAGAAAGGGCCAATTCTTTGGAACAGTAATATCAAGTAAGTTTTTATGTTGTTTGTAATCAATTTCATCTATACCTTTGTCGTTCCTTTCTTTTGTTTATATCGATGGTATATATGTGAAATTTTGTTTCATAGTTTCAAGTATGGATTTTAATTTGCTAGGTCTTTACACCATAGAGTTTCAGAAGCTTGGTTTACCACATGCTCATATTTTTTTTTGCTTGATCAAAAGGATAAGTTAGACTCTCCTGATGCCATAAACTCTGTGATTTCCGCTGAGTTGCATGATGATGTTGTTTACCCTAAATTATATGTTGTTACGTGCTTCATGATACATGATCTGGTGGTTTTGCTAGGCTCAATTCTCCCTGCATGAAAGATCGACGTTGCTCTAAGTTTTATCCCAAGAAATTTGTTTCAAGGACCTCATTTGATGAGAGTGGGTATCCAATTTACCGGCGTCGAGATCTTGGAGTAACGATTATGAAGAATGATGTTCGGCTAGATAATCGCAGTGTGGTCCCGTATAATCCAACCCTGATCATGAAGTATCAAGCCCATATAAATATTGAGTATTGTAATAGGTCAAATTGAATCAAGTATTTGTTCAAGTACATAACCAAAGGTGTTGATCGGGTTACCGCATCTCTACATGTTGGGGATGAAGAGTGTGTTGACGAGATCCAGCAATACAATTGTCGCTACTTATCCCCGTGTGAATCTATATGGAGGATATTTAAGTTTGATATTCACAGTAGATGGCCCTAGGTGCAATGTTTGACTTTTCATCTGCGTGGTAGGCATATGGTTTGTTTCAAAGATACTACTCACCTGGGTAGGGTGTTGTCAACCAACAGAGAGAGAAATACAATGTTTATAGCGTGGATGGAGGCTAATAAGAGATATCCTGCATGACGCTCTCTAACCTACACTAACTTTCCTACCATGTTCATTTATAACTCTGATAACCGTGTGTGGAATCCACGTAAGAAGGGGAAGTCGGATGGGAGATTGACATTTGTACCCCAGAGGACGCGTGAGCTATATTACATGAGGTTGTTGTTGAATGTTCAAGTAGGTTGTACCAGTTTTGAGGATATAAGAACTGTTGATGGTCAAGTGTTTGATTCTTACCACGAAGCATGTGGTGCACTAGGTTTGTTGGCTAATGACAGGGAATTTATTGATGCTATTAATGAAATGGCGTTGATTTGTTCTAGATATTATGTTAGGAGAACGTTTGCGCGTCTGTTGTTGTGTTGTTCTCTTAGTGATCCACGAAATGTTTGGGATCAGGCATGGGAGATGCTGGCCGATGGCATTGTTTATGAGAGGCGACGGTTGCTAAACTCTCTCGGTAATGTTTTTTCTTATATAAAGAAATTCTTGTATTGTTTAACTGTGAATTATGTGATAGGTTTGAATTTGAAATTGTCTTTATAAATTGTTAATGCTTTTGTTGTAATTTACACGTGCAGATTTGGTGATGTCTTCGGATGAGTTGAAGCAGCTCTGTTTGATTGAGATTGATAAAATTTTGCTAAAGAATGGAAAATCACTTCAAGATTTTGAATGCATGCCACAAATTAATTCCCCTGATGTTCAGCCATTTCATAATATTTTATTAGCCAACGAATTATCTTATGATGCTGCTGAAATGATTGCAAAACACGGTGAGTTGTTTCAGACTTTGAACGAGGAGCAGATGTTTGCTTACCGGCAGATCTTGGATGTGGTTTATGCTAACAAAGGGCAGATGTTTTTTGTAGATGGGTTTGGCGGTACATGTAAGACATATCTTTGGAGTGCGCTATCTTTTAGATTGCGTTCTGAGGGTAAGATTGTTCTCAATGTAGCTTCGAATGGGATTGCCTCCTTGCTTCTACCTGGTGGAAGGACTGCTCACTCTAAATTTGCGATACCATTAGTTTTGGTCGAAGAGTCGTCTTGCAAAATTGATAAGGATGGCAAAAAGGCTGAGTTGTTGCAAATGGCTAGCCTAATTATTTGGGATGAAGCTTCAATGATTAATAGATTAGCTTTTGAGTACGTTGAGGGACATAATGAACAAAGGTGTTGATGGTTTGTTTAATGTTCCTTTTGGTGGGAAAACTATTGTTTTTGGTGGCGATTTTCGACAAATACTGCTTGTTGTTCCCAAAGGTGGTCGTGCTGATATTGTTCATGCTACTATCAATTCATCACTATTGTGGCGTTGGTGTAGGGTTTTAAAGTTGAAGAGAAACATGCGTTTCCAATTCTCATCTGATGGAGGTGAAAATGAGGGCTTGGGGGAGTTTGCTAGGTGAACTCTTGATATTTGTGATGGTAAGCTGGGTGTGTTGAATGATGGTGAGGCTTTGGTTGAAATTCCCCCTGATCTTTTTGTGACCGGTTCTAGTAATCATTTGGCTGATATTGTTGAGGCAACTTACCCTAACATATTAAATGGCATGCAAGATTCAAGTATTTTTCAACAACGTGCTATCTTAGCTCCTACGCTTGAAATTGTTGAAAGGGTTAATAACTTTATGATGGATCTGATGCTTGGGGAGGAGAAAGAATACTTGAGTTGTGACACAGTTCTTAAGTGTGATGAAGATGTCGTATTGACCGTCGTTGGATCACAACTGAGTTTTTAAATGATATTTAGTGTTCTGCGATGCCAAATCATAAGTTGCACTTGAAGGTTGGTGTCCCTGTGATGTTGCTCAGAAACATTGATGTGTCGTCTGGGCTTTGTAATGGTACAAGAATGATGATTGTCATGTTAGGGAAAAATGTTATTTCTACACGCGTATTGAGTGGACCCCACTCGGATGAATTTGGTTCCTTCGGATGCTAATGTATCGATCACATTTCAAAGGTGTCAATTTCTTGTGTGTTTGTGTTTTGCAATGACCATAAACAAATCTCAGGGACTAACATTGTCCAATGTTGGTCTATACTTGCCAAGGCCTGTTTTTATGCATGGTCAATTGTATGTTGTTCTGTCACGTGTGAAAACCAGAAAAGGACTGAAGATTTTGATAACTGATAATGGTGGTCAACCACCAATGTTGTTTATCAATAAGTCTTCCAGAAAATATAGCTATTGGGACCTGGATATGTTTGTGTGGTTTGAGACCATCCAATAAATGTTGATGTCGATCCGAAGTCTTTGTTTTGCTATGTATTTGTATGTGAAAGTCTTTGTTGTGGTGTTGGTTAATTAATTGTACTCTATATGAGTTTAGCTTAGATGTTTCCTTTCTTTTGTTGCTTCCGTGTCCTTTATCCCCCTTTATGGAGAGGGATGATATTATATCCGTAAGCTAGCCAATGGGCCGAATATTATGTGTTTTTCAGGTTGTATGTACCTCATTTCATTTGTGATCAAGTTATCATGCATTGAAGTTAGTGTAGGAGACCACCCAATGGTTTACTCCAAATTCCATTATTGTCATCACAATTGTTTTGTATGAGAACTAACAAACAATTTTGGCAATTGCAACCTATATATCAGAATCAGACACTCCTTATCCATGGTTATTAAAGCATACAAACATAGGGAAAGTAATATTTATAGGGATCAAATTACCTAGGCTGGTTTATATTAGCATGACTTAATTAGACAGATTCAGTCACTAAGAAACATATTAAAGAGTGTGTTGCACATCCATTGGTGTGTCATCAAAGTAACATGTATTGATCAAAATTGGACAAACTTTCTCAATGACATGATATAAGATAAAAAGGTAAGGTGTTAATAGTTAAAATTATCTGAATAACCTCATGGTCCTATAAAATTTCGCTTTCGTCTCCCAGCCAAGTTAACTTACGCTTTGTATGACCAGCTGTGACGGATCGTCGCTCCCCCTCCAAAAAATTTCGATGTATCACTTGGCTTTAGTTCTCGTTCCTTATCAAATTTGTACGAGTTTTGCACACAACGTCGTCCTTCCTCCCAGAGATGCGATGTCTGTCTGCTTCGTCGTCTTTCATGTCCACCGCAATTTCTTGAGGTCTATAGAACTCTTTTTAACGCCTGCCTATTGAACATCAAATAGGTTACCGTCTCATAGAACTTGCAAATTTATCCATGGTTATTTCATTCGTAAACTGTGCAAGTTTTTCCATGCATTGAAATAAATTACAGTTAATGATTAAATATCTTGAAATAATCATAAAGTTGTTCAATTTGTATTTCAACTGGATAGAGTTACACCATGAGGTATCTATCGTCTCATGTCTTTGAATTGTCGTTATCCAAATGAATGGTAGGGATTTTTGCGAATCTTTTTGATACTTTCTCAATATCAGTGAATAGCCAAAGATGAACCTATTGTATACCACATCTCATAATCTTTCAAATAGAACTGGTTTGTCATTTGAGTAGATGCACTTTCATATATTCTAGGCCAGACTAAACTAAAATAAACTGGATTTTCCTCCTTTTCCGCAGTGTAGTTAAACATCTGTAAATCTTTTTGTTCATTGGATGGTGCATTAAAATTTGTTTGAGGTTTTAACGATTGCATTCCAGATCAGAGTTAAATTAGATTTGATTATTGTTGCTGATGCGGGCTGCATCAATTAATTAAGTTCTAAAGAAACTAATGTATCATTTTTGTTATTTAATGATTCAAGGAGTGGGTTATTGATCTTCAACTAATGATTTTTTTTATTCTAAACAGTTTTTGCAGTAACTACCTAATTTCTGTTTTCAATCGTGGTGTCCTATACAGGGATAATTATTGAGTATTTATATAAAGCTTTGCAAGTCAACAACGGATTTGGAGTCGAAGAAGAAAAATAACAGGAACATTTACAGAATGCATCAAGGGATTACCATTCAATTATTGAGAGTAAAATTTATGAAGTTAAGCTTACAGTGGTTTTATTCTTTGGATTGTTGCTGAGTATTGAGAATTTGTTGTGTACCCACATCGATACTGTTTTCCAGCGAATGGAATCAAAGATTTTTTCGATGGATGAATAATACATGAGATTTTCACCCTTTTTTTGGTTTGCATGGGTCGAGCTGTTGGATTGGATTTACATGCAAGAAGATGTTGAAAAGAGTTTGTAAGAGAAAACAAAACCACCTACCTAGCATTGTCAGCAGAAGTGAAACACATATGATATAAACTCTCCGGTTTTGGTTTCTATTTTTGACTTAGTCAAGATATAGAGGAAATCATGATTAGAGAGGTTGATAGGTGATTTGCTTTTTTTGTCATAGTAATCAGTATAATAATCAAAGAAGCATGTTGCCTTACCTCTTCACGCCTTATCTAAAATCTACTGTGGAAATCATGACACTAGATTCAGTGAGATCTTGGCACAAGTCTGGTTTTGGATCTTTATTTCAATAATTGTTTATATTTTGTCTCATAGTCTTTGGATCAATGATTAATATTTTTTTTGGGTACTTTTCTAATTTGGGATACTCTCTTCAATGACACACAGTTAAATTGTTGAATTATAATTGGGTTAAGTATCTTTTTGATCTTTATAAAATATGAAACTTTTGAGTTTAATTGTCATTTAATTTAATTTTAATAGCTTTTTTAGTCCCTATAAAGATAATTTACATCGGTATTAGTCCCTCCTAAAATAAAGTTTCTAGACTATTTAAATTCTTGAATTTGTCAATGAAGGTGAGAAAAACACAAGAAGGGGGGTTGAATTGTGTTTTGAAAAATTCTTCGTTTCTCCTAAAAACTGAACACACTGATCAGAAGCTAGGTGAGACAGCTTCTGAAGTGATAATCAGAATCTAAATGCAGCGGAATAAAACAGAGAGAGAGAAGAAGAACGACACAAAGCAATTATACTGGTTCCTTCCACAATCCGGAAGTAGTCCAGTCCCCCTTGCACTTCCAAGGAGATTTCACTATGAGTAATATCTGATTACAAATGCTCAAGCACACAAGCAAGAGACTTCCAATGCTCAAGCACACAAGCAAGAGACTTCCTTTGCTCAAGAACACAATCAAGAGACTTCCTGCTCAAGCACAACTGCAAGAGACTTCCTAACTAAACAAAATTACACAGAAAATTGTTTAAGTTTGAACACTTGATATACAATCAGAGGTGCTCACAATACAAATCAGATACAGACTCAATGGACTTAAGAATTTCAAAGATATGACTTTGAGACACAGAAATTCTAAGTGAATGCAGAACAATTCAGCAGAGGTTTGGTACTTGTGAAAATCTTGTGAGTCTTTCGTTCAGCGTTCTTGCATTACCAATTCTCTAGGTCTTCACTCCTTTATATAGAGGTGTGAAAGAGACGTTGTGAAATTGCCAACACACCAAAGAGTCGTTGTTGAAGCTTGATCTTTCACCAATGATATATTGCCTGATTTGGTTGTTGTCCTATGAAGAACAAATTTGAAATCCATTCCTTATCCAAAGGAACATCTATGCAGACGAAACCGTATTCTGGAGCTGTTTTCTTGTCCTGTAGCGTGGACACAAAACAGAGTAGTGGAGAACGTGGTTGTACAATTCGTACAAAGTACAATGTCAACGCTTTCGTCCAAATTGCAAGCACACGCCTTCAAACACCTTTGAAATGACCGTTGCAAATTCCACTAATCCTTTGTTTGTGTTTTCGAATCCAATAGACAGCTTTTGCATTGATAAAACTTCAATTCTTGATTCTTTGCAAATCCAGTTGAAATTCAGCTTCTGGTGAAATGGCTTCTGATGAGGCAGCTTCTGATGATGCAGCTTCTGATGGATGCAGCTTCTGATGATACAGCTTCTGATGATGCAGCTTCTGATGATACAGCTTCTGGACTTCTTGTCTTCAGGAGCACTATTCTTACTTCAGAAGCGTCTTAACGTCAGGAGCACTATTCTTACTTCAGAAGCGATTTAACTTTAGGAGCGCTTTTTCTTCTTCAGTAACAAGTTGCCTTCAGGAGCGTCCAAGCTTCAAATCTTTGTTGTTTCCTTTGCTCTTTATTTGCTCATTCAGAACCAATGATGATGTAACGTTGTAATTATGGTCCTGTACACTTGAACAAATATTAGCTAGTCCAATTTACAATTTTTAATACCTTGTTATCATCAAAACTCTTTAAGGTTCATTGTTAAACACATTTTGTTCCAACAATCTCCCCCTTTTTGATGATGACAAACAAAAGTATTTAAAATTGATCAATTGTTGTTAATCTAATTAACAAGTTGACTTTGGGGTTCTGAGGTTTGTAAGCTCAGAATCTGAGGTTTGTAAGCTCAAACTCCCCCTGAGTCTGATAGTCTTTAAGGTGAGGTTTGTAAGCTCCCCCTAAGTTCTATCCAGGTTAATTAAATTCATTTTTCGCGCAATAAAATTATCAGAGCTTAAAAACAAAATTGAATCATTAAAAGAATTAACTTATAGATAAGAAGAATGGTTCAATTAATTTTACTTGAATTTTGATACTCCTTCGTTCGTTCATAGCTTATACCAATAAGGTAAAAAAAATGATAGAAGTTTTTCAAAAATTTCAAATGCCATTAATGGGGCTCAGAGCCTTTAAATACTTGTCACATATACTCCCCCTTTTGTCATTATCAAAAAAAATTGAAATAAATTTAAGCATAAAAGACAAAAAGATATGAGAAAAACTCAAACATGAGAGAGTATAATAGGAAATTAACTAAATAAATCAGAGCAGAGTATAGGAACATGAATATCAATAATCAGAAGCAGCTAATCAGTCAGAACCAGTAAGCATTAAGAAGCATAGAGAAATAAAACACGATGGTTTCAGAAGCAAGGACTAGGAATTTAAAACAAACAACAAACAAAAAGAAAAACACAAGGGTGTGCAACTAAGGGTTGGTTTGTTGTTGTTTCTTCATCTTCTCCATCTCTTCAATTTTCTTCTGCAACAGTTCTTCAAGTTGTTGTTGCCTCTGGAGAAGAGCTTGTTCCCTTTCTCTAGCTTCTTGCTGCTGCTGTGCCATCTGTTTCTTCAGAAGCTTACACAACCTGGCTTCTCTGGTCAAGTAATCCGTTTCAAAGAAGAAAGGCTGGTTTGCCAGGAGCAGTGTAGAACTTCTTACTCTAAGACTCTGATTCAGATTTTCCATTAGCCTTCTGACTGAGGCTTGCTTGACTCTGATGCATTTAGCCTTGATCTCTTCAATAAGCTCAGCTGCCCGGTTCTGAAGTGATGCCCAGGAGTCTTCATATGTACTTGTGAGATCAATTGTCCTCCTTTGATCCACCAGATTATGCATCTGACTCAGGATTGTGAGAAGCTCAGCATTGATATATCCAGATTCCAGGATGTTTGTGGGTGGATGTTCAAGGGTTTCAAGATCAGAATCACTGATTTCCAGATCTTGAACAGGGTTAGGAACTGGAATGGTAAGGTGTGTTTGTGTGTTTGAAGATGAAGGCTGGTCAGAGGCAATGTGAGTGGTAGAGGTTGAGACTTGAACATTGACTAGAGAGATGTCAACATCCATGGGAGTTGGTTCTGGGGATTGTTCAGGTAAAGGTTGAAAGTCAGTTTCAGTTGATGGTTGTTGTGGTGAAGTTGATGTTTGAGTGTTGAGTTGGGGGTCAATGGTAGCTATTGGTGATTGTGGGGGTGTTGTGGGTTTATGTGGTTCAGGTGTTTGTTGGTGGGGGTTTTCTGAAACAACGTTTTCAGAAGCAGCTGCTTCTGGAGTTGTTTCAGAGGCCTTTTCTGAGGTTTTGTCTTTGGGTAAGTCACCTGAACAGTGTAGAATAAGATTGTCTAAGACAGAAGTGTCTTCTATTGGTTCAGGAACTGATGGTGAAGAGGGTGAAATGGGGATAGAGGTGACTGGAATCTGGATTACCTGAACTGCAGGGCCAGCTTCAGAAGTGATCTTCTGTGGACCAGCAGCTTGAGGAACTACTTCTGAAGTTCCCTCTTCTGGAGCATTTTCAAAAATGAGCATCATATCGTCTTCCTCATTGTCTTCAGTAGGCTTACCAGCAATGGCTCTTACTTCAGCCAATTTATCTTTGTAGAACCTATCACAGTCTTCCAATCCCAAAGCCTTGAGCTTTTCATCTCTTTGATGAATGTATTGTGCTTTTTGTTCCTTTCTGTCTGATATAAGATCAGAAGCACGTTCATCTACCATCCTTTTCATTCTTGGAGTCATTTCAACCATAGGACTCACAAGTTGAAGGGGAGCCTTCTTCTTCTTCAGCTTGGGATCAGCCTCTTCTTTCTCCATTTCTTCAAGAGCTTCCTCCAGCTGCTCTTGAGTGATTACCAAATCTGCCTTACCTTTTCTTCTTTTCTGAGGAATAGAAGCAGCACCAACCTTCTGCATCTTTCCTTTATCCTTGATAGAAACAGGTTTAGCTTCAGACTTAGCAACTTTTTGCTTGTCAGTTTTAGCAATAGCAGCTTCTGACTCAGTACTGGTTCTGGCCTTCTTTCCTTTAGTAGGAGCAGCATCAGATTCAGAACTAGTTCTGGTCCTCTTCCCTTTAGGTGCATCAGAAACAGCAGCTTCTGACATAGCAACTGCTTTGGCCTTCTTGCCTTTCCCTTTAGCAAGAGCAGCTTCCTCCTGAGAACTTGCATCAACCTCCAAGATGTACTCAGCTATTAATCTAGCTAAGTGTTCAGGATTACTTTCCTTAACTAAGGAAGGAAAGTCCCTGATAATCTCAGATTCTTCTGTGGTCATCTCCAACCACTTCTCATCTTTAGGAGCTGTCTTGAAAAAGTGCATTGAATGCAAAGTCTTGCTACTGATAGTCTTCTCTGCAGTAGAAACTTCGAAGCATTTATCAGAAGCATCCCTTGTTCTTCTCAATAACTCCAGCACTCTCCCTTGATAAAAGATCTCAGAAAGCAATCTTCCATAGGGCACTTGTTTCCTTCCTTTGATTGTGCTTTCATTAATAGCCCAGCAGAGATGATCCAATACATATCTTGGAAAGTTTATCTTTTCCAGATTGGTCATGAAATAGATTGCTAGCTTCTGTTGGTTGTTGGGTTGATCAGACCCACCTGCTCTTTGAAAGAAGCAATCGTTACTGAATTTCACCAACATTCTGTTGTGAATCTCCATTTCAGAAGGCTTAGCATCTTTGTTACCACCCAGAAGAGTGTTGTAGTAGTTTTGCAGCAGGACATCATCCTTTTTAACTATTTCTTGAAATCTTCCTTCTGCATCCATTCTACAAGCTTTAGCAATTATCTCCTCTGTGATGATTACAGGAATACCCATCACTTCAGACCTTATCTCAAGGCTACTGAAGGAAGTGGGATTCAACTCAAACTCCTTCTTTCCTTTCTTCGACCCAGCTGGTTTATCTGCTGCCTTCACAGGCTTTCCATTGACAATTTCAGCCCTTAACCAGAAATCTTTGACCAAGTTCACATATGTTGGCCCATTTAGCATGTTGAAGTATCCAGACAGTTTCTGAGTTTCTACATAGCCTTCCATGTCCACTTCGTACTTCTTGAGTGAAGTGAAGTCCACTGGTGATTCTACTTGGACGATTAAGGATTTCCATGGAATATCCATAGTCTTCTCTTTGTAGATGGACCCAGATTCTGGTACGCTTTGCATGTTTGATGTAGATTCTGAAACTTTTGAGCTTGTTGATGCCATTTGATGATCGACGAAGATTTGAAGAAGATGAAGATTTTAGGGTTCTAAAGTTGAGAGAATGCGCTTACTTCGCAAGAGGTTTGAGAGCAAATGTGTTTGTTGTGAGTGAGTAGTGTGTGAATTGTCAAAGTGTTAAAAGTAAAACGATTGCAATTCAAAAGAGACAAACAAACATAACATTAATGACAAAATTGGGGGCGCGTGAAAAGTACTTTCAAAGCTATTAAATCATCATTGCCCTTTTAGTTATACACCAACACATACAGGCCACGTAAGAAGTTCACAGAGTAACTACCAAGTTAGTGGGCCAGAAGTTACTTTTTAAAAGGTAACTTCCAACGTTTCCACTAATTCAACTATTCAGAAGCAACAAATCCAGCTTCTGGACTTCAGATGCTGACGTCATCATCAGAAGCGAGTTTTCCTCAGAACCTCAATAAAGAGCTTCTGATGGACTACCGCTTCTGAACTAACTTCAGAACCTAAAATCCTATTCAGGAGCAAGCAAACATTTAATCAGATACAAAGTGCATGTTCAAATTTTTCTTTATAAAATCAAATCTTTCAACAGTTAAAGGCTTAGTAAATATATCAGCCCATTGATTTTCAGTATCAATGAATTGATTTTCAGTATCAATGAATTGTATATCTAAAATTCCTTTTTGAACATAATCTCTGATAAAATGGTGTTTGATTTCAATGTGCTTAGCTCTTGAATGCAAAATTGGATTTTTAGACAAACAAATAGCAGCAGTATTATCACAATAAATGGGAATACTGTTAGCAGTTATCTGATAATCTTCCAACTGATGTTTCATCCAAAGTAGTTGTGTACAACAACTTGCAGCTGAAATGTATTCTGCTTCTGCTGTAGACATAGCAATAGTTGTTTGTCTTTTGCTAGCCCAGGATATAAGATTATCACCCAGAAATTGACAATTGCCACTGGTTGACTTTCTTTCAATCCTATCACCAGCATAATCAGCATCACAGAATCCAATTAGCTTATAATCTAAGGATTTCCTATAAAGGAGTCCAAGATTAGTTGTTCCTTTCAAATACCTGAAGATTCTCTTGACAGCAGTCATATGAGATTCTCTAGGATCTGATTGGAATCTTGCACACAAGCATACACTGAAAAAAAATCTGGCCTAGATGCAGTGAGGTATAACAAAGAACCAATCATACCTCTATACAGCTTCTGATCTACTTTAGCTCCTTCATCTTCTTTGCTTAAGGTGCACGTAGGGTGCATTGGAGTGTTCATCACTTTACAATCTTCAAGTTTGAACTTCTTCAGAAGCTCCTTTGTGTACTTTGATTGATGAACATAGACTCCATCTTTGCATTGATTGATTTGAATGCCCAGGAAGAACTTCAGCTCTCCCATCATGCTCATTTCAAATTCATCCTGCATTAACTCAGAAAATTCCTTGCAAAGAGATGCATTAGTAGAACCAAATATTATATCATCAACATATATTTGCACAACAAGAATATCTTTCCCAAGGGTCCTTCTGAAGAGTGTAGTATCAACCTGTCCTCTTTTAAAGTCATTTTTGATTAAGAAATTACTTAGTCTATCATACCAAGCTCTGGGAGCTTGTTTCAAGCCATATAGTGATTTCTTCAATTTAAAAACATGGTCAGGATATTTAATATCCTCAAATCCAGGAGGTTGCTTGACATACACTTCTTCTTCTATGACACCATTTAGAAATGCACTCTTGACATCCATTTGATATAATATTATGCCATGATTAACTGCACAGGAAATAAGTAACCTGATTGCTTCCAATCTTGCAACTGGAGCAAACGTTTCAGTGTAATCAATGCCTTCTTGTTGACTATACCCTTGTGCAACAAGCCTGGCTTTGTTTCTTGTTACTTCACCTTGCTCATTCAGCTTGTTTCTGAATACCCATTTTGTTCCAATAATGTTCTTGTGCTGAGGTTTGGGTAACAGATCCCACACATCATTTCTTTGAAATTGATTCAACTCTTCTTGCATAGCTAGGATCCATCCATCATCTGAAAGTGCTTCATCAACTGTTGTAGGTTCAATCATTGAGATTAGTCCAATCATTGACTCTTCTTGTCTGAAATGTGATCTTGTTCTTCTTGGACTATCTTTGTTTCCAATGATTAGCTCCTCAGGATGTGAAGACTTGTGTTTGAATGTGTTTCTGGGAGGATCTTCTTGATGTGAATCATTGAGATTAGTCCAATCATTGACTCTTCTTGTCTGAAATGTGATCTTGTTCTTCTTGGACTATCTTTGTTTCCAATGATTAGCTCCTCAGGACGTGAAGACTTGTGTTTGAATGTGTTTCTGGGAGGATCTTCTTGATGTGAGCCATCTTGTGCTTCATCAGAAGCAGTTTCATCTTGTGCTTCTGATGTGGGTTCAGCTTCTGGACTATCTTCAGATTCAGCTATCTGATCAGGTTCTAGAGTAGCTTCAGGAACCTGTATCTCTGCAGAACTTTCACCTTGCTTTGAAGTTTTATCTTCAAGCTCCTTGTCATCAAATTTAACGTGCATAGATTCTTCAACACAGAGTGTTTCTGAATTATACACTCTGTATGCCTTTGACCTCTCAGAGTAACCTAAAAAGATTCCTCTTTGGGCCTTGGCATCAAATTTCTTTAGGTAGAGCTTGTTGTTCAGAATGTAACATGTACATCCAAATTGATGAAAGTAAGAGATATTGGGTTTTCTTCCTTTAAAGAGTTCATATGCTGTTTTCTCCAAAATAGGTCTAATATAGATCCTGTTTTGAACATAGCATGCTGTATTCACTGCTTCTGCCCAAAAATGTTTTGGTAAATTGTTTTCATGAATCATGGTTCTGGCCATTTCTTGTAAAGTTCTATTCTTTCTCTCTACAACCCCATTTTGTTGTGGTGTTCTAGGAGAAGAGAATTCATGGAAAATTCCATGTTTTTCACAAAAAGCTTCAAATGGCTCATTTTCAAATTCTCCACCATGATCACTTCTGATTTTCAAAATTTTTGATTCTTTTTCAGATTGAGTTTGAGTGCAGAAGCTACTGAATACATCACACGCAACATCTTTACTCTTTATGAATTTCACCCAAGTCCATCTGTTGTAATCATCAACAATGACTAATCCATATCTACTTCCATATAAGGATGCAGTACTCACTGGTCCAAATAAATCAATATGGAGTAATTCTAAAGGTCTTGAGGTTGAAACAATGTCTTTGGTTTTAAAAGATGATTTCACAATTTTCCCTCTCTGACATGCACCACAGAGTGCATCTGAATGATAGTCAATGTCTGGTAGCCCTTTCACAAGTTGTAACTTACTAAGCTTAGAGATTAACCTCCAGTTAGCATGTCCCAACCTTCTGTGCCACATCCATTTCTTATCATTCACTGATAGTAGGCAAACCACCTTCTGATCAGCCAGTTCGAAAAATTGATTTTATAGACATTGTCAACTCTCTTTCCCTTGAACACAATGGATTTGTCTTTCTTGTTGATTACTGTACAGTTGGGTTTTTCAAAAAGCACATCATAACCATTATCACAAAATTGACTAATGCTCAAAAGGTTATGTTCAAGACCATCTACCAACCATACATTATTAATTGAGGTAGAGGAATTACCAATAGTTCCTGTACCTATGATCTTGCCTGACTGGTTGCCCCCAAATTTCACATTTCCTCCCTCTTTCATTGTTAGGCTGAGGAACATGGACTTGTCTCCTGTCATGTGTCTTGAGCAACCGCTGTCTAGGTACCATGATCTTTGCTTTGGCACTGCTCTTAGACATACCTCGTTTTCATCTTCTGAGTCTGAATCTGATCCAGCTTCTGAAGTTGCTGTTGCTACCAACCCAACAGCTACCTTTGCATCTTCATCAGCTTCCTCTTTATCAGATCCAGATTCACTACCCAAATCATCCCAGGTTGCCATTAAACTCTGCTTAATCTGCTTCTTGAGTTTGCTTGGTTTGAATGTAGACCTCTTTGACTTGTCCTTTGACTTTTCTCTTTGAAGATCAGGGCATTCAGCAATGAAGTGTCCAGGCTTCTTACAGTTGAAGCATCCCTTCTGATCTTCTTTCTTTGAGCTTCTGGATTTACCCCTTCTGGAGAGAAACTTTATGTTCTTCTTGGCCAGATATTGAAGTCTGTTTGAGAGCATGGCCATTTCAGCAGCATCTGGTTCAGAATCTGAACTTGACTGTTCTTCCTCTTCAGATTCAACCACTTTGAGAGCTTTTGATGACTTGCCTTTGGATGGAAGAGCTATTGATTTACTCTTCTTAGTAGACTCATGTTCATTAAGACTTAACTCATGAACTTTGAGAGAACTAACAAGATCTTCGACACTTAAAGTGTTTAAATCTTTAGCTTCCTCAATGGCAGTCACTTTTGGTCTCCATCTGGCAGGTAAACTTCTGAGTATCTTGCTTACATGATCAGAAGCAACATAGCTCTTCTTTAGAATCTGTAGCCCAGAAACTAAGGTTTGAAACCTTGAGTACATCTCCTCAATAGTTTCATCATCCTTCATCTTGAATAACTCATACTGATGTACAAGCAGGAGAGCCTTTGCTTCTTTGACCTTCTTGCTCCCTTCATAATTTGAACAGAGAGAAGCAAACATAGCTTTAGCAGTGGATTTGTCACTCATCTTCATATACTCTGCTTTGGGTATGGCAGTGACAAGGGCTCCTCTGATAATATGATGCTTCTTGTAAAGTTTCCTCAGTTCTGGAGTATGTTTCTTTCTATCCACAGCAGCTCCTTCTTCATCAAGGACTAAATCACCAACACCATCTTCCAGAATATCCCATAATTCTTCATCCAGGCTCATGATGTAACTGTAAAAGTTGGTCTTCCACCAAGAGAACTCTTCAGCATCTCCATTGAACTTTGGAACTTTTCCAACACTGGTTTTCTTACTATCACTATAATCATGTGAGACATGTTTATAGCTAGTATCACTAGGACCAGTAGGAGGAGGAGTAGACATGTTTTTCTCAGATCTTTGACTGTTGCACGGTTAAGTGATACACAACAGACCAAGGCTCTAGATACCAATTGAAGGTGAGAAAAACACAAGAAGGGGGGTTGAATTGTGTTTTGAAAAATTCTTCGTTTCTCCTAAAAACTGAACACACTGATCAGAAGCTAGGTGAGACAGCTTCTGAAGTGATAATCAGAATCTAAATGCAGCGGAATAAAACAGAGAGAGAGAAGAAGAACGACACAAAGCAATTATACTGGTTCCTTCCAAAATCCGGAAGTAGTCCAGTCCCCCTTGCACTTCCAAGGAGATTTCACTATGAGTAATATCTGATTACAAATGCTCAAGCACACAAGCAAGAGACTTCCAATGCTCAAGCACACAAGCAAGAGACTTCCTTTGCTCAAGAACACAATCAAGAGACTTCCTGCTCAAGCATAACTGCAAGAGACTTCCTAACTAAACAAAATTACACAGAAAATTGTTTAAGTTTGAACACTTGATATACAATCAGAGGTGCTCACCATACAAATCAGATACAGACTCAATGGACTTAAGAATTTCAAAGATATGACTTTGAGACACAGAAATTCTAAGTGAATGCAGAACAATTCAGCAGAGGTTTGGTACTTGTGAAAATCTTGTGAGTCTTTCGTTCAGCGTTCTTGCATTACCAATTCTCTAGGTCTTCACTCCTTTATATAGAGGTGTGAAAGAGACGTTGTGAAATTGCCAGCACACCAAAGAGTCGTTGTTGAAGCTTGATCTTTCACCAATGATATATTGCCTGATTTGGTTGTTGTCCTATGAAGAACAAATTTGAAATCCATTCCTTATCCAAAGGAACATCTATGCAGACGAAACCGTATTCTGGAGCTGTTTTCTTGTCCTGTAGCGTGGACACAAAACAGAGTAGTGGAGAACGTGGTTGTACAATTCGTACAAAGTACAATGTCAACGCTTTCGTCCAAATTGCAAGCACACGCCTTCAAACACCTTTGAAATGACCGTTGCAAATTCCACTAATCCTTTGTTTGTGTTTTCGAATCCAATAGACAGCTTTTGCATTGATCAAACTTCAATTCTTGATTCTTTGCAAATCCAGTTGAAATTCAGCTTCTGGTGAAATGGCTTCTGATGAGGCAGCTTCTGATGATGCAGCTTCTGATGGATGCAGCTTCTGATGATGCAGCTTCTGATGATGCAGCTTCTGATGATACAGCTTCTGGACTTCTTGTCTTCAGGAGCACTATTCTTACTTCAGAAGCGTCTTAACGTCAGGAGCACTATTCTTACTTCAGAAGCGATTTAACTTCAGGAGCGCTTTTTCTTCTTCAGTAACAAGTTGCCTTCAGGAGCGTCCAAGCTTCAAATCTTTGTTGTTTCCTTTGCTCTTTATTTGCTCATTCAGAACCAATGATGATGTAACTTTGTAATTATGGTCCTGTACACTTGAACAAATATTAGCTAGTCCAATTTACAATTTTTAATACCTTGTTATCATCAAAACTCTTTAAGGTTCATTGTTAAACACATTTTGTTCCAACAGTCAACAATTTTTTTAAGACAGGTTTAGAAAATTACAAATATTTCATTTTCTAAAGGTTAATTTTTTTAAATGAATGAATTAAACATAAAGATTTTTTAAAAGATAAAAGTTTAAAATAGAAGTGACAATAATCTCGATGTAGGAATAAAACTTTTGTGATATAAAAATTGCCAGATAAACTATTAGTAATGTTCTTAACATATTTCTAAAAAAATGTTCGAAATATTAAAAGTTTAAGCATGATGAAACAAATTTTGAGTTAGAATGGATTAATATTAAGTGTAGAAGTTTTTTATGGGATCTAAAAGCACTGTTAAAATTTAGTTAGGATTAAACTTAAAAGGTCGAAATTTTACAGGGACCAATAAATATAATATGAATTTATATTTGCAGTGTTTGTAAATAGGAATACTCCGTCTACTATTCCTGATAATCATGTGAGGGCATAGTGTTAAGCATGTGATATAGAGCAATTGTTTAATCTGGTCCTCTCTCCTATATAAGTACATTTTTCGTCTTAATGTTATCACATCCTTTATAGCTACCAGTAAATTATTAGTGGTTTTTTTAGTTGAACAACTCCAGTTTGATTGCAACCAACCACCATGTGGCTAGCAACATTGGGAGAGGTTTTTAGGGGAATGACAAGGAAGGGATGTTTTAATACTGTGTATGTCAAAGATGTTGTAAGTGGATCTTTACCTTTCAATTTTTATACACGTGACCGATATTGTTGAGTAATTGGAAACTAACTATTTTTTTATCAATGTTAATTTTTGTGTTTTTAAAGCCATATGGTGAGATAGACCCTCTATTTATTCATAGTTCTGGTGAGAAATTTGTTTTACAATTGGTTGGTTTACACGGGTACTCACGAACATGCTGTGACTTGGAATGGACAAATGGATAAACCACTTATAGTGGAAGGTTGGACTAAGATTCAAGAGTTTTACAATCTACAATACAAGCATCATGAGGTTGAATTTATATATTACGGGGATGGCAAGTTTTTGCTGAAGGTTGACGTTGAGCATGAACTGGATAGGAGATTTTTTCCAGAGTATCATAGTGTTTCGATTCCGGATCATGATCCTCTAGCATTTCATGTTGTTGTGTATGGTCTCAATACCGGAAATCCTCGATTGACATTGGTAATCCCTTTGATTTTTTAATTTTTTTAATCACTCAAATATAAACTTTAACCTTTTTTTCCATTCAGAAAATCCAACCTTTGGTATGGGGAATTTATATCTAAATATGAAATAGAATTCTTGGTGTTGGTTGGACCAAGTGATGAGCCTTATAGATTACCCATAAGACAGTCTGAGACATTCGTTGAAGGAATTGAATTAACACTACGTTGGAGAAAATTTTGTGTTGGCAATGGATTTGTTGATGGAGATGTTCTTCAGTTCACATTTAGGAACATTTAGAAGAGTGGTTGGGATGATGTTCAAAAGGTCGAGTGATAATTTTTTATTTTTTTTAGGTTGTGTATTTATCCTCCCTCTATGTAATTTCTTTTTTGTATCGTTTGTAATATGTTTTTTTATTCACTACTTTTCTCTCTACCTGGCAATTTTATATAGAGCATATGGATCTTCGTTGATGTGTGTGCATTCTATCCATATCCTTCTATGTATAAGAATACCATTTTCAAAGGAAATGACTAAGTTGCCCCTCATCCATAATGTCACACCTCTTTAAGCATTAGCGTTATATCGTCTTTTTGGGTGATTTTGTTTAAAAATATTAATCTCTAAAACATGTTTTTTTAATTTGATTTGTGCTTTGCTTCCACATGAGTTAATATGAAGAGGGTCTCACAAGTATATTTTTGTTTCACTTACAAATATATGCATAAGCTAATTTTTACAATCGTATGTTAAATTGTATACAAATTAACGATAGATTGGGTTAAATAGTTTAATAAATTCGATTTTTTAATTTGTCTTACGAATATGATTACATTGTATAAAATAACTTAAAAAGAAAAAAAAACAAAAGATTGGATTAAATCCTTAAAAAAATGATTAATGACACAAGACAAAAAAAAAAATCCTTTAAGACTGCAATTTGACAGACAATGGACTTCAACTTGGCTTCTGGATTTTTTTCCAACCCAGCTTGAGACCTGAAAAGAATACCAGCATCCCACTTTGAAGCATCCAATCTGTCTTCAACTCCAAGCATGAAAATATCATCTTATTTAGTTGCAAGTGTTGGTGTAAGCCCTAGAGGCCAATAATTTATGTTAAACTTATCTTATGTATCATGACTTTTATTATTGAATAATATATGTCACTCTTTATTATATTTATGTAATGTTAATAAAGTCCTTAGAATAGATAGTTCGTGTAATAATATAATTAAGTGTGACTTAATCATGAGATTACATTATCATAAAGAACGCTATTCTTAAATGCATCCGTAGTCAAAGCTTTAATATGAATAAAGGATAATAATAAAGCATCGAGACTATTATGTATGTAGACTGATGACCGCATCTCATGGGTCATAGAGATGAGATATTAAGTCTATACATAGGTATAAGTATTAGGAGTAATATTTATACTGGATTGACCCACCGTGAGAATACTACATAGTATGTTATGATATTGTCATAAGATATTCTCACAATGATAATAATGTATATCGCTCTTAGACCTGAAACCACTATGATTCCTAGATGTGGACTCAAGTGCTTTGTTGCCATTCTAACGTTATCTGTAACAGGATAACCATAACGTTGGTTGATGGGTACTTGATGAAACATGCTGAGGGACATGAGTGTCCTAGATGGGATTTGTCCCTCCTCATAAACAGGAGATATATCTTTAGGCCTCTTGATGAAATATGACTGTAAAACTGCATGGCCATGCCGAACTAAGTCAATATAAGATATTGGACTTATTCGTTATTCAGTATATTTTGGAATCAAGAAATATAAATATTGATCTATACAAGGGTGACAAAATATCTATGCCTTGGGATCAATGAAGATATCGAGACAAAGGAGTAAATATACACATGAGTATTATCATGGAAAGGTTTCGTCAGATCACTTGACATTCTTGTCACTTGGGTAGCAATGATGTGTTGCTAGATACCGCTCATTGTTTATAGTATTAAATATTAGATTTAATATTATTGCCAACGTGACTAGAACCTATAGGGTCACACACAAAGAACAGTCAAAAGAGAAATATATAAGTATGACTTATATAAAGGGGTGCGTTTAGTAAATGACGCTAATTAGTTAGCAAAACTACTAAACTCGTTGTTGGGCTTAATGAAGCCCAATAGTGACTTCTGACTTGCAGAGCACACTAGAAGTTCTATAAATAGAACTCTAGTGCTGAAGTTTTTGGTAACAGGTTTTGAAGCAACCCTCTTCTCTGCACTTCTGATTCCTTGGCTAGCACCGAGTTTTGGAGGAGCACTGTTCGTGTGGACTTGCTAGAGGCTTTGCTGCTTGCTGCTTGCTTGGCTGTGATCGAGATTCCAGTTTCCAGTTTTCAGCTTTCAGATTTCACACTTCGAGGTAACAATCAAATCACTGATTCATGTTTGAATTTTGTAATGATCCAAGGAAAGAAAATCGAAATTATTCCGCTGCTTCTACTCCCTTCTGTTGTATTCGATTTTCCTTCAGCAAGAACTACAGTAGGGCAGTTGCAGGTTTACTTCATGTCTTTGTCAAGACAAATGGTAATGATCCATGCCAAGCCTAACAGTGGTAAAATGCAAACTATGATAATTCCTACGTTATCGTACCCCACTTCTTCTATTTTGATGATGCTACCGAGGAAGAAAATGAAGATAAACATTGTAAGGAAAATTAGAAAACACTTACCCATTTTTTTGTGAATGAAATATTTATGAATGGTGTGAGGATTGTCTGAAGAGGATGATCTCTTTATAAAGTGTATGATTCGCAATGTTTGCTAAAGTTGCTGTTGATGCGCATGATAATGTTACCCTCGGTTACTATTCATTGTACAGTGAATGGTCTATGGTCAGCAGCTTTAGTTTTTCTCTGATAGGGTCTTTCAATGCTGCTTTTACCTTTAATAGCTGTTGGCCACTTCCATTTTAGGAGGTATATTGCTTGGTACAAATAGTAGAGAAGTCCCCATAATTGTGGTAGACAATTATTGGTGATTTTGTAATGCCAAATGTGTGTGTGTGTAGTGTCCATGTCTTTTGGTGTGTGGTCTTTTATTGGTTGTAATATTTTATTTTGTAGGCATGATGAAATTAATTTTGAAAAAAAAATGTATTCGTTTTTTAATTTTTTTGTGTTAAAATTATTCTCAACGTTGTTCATGATTGACCAGGTGATGGAGTTCAGTCTGAAGAATAATAATCGATGCACGAATATTCTGTAGATAATTTTTAGGTGCAAGTGTTTTACGATTTGTGTATGTGTGGTACTTGCGTTGTCGCTATGTGGTCTGGTGTGTGTACTATTTTTTGTCTTCGTGTGTCATGGAGAATGTGGACGACGTGATTTCAGATGTTGGCCATTTTCCACCCCTGCGTCGCACAGGCATTACACTAGTGTAGGACAAACATGGATGTTGAAATCTTATGTGACGCCGCCTACGTTGCATAGTCAAGTCTCTTGTTGAATGATGATAAATTAATTTACGTTCAACATACTTTTAATTGAAAAAATTATTTTTACAAAATGGATTCTATCAAACTGAATTCTCACCACCACATAATCAAATACACATTATATAGATTCATGGAAGTATTTGGTCATTCTAGCATTACCACAAATCGACTTCAAATTTTTCTTTTTTACAATCATTATCTAAGATATGCAGATTACTCTTATTTTCTCTAATCCACATTACAAATTTTTCTTTAAAGATAGACACAATATTAACTATTTTTATCATATTTAGTGCTGCTATTTTTTTAATTACCTTTTTTAACTTGTTCACAATGTGAGTGAATCTCAATTGTATGGAGGAAATGGTTTCACCATCTTCCATGTAAAATAACGCATATTGTTGGATAAGGGTATTGATTTTTGATTGCTTGACGTCCTTGGTGCCCTCATGGAGGGTTTCTAAGGCGTCACACATTGCTTTAGAGGTCTTACAATGTGAAACCAAGTGGTACTCGTTTACACCTAGGGTGGAAATAAGTATATTTCTCGCTTTCAAATCATATTGAACCTTTTTCTTATCATCATCCGTCCAAATTTGGCTTAGGCTTGTTTTGCATGAGACCATTAACATTTACTTGCAGTTCAAACCGCTTGTTGACAATGACATCCCAAACATCTATATCGACTGATTGAATGTGAACACTCGTACATTCTTTCTACCAGTCATAATTTTCACCGTGAAAAATGGGAGCTTTATTATAGGCCTCTTTAGGCTCTTTGTTTGTCATATCGACTCTTCCGTTGATTAACTGTTAGTGAAGAGGCTAGACTATGATATCACTTGTTAATCTATATGATGATACCAAGAATGTGCTAGACGGGGGTGAATATCGTTTTTCGATTTTAAAAGAATTTGTGAAAGCTTGAGTTAAAATACGATTATGATTATCGGGTTGTGCTTGATTATGATGATATGAATAAAACAAGGTAAAGAAATAAAGATTCAAATAAGAATGAGAAGTTAACTATTGAATCTTATTATACAATTCAACAAACAATACACACATTCAAATCACAAATTAAACAATCTCAAACCAAACTAAGATTTATGGAGGTTCCCCCTTTTCGTCCTCACTAAGGGTACGTTCTTGTGATTGAAAACGCCGTTATCACGGTCTTCCACTATGATAAAAAAATGTTTACAAGTCTATGATTACAAAGATTCCTTTGATTCTCTAATATTATATTATAAGCAATCGCACAAGATTCACTCTTCAGGACCTATTGATATTGGACACCCACAAGGTCTTCGAACCTTAAGCTTCCATGCAATCTTTTGAACTTTTACTCTAAGAATTCGTCTTTGATATGTTGGTATTTCCCATTTGACAATTCTAGATGAGGCACCCGAGTGCGGCTCTTAGTTAACCAACTTACAAAATTTACATTTCTCTTTATTTTTTTTGTTAATTTTTTTATTTCAAAATTTAATTTAATTCTTAAAAATCTAACACAAAAATATAATCGAGATTGTATAATTGAATGATGAATACATATATACTTCAAGCAAGTTATCATTGAGTACATACATGCATACTCCAGCAATTTAACATTGTGTTCATTTTGTTTTGGGTTAATAGTGTTTTTCACCCCTGTAATATAGGTCATTTCCAGTTTTCAAACCTATAAAATTTTTGGTTTGATTTGCATCCCTATAAAACATTTTTTTTCCGGAAAACTCCCCTCCCCCATATGACTGTGCATATTTGCTGACGTGGTACAATGTGTGGCATGTTGACTGTGCATATATGCTTATGTGGCATACTGACTGTATAATTAATTTTATTTTTTATTTTTTAAGGGTACACGTGGCATTTGTGCCTTTTTTTAAAAATTATAATATAAATTCATCTATATTAATTTAGAAATAAAAATAATTTAAAAAATATGAAAATTAATTTTTGAAAATAAAAAAATTCAGGAAATTTTTTATTTACAATTTTTTTTTTAAATTCAGGAATTTTTTTTATTACAAAAAATATTTTCCAAATTTTATATTTTTTGTTTGAATTAGAAAATGATTTTTTTTCTAAAATTTTAATTTCAAAAATGATTTTATAAAAATCTGGAATAAAATTTTAGAAAAAAAATCTGAATTTTTTAAAAAATTTGTATCCAGATTTTAAAAAATAAAATATTTTCCAGAATTTTTTTTTGTAAAAAAAATTTTAAAACTATTTTTTTCGGAAAAAAAATCTAAATATTTCGAATTTGTTTTTTCTAATTTTAACTTTTTTTATTTTGAAAATTAAACTCCAGAATCTTTAGAAAAAAACCGAATATTTTTTTGGAAAAAAATCTGAATATTTTTCTGATTTTTTGGATTTTTTTATTTTTGAAAATTAATTTTCAGATATTTTAAAAATTAAAATCTGATGTGGACAATTAAAAATAAATAAAAAATGTCAAGTCAACGCCACATATGCGTATTTGATGAGTTGGATGGAGGAGAGGTGTTTTCCGAAAAAAAAAAGTTTTACAAGGATGCAAATAAAACCGAAAATTTAATAGGGGCGAAAACCGGAAATGGGTGAAAAACACTATTAACCCTTTTGTTTTTTCTTTTAGAAAACTAAAATTGGTTTTAGAGTGACGGTTCGTTTTGATCCATAACAAAATATGCATAGGTTAAATTAGTCCTCAAAAAAAAAAATAAACATATGTCCCTTGCAAAATCAAGCCGAGACAATTTAGTCCATCCGTCAATATTTTTCTCCAATCGAATTTTTCTTTCTATATTTAAACTGTGACAAGATATATATGGTATTCAAATTGTCTTATTGGCTTCCATGTGTATTATTTAAAAAAAAAAAGGGGACATTTAGATCCCTACTAAAAAATTTAGGACACTTTGGTCCGCATAAAAATTTGAAATTAGTCATTATTTTTCGATTTCTTCATGACAAAAAAATGCAGTTTGTTAGATTTTAAGGGACCAAATTGATACTTTTATTTTTTGTTGTTTATCTTCTCAAGTCGAAACGGTTGTCGTCGTCGATACTCACTCAAAATCGAAGGATGTCAGGGAAAATGGAAGCGCGAAACTAAACCAAAAGGGTATGTGTTTTGGGATTTCAATTTCTCAATTCATTATATGTTTATGCGTTAAAAGGTTCATTCATTCTCTTTATTCGTTAAACATTACAATTCATTCTCTTTTTGTGAAATCACTCAGTTTTGTTTTATTTTGCTTTCTTTTTTTTTTAAATGAGGGACTAAATTGTCCCCTTAAAAATTCCCTTAATTCTACGTTGGCATTTAACTGACACAGTTAACGCCGCATGTCAAATTAACAATCATACTACCTCCGTTTCAAAATACATGTCCATTTTGAAGAAATTGCAGTAACCAAGAAACTAAATAAATTTTGTTACTTTTGATGAAATGAAATTATATGTGTATTTTCTATAATACCCTTAATCATTTATTATTTCATTATATTTTTTCTCTCTCTGCAATAAATATGCAAGGGTATTATTGAAAAGACACTAATTAATGTTGCATTGAAACTTGAAAGAGACAAGTATTGTGAAACAAAATTATTCTTCAAAATGGACAAGTATTATGAAACGGAGGGAGTATTTAATAAGGGAAATTGATTGAAAAACTAAATTGTGTGAGTTTAATTTTTATGAGCTAAAAGAGTCTTTTTATTTGCCGAGAACTAAAAGAGTTTTTTTTTGGAAATGCTAACCGGTGCTCCGGGCACTGGTTAATGGTACTAAAAAAGGAAATTTTATAATAATTAATGTAGTGAAAATTGCGTAATTAATTCATAAAAGGTTTAAAAAATTTCCTTTTTTAGTAATGCTTTCCTTTCAAAATTGCACATTATCAAACAGGTCATCTAATATGGGACGGAGGGAGTATTATTTTTTTTTTTAATGAAAAACAAACTAATAGTTGATTAGGATAATTTGATAAAATTGCTATGACATTTGACTACTTTATTTCATTCTTTAATCTGTGTGCAATTGGCTAAAGTGACACTCATTTTGAAACGGAGGGAGTGGTAATTAGGCTACTCTACTCAGGTCTAATTTGTGAATCCATTTTACTTGGCTTCTTCAACTTCCAAGATTTTCACATTGCCTCACAAAATCCTCGTTAACGGTGGCAATTTCATAACTTCAAGATGTCAAGGTGAATTGTATCAACCACAACCATTACTCATCCGCTGTTTTTGTTCTTGGAATTCCATCAGATTTTCACCCATTAATTATCCTTCTCATTTAATAACATAAATCATTACACTTCCTTCCTTTTGTTTTGGGGTTTGCACAATTTTAACTGCAATATTGACCCTTCATGTCTCTCAATCATGCCTATTTATTTAACCTTCAGTTGCACTACTCTTCCATCCAATCCTCCAAAAGTGATAAAGCCAAAAACAAATAATATTTTCCTTTTTACCCTCCTTTGATCGATACAATGGCCAATACTAAGCATGAATCTGCAAATTTTCTTGACCAGATACTCGCTACTGATGAGGCACGACATGCATTAGCAAAAGAGCGCCAGGCTGATCAAGTTGGGATTGTTAACAATGTTATTTCTGCTGATTTGTGTGATGATGTGCCATATGATGAGGATATTATGGTGGCCGCTCTAGAACTGACTACTATTAATAGTGAAGCGGAACTAAGGACACAAACGGTTGAAGTTGAGTACCTGAAGTCTGATCAGTGGCTCATGATTCCTTCCGGGCTAGGAATTAATCCTGTCACACCTGCTATAGGTCGTGTGAATCCGCGTCCTGAGCTGGTTACGAGATATTGGCAAATGACACGAATGCCATATGATTGGATGAAAGAGCTAATGCAGCAAAACACACCAGCTGCTACTGTTCTTGCTGAAATTGCAACATTTGAGTCTACACCTGGGACAGCTCTGTTTGCTGACTGGGGTGTAGGACCTCCAAGTGGGGAGGCTGATCCAAAGAGTGTTGTTGATAATGTTTACATGTTTGTTAGTAAGAATGCTGAAATGAACTTTGGGCATTTTAAATGCTGATAACATGTCCGTTACTGATGTTGATTGGAGGAATCTTAACAATGCACTAGTAATCGGTTGAATTTGAAGATAAATGAATATGCAACAACTTGCTGCGCTGAATCTTGTTCCATGCACCTGTTCAAAATTGGCAGCATGGACAAGAGCTTATGGGGTAGGTTGTGGTATTATGCCTCATCCAACTTCAAGAACGTTGAAAGAGTATTGCTGGACTGATTCTTTTGCAAAGCAAGAGAATGTTAGGGCTTGTTTAGCTTGGGAGAAAGAGACATGTTTTGGAAAGCCGATGAACGTGATTTGCTTGAATATTATCGGTCTGTTTGGGCTACTTCACCTCAATAAGGATTGCACATTCTGTAATAATGATCCGAATATGAACCGTATTTGTACTTCATGGCTTAATACATTGGATTCTATTACAACAAAGAAAATGCAGAATGAGATTCTTAATCAGAAAGAAGCACTTTGTAGGATTGCTGCACATCCATTTGGACTAGCACAAACATACTGGCTTGCACAAGTACTTGGGAGGACTAATATGTTGGCATCAAAGCTAGCTCTGAGGATCGATACGTCCCCGCCACCAGTGCAAAGATTTATGATATGTGATGCTACATTTAGTGATTGGGGGAAGCTTGCAACAGGTGAGGAAGTTAATACTATCTATCAAAAGAAGATTCAGTTGATTCTAGAGGGTGTTGGATTAGTAAGAGAGTGTCCTCCTGCTTATTCGGAACTGTATAAATTGTATGGTCTAGATGAAAAAAATGATCTAAGGAAGGAAATAAGTGAAGCTGTAGGGACATTTTGATGCCAGCAGTATTCGGTTATGCTAAGTCAAGACATGGTGATAAACGTATAGCTATGGCAATGAGTTATCATAGTGTGAAGAGGGAATATGGAGAAGTGATAATTAATTGGTGGACCAATAAGTGGAATATGGACAAAGAAGGGAAGAAAGCATGTCAAACATCTACTAGTTCAACCGCTGTTGGCCACTTGGGTTAACTTAAATAATGTTTTATAGTATTCAGTTAAAGTAATTTAATTTTAAAATGAACCATTCACTCTCTCCCTATTCCTTGAAATTCTCTGTTGATGAAACTTTGATGAATGTTATGTTATTGATGAAGAACGTAGAGAACCATTTTGCTTGACTTCCTCGTTTGCTCTTGTTTCTTCCCTTCTTGCCCTATGCCTATACATAATGGTTTTTTGGTTGTTTCTTTAGGTATCGGACCTTTCACGGCCGACCTAAGGGCCAAGCAACCTAAGCAAGGGCTTTAGACCTCAAAATTTTGGAGTAAAAAAAAGCCTAAAGAAAACTAATTTGGCTATAAATATATAGTATAGCAAATAAATTATAGAAATTTTCAATGGTTTAATTGGTTATTGAAGAGGCCTCAAATACTCTTGGTCATTAGCTCAAATTTTAATCTTTACAAAATTCATTTTTTTTTAATGTTTTATAGGTATTTTGCTTAAAAAACATTATTTTAAAAGGCCGCGTAATTTTGTTTTGGTTTAGGCCTCTTAATCTGTTGAACCGGCCCTGAAACCTTTAACCATTGACCATCCATCTTTTTTGATTAAAATATAAAGCATGTGTTTTAAAGCAAAAATGTTGGTTTATACTAGTAATTTCTTTTTTCTTTATGTAGATAGTTTATACTTTTTTTGGGTAGATAATATACTCCTCCATCCCAAATTATACGTCGTTATATCAAAATTTGGGTGTATTCTTATTCATTTTCCTAGAATCCATATGTGTGCAAATCCTTATAGCGACCTACCTAAAAAAAGGAGCCGCGACCTTGTTTGTACGCACGAGTACCAACTTTCAAAATTTTGTAGTTTTTTTTTTTTTGGTCAAAAATTTTGTAGTTGTAAATTTCGTATTTCTCTTTTAAAAATCTCAACAAATATTAATTTAAAATATATTAAATTGTTAATAATATCTTATTTACTAAAGCTTAACCCGTAAAGCTAACCCTAAACCTAATTTTTTCCCCCCATTTTTTCCTCCACTTTTCTAAGCCATTAGATCTTGCGCATTTAGGCGTCATTCAATTTTAGCCATTGATCATATTATATTTATCTCTTCTATTTTCCGAAACAACTATTTCGTATTTATCTCTTCTATTTTCCGAAACAACTATTTCATATTTTTCTCTACTTCCGAAACAAATTGGCCCTACAACTATTTCATATTTATCTATAGCCCTATTTTTCCGAAACAACTATTTCATATTTATCTCTTCTGTTTTCCGAAACAACTATTTCATATTTAACCCGTAACAAATTACATCTAAAAAAATGCATCGCATCAATTTCATTACTTTCCTATTAGTTTTTTATTTGACAATTACTATTCCCCAATTACTATTTCCCAAACAGATAATATTACGAAAGCCCTCTTCCCTCACGCTAATTCTTCTTCTTTTTCTGTATTTCAGTTTCTTTTTCTGTATTTCCAAATTCTCTCTTCACTTCCTCTCTCTCGCCGTCTCCTTTATGCCAACCATCTATACTGCTTCCCTCACACGCTGACACCCCTATTTGAATCACTCTCATCTGTCTAGCTTCATTCCATGACACCTCTATTTCTCTCCTTCTCTCCCTCTCCATGATCGTACTGCCCTTACCATGGCCAACCCAATTGGTTTCTGATTTCCCTCTTTCTTTCTACTTTAATCGTTTTTCGCTTTCTTCAATTTCATTGTTTCATTTGATAGTTGACTGGATTTCTTGAACAGAAGATCTGATGGATCGAAGACGGCGGCAGAACGGTGATTATTCGATGTAGAAGACCTATCGTGTAAGTGGGTTGCGAATGTTTAATTTTAATCCCTTTTTAATTATGTGAATTAAGAACTTTGTTTGAATTTGATTATGATATCCCTCATTAGGGATTGAAGATACTACTATATATTTGATCTTAATTCCACATCTATGATGTTGTTATGCTGTAATTTTCGTGATTATGATATCCCTGAATTTTCTTGCTTCAATTAGTTTTATGTTTTTAACTTGATTTTCGTGTTGATTTTAAGTTTGTATTCCTATTTGGTGATGTTTAATTGTTGATTACAAGTTTTTGTTGATTTTTGATTTTTTAACCCTATAGATATCGCGAATTGTGTTTTCACGACAACCTTGCGACAGGCATAATTGTATTGAAGCAGGCTTTATTCCTTTTCATCTGCTATGTGTGTTTTAAAACAATTTTAGCATCCAATTACCCTGTTTTCTTCGCTATACATTCGGGATGTATGCTTTCTTGATAAATTCCTCACGACAGGTGTAAGTTTTCATCGTTCAATATATTATATTTTACGGAAAAATCTTTAGTCCTGATTTTTTCTGTAACCCTATTATGTTTTTACTTTGAAATTCGAATTATAAATCTTATAATATGTGTAAGTTTCTTTTTTTTAGGATTCAGTATTGGACTGCAATTTTTAAGGTTTCTTTTCTTTCTAGGATTTCTCTTATTGAGTGAGAAGATATGTAACATGAATTCTAATACTTGATACTTCAGGACTGTCCTTTGTCATTTCTATTAATACTGTTGCTAAGCAGTGAGTAGGGTATTGTGAAACTAATGACAATTTTCGTTTGTTACAGTAACGGATACACCTTGGGCTGAAAGAGTAACCTTTGTATGTCAGTCCTTTTGTGGTATGCAAATTATGCTATTTGCTATGCATATTTTAGGACACTTTGGTTCAAATTGCTATTTGTTATATAACTTATATTTATGTGTTGAGAAATTTATGTACTGCTTCAAATTGTTCTGCAACTTTTATTTGGTGTCCATGTTTCTTAACAAAACTATATGTTTCATCCATTAATATTGAGTCATCGATACATAACAAAAGATGAGTTGGGAATAATACTATGACAATAATCACGAATAACATTAGATTATAAATATTCAAACTTTTGGTTTTAGTCTCCAATAAAATTTCACTGACAATTTTGATCTCTGCTTTTTTTTTTTTTACAAAAGAGGGCAAAAGATCATTGATCTCTACTTTTATGAATCCCAAAAATAAAAGGAAGGTGGAAAAAAATGTAAGCAAGAATATATAAAATTTTGCAACGTACCGTAGGCTAATTATAATTGTAGTGCTATTTTTTTTGTTTTTTATGGTGTATTTAATTTTGAGCCGTCTTTTTAAAATTGTCTTTCATCTATTCTTTTCCATCTATTCTTTGCACAAATGCTTGCAATATATGCATGAAGTATTTTAGAATTGCTCTATAAATAAATACAATTATGCTACTTAGCTGTTAATCCAATGTCTTCTCCCTTACTAAGCATTACAAACTACAATTTTGATATCCTGCTTTTCTGTTACAAACAACCTGTCCAGCAAACGATAACTTTATAAAAATCATTATATCTTATGTGGGAGACTTCATTTTTGCATAAATAATCCACATCATGTATATTGAATTTCATGATTTTTGGAGGTTTACTAATGCAATAATATCTCATGATTGTCATATATGTGTGCGTTCACTAATGCAATTTTTGGAGGTTTATATTGCGAGAGAAAGATATGTCAATTATTGGAGTTTCAGGACTGTTGTTGCAAGGCATTTGGCAAACATGTATGGAGGTTTTTGCTTCTTTGTTGAAGTTAAAAATACTGAAGTAGGAAGGAAGATAATTTAGCTGTTGGGTATACTGGTTTATGCATAAATGTAGCACAAGATATACTCAATGAGGAATGAAAAAAGTGCTGATCATGCAATACATAAGAGCAATGGTACAGGTGACAAATAAATATTATAAGTGTTTTTTTGTTTTTGTACAAGAATACTATAAGTGTTTACTAATTATGTATGTATAATTTGTGATACATTGGTGTTGCTTTAAGTATTTGGTGTAATTCAAAGTTGCAAATATGCGCGGAGCAAAAGGTGTATGATCTAAACCTATTAGACTCATACTATTGTGCCTTAACTTAATGAATTTATTTGTTGTCTTATTCCAAAAAAGAAATTTAAATAAATAACAAGTTTGATTGTATAATAACTGATGTGGAATAAAGTACAACGGAGAGCAGAAATTTTCAAATACGAGACCTTTAAATTTAACCAAAATTAATAAGATCTTTTTATCAAGTAAAATTTTAAAATATAAATAAAAATTGGAGACCTTATTTATCATCAACTTTTTATTTCATTTCTATATATACTTTAGACCTTATTTAACATCAACTTTTTATTTCATTTCTATATATACTTTATACAATACAGACTATATTTTACAGTGAATATGACCCGTGCGTAGTATATATAAATGTTAGACAGTCTGACCTAACCCTAATCCCGCCCTTTTTGGCGGGATTCGAACCGGGTACCATTTTGGCTACACATTGGAACTCTCACCACTAAGCCACTTCCTTTTTGTTTGAAATATTGTTGCTTCCAAAATTGATATACCGTACTAAAACATTTTTTAAAAGACGCACACACCCTACCGTACTAAAATATTATTATTATTATTATTATTATTATTATTATTATTATTATTATTATTATTATTATTATTATTATTATATTTGTTGTTGATGATGTTATTATTTTTTGTCGTTTACCACATAAAAGTTCCTATTCATATTTCTTCTTCTTTCAGTTACCACATAAAAGTTCATTTTCCTTTTCATTTTTATAGAATTAACGGCCCTTGCGGTTAGGATCAGTTTCTTGGTGTATTCTTACTACGTGTTACGATATTAAAGTTGCATTTTTAAAATTGTTGATAATTTGACTGATTCTGATGATAATTTTGTCATTAGAAACTTCATTTTTTAGTGTAATTTTGTTGGCCTCTTTGTTTGTCATATATTATATTACTTGAAGTTATTTATTCTGACTTTTTATTTTCAAAAATCACTACACTAGATTATAACATTACTTTGATTTCTCCCTTTGACTTTTCAAACATGTTTACTATTTTCAATTAGTTTATTTTAGTTGTTCTTTTAACATGAATGTAATCAAATATGAAGATTGAGGAAAAAGAAATTCAAGAACACGACCTGGTAATATTATTTGGTAAGAAAATAAAGTTAATAACTTAAATTAGTGTAATTTTTGCATTTTTTGTTGTTGAATTTTGAAGTCGTTTCATAACATAGTATTGAATGTACAATCAATATGATATTTATATACAAAACCCGTGCATCGCACGGGTTAAAGTCTAGTATATATGTAAAAAGGATCAGCGATCTTCCATGTATTCACGGGTAAGTTTGGAAATTTTACATTTATATGTAAAAAAAAATCATTAAATATATATTTACAAAATATATCAAGTTTTTTATAATATTTTTTTTTGAGGGAAAGTTTTTTATAATATAGAAAGATTATTTGAATTTAACACAATTGCGTCCTAAAAAAAAAGTAGTGATCATGTGTGTATCCACGGGATACCTGATTTCAAAATTTTGTAATTGTAAATTTCATATTTCTTTTTAAAAAGATCAGTAAATATATTTTTACAAAATATATAAGTTTATAATAGTATAGAAAAATTATTTAAATTTAATACAGTTGCGATCTACTCTTTTTTTTAAGAAGTAAACTATCTCATCCAAATTGGTACCAGGTTGAATTGAATCAAAGATGGATGAGTACACTTCAAGGTCTCATGCCAACATCATAAGGCAAACCCAAGTGGATCGCGACCTACTCCATAATGAAACCATAAAATCCAACACGCTAAGCACCATTGGATCTTCAACTGATACCACCAATGCCAGTTCTAGAAGGATTACAAAAGCAGCTTCCGTCAACGTTAATGGTTAGCCAGAGAGATTCAAAGAGTTGAACTTAATGTTCCTTCCTTCAAGACTGTCGTTGTGAGGCGTGTGAAAACAAAAGAAGATTGTATCTTCCATGGATCGAGCCAGTGGCGGATCTTGAATAAATTTGTTGGGGGTGCCAAAAATGTATGTATTATATATTAAACTGTTTCAAGTTAAAACAAATAGTAGATAACAAGTTAAGTGGTTAGTTTTGCTGGATCATAATGATGGGGAGTCAGTTCAAATCCTCATATGAACACTTTTTTTGATTAAATTAAAATAGTAAAATAAATTACATTAGAAATAGATAGGAACACTTTTTTTGATTAAATTAAAATAGTAAAATAAATTACATTAGAAATAGAAATATTAAAAAATAAGCAGCTATGGGACTCGAACCAACGACATTTTGCTGAAAGACACGCCACCTTTCCACTGCAACCAAGTGAATCATGTTGTATAAATAGGCCTAATATGATATATATAGTAAAGTTAGGGGATACCATGACACCTGGGGTTCTCTAAAGAGATCCGCCCCTGGATCGAGCCAAGACAAAAATTGAGCATTATTTCTTGACCAAGGCACAAAAATAGGGGTGAAGAATCCAATATTTCCTCCGGTGCGAACTTTGCCATTTCTATTCTTCTATTTTGTGTCATGTTCGTCTAATGACAGACCTTGTTACCTTCGTTTTTGCTTGCAAGCCTTTTTCTACAATATTTCTCACCGTCGAGACCCATGCTTTCTACACTTTCATCGAAATCTGATTCTGAAATTAAGTCATTGAGGGACAATATTTTACATGAGATAATTCAATGCTGTTGTGTTTTACCGCCGGTGACAGACTACAAACGACTTGGTGGGATGGTGTGAACAGTGGTTGAGAGAGAGAGAGAGAGAGAGAGAGAGAGAGGGGGAGAGAGAGAATGGGCAATTTTGTAGTTGGTTGTGTCGATTGCCTATAACACAATTTAGTGTAAATAATAATAATAATAATAATAATAATAATAATAATAATAATAATAATAATAATAATAATAATAATAATAATAATAATAATAATAATAATAAAAGTAACAAAAATATTGTTATTTGCTTAAGTAGACCTCTATGATAGACCCACAAGACTATTATATGACATATATTTTGACATGTTTGGTAAAATAGAATTAAAAAAAAAAAAATCGTTGTCTCGTCTATTTTAAAAAAAGGGTCTTGCTAACCATTGCCTTCAAGGCATTGGTTAAGGATTCTACGAATAAAAATTTTGTCATGTAAATATAAGATGTTACTTTTGACTAAGTAATGATTACACAATTTTTTCATAAAAACTTGTTTGTTTTGAATGTTTAACCAATGTCACAATGACATTGGTTAACATTCTCTTTAAAAGAAATTGGTGTAATTTACTTGATATAGGCTAGGTCGTAGACTTCTATCAATTGATTTGACTTATTTCTACTTTTAGTCTCGGACAATTGAAAAGATTAATTATTCGAAATAATTGTAATCAATTTAAGAGAGATTACCTCTTCCAACATATATTTTTTGTATACACCCTCCAGTCACTAATATAAGGAAAAATTTACAGTTTGCATTCCTTCAATTAATGATGTATATAGTCTTTATTATAGACCACATACATCATTTAATGAATGAATCTAAAATGTTAACTTTTACTTATATTAGTGACCGCATGGTGTACACATCAACCAAAAATAAAATATATTAATTTTATTAGGTATTCAAATATCTATCTTATATAAAAATATTTTTTACACACATACTTCACAACTTAGAGTATAAAAAGCATATTCCATTTCATTTCATTCTACCCTATTTCTTGTTGAGATTACATTGAAAATATTTTCTCACATTTTTTTTAAGAATACTAGTAGTACTATGAAAAGTCTTTCTTCTAGTTTCCGTGGAACCAAACAAATATACATTGGGGCAAGGGCAAAAGGCAAAAACTTGCGGCCCAAGTCGATGACACGCATCATGTAATAAAAGCATAAATAAATACACAATAAATAATAATAAAAAATAAAAAAAAAGGAGAGAGAGTGTGTGCGTGTGTAAGCGAGGGTTAGCTCATCATATACTGTTTGTTTATGTCCCAAAACATTTGGAAAAAGTCTCATCGCTCTTTGACACAACACAACACAACACTCTTAACACAGCCGCCACCTCTTTCCCGATCATCATCCCTTTCTTCTATGAACCATGCAGGTTTGTTCTTTCTTCACTTCACTATCCACATTATTATTATTCGTTTAATCGCTTTTTATTAGGTTTTTCTTTTTCATTTTCATTTTCATTTTTCTTATACAGCCCCTATATATTACAGTGCTATGATATTCCCTTCTGTTGTTTTTCACTCTTGTTTTTATAAAGATTATTCATTTATTGGAAATTGGGGTTTTTTTTTTTTATAATTTTGAATCATTTTATTGAGATGAGAATTCTGATCCTTTTGAATATAACCCTGTTTTTTTTAACTTCTCTGTTTCTTATTGATGATGGGTGTTGAAAAAGTTTGATTTTTTTTGTTATTTATTAGAAAAAAAAGGGTTTTTGATTTTGAATCTGTGTTTTTTAATTGTTTAAAAATAATATCAACTAGGATTGATTACTGTTAGTGGTTATGGATTGAGATGTTAAATGTGATTGATTGCACTAACATAATCGTCTGTTTTCAGTTGTAGCTGATTAGGTATTGGTAAAATAGTTTATTGTTGATCATGATTATTATAATGTAAACATGTCTAGAACTTCTCTTAGGTCCTTAGTATTTTATAGCTGATGATAATGTCGAAAGATGTTAGCTTTAACATTGTTCTTACGTTTATGTTTCACGGTAGTTGATGTTAGCTTTATGTTTTTAGTGATTGTGGATTGAGAGATTAAATGTGATTGATTGCTCCAACATTTATTTTATTTGGTGGAATCATCTGTTTTCAATGTGATTGTAGCTGATTAGGTATTGGTAAGAGAGTTTATTGTTGATGATGATGATGATTATAATGTACACATGTCTAGAGTTTCTCTTAGTCCTTAGTGTTTTATAGCCGATGATAAAGTGTCGAAAGATGTTAGCTTTAACATGGTTCTTACGTTTATGGTTCACAGTAGTTGTTGTTATAAATGAAGCACGATTTGGACATGACACTGACACTTAGAAACTGATAATAATTTGAGAAAATGAAATAATTAAATGTAATCACATATGTCTGTTTCGGGTCTATCTATGTCTGCACACGAACACAATTGGACATTGAACACACCTTCGATCGGAGGTTGATATGTTGTTTTTGATGTCGAGAAAGTTCCTCAAAAAATTGTCATTTTTCAGCTAATGCTGCCTATTTTGTTTCATTTTTCTGGAATTTAATTATTTGTAATATTGAACTTTATTTGCAGAATATGTTACGGTCAAAGCCGATCAGTACCTTTTCTAGCAGTGCTAGGAGCTTTTTTCTTGGTGGTACACGATGTAATGCACCAGATGCTAATTCCTGCACATGCAATGAGGACGAAACATGTGCGTCAATAAGACAACAGAGGAAAAGGGATCAAGATTTACTTGCTCAGAAGCCAACCTCTATAGTAGCCAACTCACTTGCACAGAAGCCAACCTCTATAGTAGCCAACACACTTGCACAGAAGCCAACCTCTATAGTAGCCAACGCTACATCTCGAGTAGAAGGAACCTCAGTTTCAAAAAACCCGGCAAGTGGAACAAGTTCTCACAAGGTCGAGGGTGTTGATAAATCTGGCAGTGTGCAACAAGTCAGGTCTGCTTCACTTCCTTCAAGTAAATCAAACTCCGTAACATATGCTTGTGTGGCTGATGATAGTCAGAATCATGTCACAGAGTCTTCACCTCTTGATGGTGAGCAGTTTTATAGGGCCGGTATTGCAGCCGTCAATTTCATTTCTGATTTAGTTAATAGTAAGCTTCCTTTATCAGATGGGATGGGAATACTAAGCTACTCTAAAAATTGTATGGTTGAACCTATAGCCAACATAAGAACTTCCAATGTAAAAAAAATTAGAAAGGAAGATTTTATTAGTGTTCATCCCAGACCACCTGTTTCTACTGAGCAAGGTCCATCAAACAATACAAGTAATTATCATGGTTCAAAGGGGAGAGGTGATAAGTCAAAGATAGGTAGAGGTTTTCAGCATGTTGCTTCTTCAGGGACAGGGAAGTCAGAGGTGGCTCCCAATATTCCTTTCAATAATCATGACAGCAGACCCTTGCCGCAGAGGACAAGAACTAATTCAAATCGATTTGTCACTAAATTTGATGGCAACATGCAAGCTTCAAACTCACAGATGTTGGGGTCGTTCAAGGAAAGCTTCAATAGATACCCCAGGGATCTGAAAACATCAGCAGGAACTGCTTCATCAAAATCACATTATGCAAAGACAAATCGCCGTGGTGTGGAAGTTGTTAAAGATATACTTCAACAGTTAAAGTGGGGTCCTGCTACAGAAGAGGCTCTTTATAATCTGAATTTTTTTATAGATGCATATCAAGGCAACCAAGTCCTAAAGCAACTTGAAGACCACTCGGTTGCTCTAAGCTTCTTTTACTGGTTAAAGCGACAACCGAGCTTCCGGCATGATGGGCATACTTACACCACCATGGTTGGTATCTTGGGGCGTGCAAGGGAGTTTGGTGCCATAAACAATTTGTTGGAACAGATGGTCAAGGATGGATGTCAGCCGAATGTTGTAACATATAATCGCCTGATTCACAGCTATGGCCGCGCAAACTACCTAAAGGAAGCACTGAATGTCTTCAATCAAATGCAGGAGAAGCGATGTGAGCCTGATCGTGTCACTTACTGCACGCTCATCGATATCCATGCAAAGGCTGGATATCTTGATGTGGCCATGTCCATGTATGAAAGAATGCAACAAGTTGGCCTATCTCCCGACACGTTTACTTACAGTGTGATGATCAACTGTTTGGGAAAATCTGGTAATTTAGCTGCTGCTGACAGACTATTTGGTGAAATGGTTGATCAAGGTTGTGTTCCTAATATTGTCACCTACAATATCATGATTGCTTTGCAAGCTAAAGCAAGGAATTATGAGGCAGCATTGAAACTATATCGTGACATGCAGAATGCTGGATTTAGACCTGACAAAGTTACATATAGCATTGTAATGGAGGTGCTTGGTCACTGTGGGTATCTTGAGGAAGCAGAAGCAGTCTTTGTTGAAATGAAGCAGAGGAATTGGGTTCCAGACGAACCTGTCTATGGTCTTCTGGTAGACCTATGGGGAAAGGCTGGTAATGTTGAGAAGGCTTGGGAATGGTATGGGGCAATGCTCAGTGCAGGTTTGCTTCCAAATGTACCAACTTGCAATTCTCTCCTCAGTGCATTTCTTAGGGTGCATCGGTTGCCAGATGCGTATAATCTTCTCCAAAGCATGGTAGAACTTGGCCTACGTCCTTCTTTGCAGACTTACACTTTGCTTCTCAGCTGTTGTACAGACGCACAATCACAGTATGATATGGGATTTTGTTGTGAGCTGATGAAAGTCAGTGGCCATCCTGCTCATGTATTTTTACAGTCAATGCCGGCAGCAGGGCCCGACGGTCAGAATGTGAGGGATCACGCAAGCAAATTTTTGGACCTGATGCATTCAGAGGATAGAGAGGGCAAACGAGGACTTGTAGATGCAGTGGTGGATTTTCTTCACAAATCCGGGCTCAAAGAGGAAGCTGGTTCGGTTTGGGAGGTGGCTGCACAAAGAAATGTATATCCAGATGCTGTGAAGGAGAAAAGCCGCTGTTACTGGCTTATAAATCTTCATGTCATGTCTGATGGAACAGCCGTAACTGCATTGTCTAGGACACTTGCTTGGTTTCGCAAAGAGATGCTGGTATCTGGTGTTAGCCCTAACCGGATAGATATTGTGACTGGATGGGGCAGAAGGAGCAGGGTCACAGGTTCTTCTCTTGTGAGACAGTCGGTGCATGAACTGTTGCGTCTATTTAGTTTCCCTTTTTTCACAGAAAATGGGAATTCAGGTTGTTTCGTGGGTTGTGGGGAGCCTCTTAGTCAATGGTTGCACCACTCTTACGTGGAGCGAATGCATTTACTCTAGTTGCTTTCTTTCTTATTACACCCCAATTTTGCTGTGTTGGATTGACATTCTAGCATTTTACTCTTTAATATGTCACAGTGAGCAGTTATTTAAAAGCTACTACTCTGCCAAGTTTATGGATTTTTGGACTGGTAATATTATTGATTCATGTTAATGTTCACTCGTATTTGTTTAATGTTTCTCTCATTTCATTTTTCAACATATTGGTGCTTTGTTTTGTTGTCAAAATGTAAAAAAATTGTGATTTGGAAATTGGGACATATCAATTAGATTGCAGCTACTATTTTTTTTTTTTTTTTTTTGAAAGATAGATTGCAGCTACTATTGTATATTACTAATAGGATTATATCATTACTTGAATCTGCATTGACTGTAAAAAATGATTATTACATAAACATACAATACTGACTGAGTTTATTCAAGTTCATGCCATGTAACGGAATGTTAAAGGGTCACAGGAATTATTTTATTTTTTAAAAATTATATAAAGGACAAAAACTGTTATTATATTATTTTGTAACTTTCCAATTTTATTATATTTTTAAGTCTTTTATAGTTGCAGCTTTTGTTTTTTTGGTTACAAAGCTAAAGAAAAAGTAAGAAAAAAGAAAACAAAGCTTCTATAGTTTAAGCTTTTGAGTGGATGCAAACCCCTACTTATTATATTATTTTTTTGAGGGAACTTATTATTTTATTTTGTTAACAAATGCAAACGCCTATTTATTTTTTTATTGATTTAGTACATGGGTTGTTATCTTGTGTTGCCACTCCCTCGGTACAGTACAGGTTGACTTCATGTCTTCAGTTATGAACATTTGTACTCCAATAATAACCTGTTTCATGTGGGTGTTGTTGGAACTAGAATAGTGATGAAGTCTATGATTTTGATGACAACAAAGTTATGGTGATGGAAAAACTTATCATTAGATACTCCTATTTAGCAACGTTTATTGATGTCTGCAAATGAATAGACTTGAAGATATCAAAAAAATATTTTATAAGACAACGAACTTCGAGACAAGTAAGTTACGTATAATGACTAAAAGATGCGTCGGAGTCTTTGCCGAGAATTGATGATTCGATGGATTGGTTGTTAAAGGGAGTGTCAGTCTTTCAAAAAATCAATATGTCACCTATGAACAAATTCAAGAATGAATTTTTTTGTAACGAGAAGAATTATTAAAACACACATGATATACATGGTTAAAGGATTAAGAACTTGGAAGTTGGAACATAAGCTAACAAATGAAGCTTGATCCTTAATTACTGTCATTGGCAGCTGGTGAAATGATACTCTCTACCTTATTGGAAAAATATTACGAAATTTTGAACTGATTAGTAATTGGATGGTTCCTCCAAAAGTTCGGGAAAGCTTAGAAACATCTCATTTTCTTGATCGAGTATGGTCTCTACGAATGAAATGTCTGAGGATGATGACGAGACTTGGTGTGACATGACCTCTTTCTTTGAAAACAATCCACCTAAAATTTGTTGTTCTTGCAGGTTATTAGTAGGTGCATCTTGTGAAAAACCATCTTGTAGAAGAAAGTCATTCCAACTAAATGGTGCAGAAAAGTTTGTTTCTTGTGTTGAAGGTAATGGTGATGATGATGATGACAAGAATGCTTCCATAAACATTGATGTTGGATTATTATTATTACTGGTTTCATTTTCTACTTTTGTCATTGGGATGGTTTGGAACTGTGAAAGATTCATAACTGTTTCCATTTTGGGTGGCAATTGCTTTGATAGGTCATTTGTGTTTCTGATCAATCTTTGATTCCTAAAGTCTTGATTAATATGACAATTAGCACCACCTATATTTCCATAATCAGCAATGAGTTTAGAGAAAGGCTTGTGAGTAACAGGGTCTATCCCCATTTGAGAAAGCTTCTTTTTCAGCTTTGTGTTCCAATTGTTCTTAACATCATTGTCTGTTCTCCCAGGAAGTTGTTGAGCTATGATAGACCACCTACTACCTATGGCTGCATGAAGCTTAACGATTAGATCTTCTTCTTGGGATGTGAACTTATCATCATGCTTAGGATCAGACATGGAGTTACTCCACCTAAGCCTGCAACTTTTTCCATACCTCTTAACACCTGTTAAAAACAAATTCTTATCAAATTCAATCCATGTATTCATCAACTTTACTGTGTCATTTTGAATAAACTTAAATTTTGTAAAATTGATTATCAATGAAGCAGAGATACTTCTCGGATTAGGCGTCTCTCAGTGTCGGACACACATCGATGTTTATGTTTATGACATTAGCAGTGTCAACGTGTCCACATCTGTGTCGTGTCTGGTGTTCGTGATTCATAGTGATTATGTTAAAATTGAAGTAAAACCTGATGTAAACTTTTCAACCTAATGCAATCAAAATCAATTTGCCTTCAAAGTAACTAATGTTTCTAGGTCCATGAATGTTAGGTTTACGAGGATTGGTTTTGCCGTTCAAAAAGGCCTAGCGGCGAGCTTGTTGTCCGCTTGCCTTATATTCATGTGTAATTTAATCATCTTATATATATATTTTTAGCAAATTTGGTTGGACAGAAAGGTGAAATCAACTGTGACATTCTCTCACTTTGAATCAAACATACATTCAAGAATGAGATGAAACTTATCTGTGTGAGATAAAAATTACTAAGAAAAAAGAATATGAGAAATGAGAAAAACAAAGAAACCATAAGATGGAAAAGATAATAATTTCTCATGTTAACACATATGGTAAATATTTTATTGAAAAAGAAACAAGTCTCTAACCTGTTTTTTTAGGGACAGAAGTCAAATTAACAGATCCATGATGCTCTGAGGCAAATGAAGGTGTCTTTGCATCTTCTTCTGCAATCCATACACCTCTTTTGATGACACTATTTTTTTCACAACTTGAAGACCTCACCATGTTTTCTGCCAATACAAAAGATCAAATGGAAATCAAGGGCTTTTCAAAATGCATAAGAAAATTAAAATAGAAAGAGAGAGATGTCATACACAATTTCAAATAACTTGCTCTGAAAATGCTCTTTGCAAGGTAAGAGAAGATGAGTTTAAAGGTATCACAAGTATTGAAGCAAGAAAAGCATGTGATGTTGTTACAAATTCAACATAATTTGCATGATGATTCTCACCATTCACAACAAATGGTATCATAAGAGATATATAAATAAATGTAACACACTTTTTCTAACCCAACAATACTCACCTTGTCCTATAATAAATTTGAGATCAGGTTTGAAACCGGTAAAATATTTGGTTAAAATTAGATTCAATTTAAGTTAATATCTTATTGTTCACACCAGTGCGAAATATCATTACCACTTTCTACATTAATTAAATTATAAAGTCTATAACTAATATACAGTAGCATCTTTGAAAATATGAGATACATTTGTAGTAGTACCTTGAACTTTTTTTTTTTTTTTAAGATTCTATCCTATAATTCAAGATTCTTATCGTTTTAGTCTCTAATGTCATCCTTACATCCGAGGTAGATGACATCGCACACAGTATGAGATTTTGGCATCATGTGACTGACGTTGATGTCATGGCAAATCAGTGCCACGTGGAAGCAAAACCACATGTGGGATATCATCTCAGCATACCACATCATCTACTTCGGATCGAAAGATGACTAAGACTTAAATAATGAGACTTCTTTCATTACAGAACATAATTAAATTAAAATACATATCCGAGAGTACTTAAGGAAAAATTGTTGACTTCTCCGGACAGTTTCAGCAAATGAAAAAGACTAGTTTGTAATCTGATTAGATTAACAAAGAACGACGACAGACAACCCTAATATGGCAACAGCGCTTCAATATCGAGTCCAAGGAAGAAAAAAAGGAACTAAAGGGGTTGATAATCTAAAAATCACATCTATTTAAAGTTACAAGTTATTATACATGGATTGGAAGGGATAAATAACGCCCAACAAACTCTCATTCATTTTCGTAGACCCTTTGATTATAGAAATACTAACCGGTAACTGCTACTAAACAATTACTACCTACTCTACACAACTCAATCTAGAAGACTAACTATCACACTGCTTGGGGTGGAAAATCAGGCACCAAGGACCGCTTAAATTGCCAAAAGAAGAAATCCGGTCGTTAACTTCCTGCGAGGCATCATGTTTCGTTGTTGTGTTGGGACCATCATCAAAACCAGAGATACAGTCAAAGCTCATTCAAATCCAGACAACGTCTATTGGTCATATCTTCAACTTCTACCTGACCCGGACTTCTTGACTTTGGAGGCGCCTGCTTCTGGTTTTTGTTCATTCTCTCCTGCAGCAGGATATAATGTATCTCTTGCTGCATTGTAAGAAACAGGATATATTCTATCTTGATCTCCAGCATTTTTTCCATTGAATTCTTCACTTTACGTCATATATTCTCCGTTCTCATTGGGATCTGTGTGATCATAGGCTGCATTGACTTCTCCGGTTTAATGAATGTCTAGTTGTATGACTTCTAGTTGCTCTATTACTACGTCTTAGACCGATGAACTGTCGTCTATAGATCTGAGTGTAGTTTCCCTCATAGTACGGCCTGGAAATTTCTTGAGTTTACAGGGCTTGTCACTGTCCTCACTGATACTCCGAGGAATCTTCAACTTCTGCATTATCTTTGTCCCAATGATATTTTTCATCTACTTCAGAGTTAGAGCTACAGGAAACCTTCCTTCTCTGCTGATATTTCTGGAGATATTCATCATCATATACGGCTTCTCCGACAATATAGGATCATCACTGTCAATGTGAGTTCCGTCAAGTAATGTTAAACAGATAGGCCAAATATGAAGTTGCATCATGCAATCTAATGAAACCATTCAGAGATTCATTTATAGATTAGCCCACCACAATTTACTATTGTCAATGCAGGATGATTTAAAGCAAAGCCTGCCGACGAACTTCCATTTAAAACTAATAATTATAATAAAAGAAAAGGCTGGTGATGAACTCAGTCAGTCTTGAAATCAAAACAGAAAACGTTCTCTAATATGACACCAAAAATCAACCCCTCAAAATTTAAAGTTTTAATAAATTTAACCCTTCTCTTACCAAAAGTGTAGGTGACATGTTTCTTATCAGGAAAGTTCAAATAAGTTTCCTACTCAAATAAGTTCAAATATAACTTCTTTAGCGTTTCTAAATTAATGTGCTTACTAATAGTGATTCATTATCTTGGTGATAAACCTATAATACAAATTCCCAATTTCCAGCAAAACATTCAACAGTAACAATTATTAAAACATGCCAACTGAACATAGATAGACTAGCTTCAGGAACTTACAGAAATATCTTGAAATTCATCTTGAAAGATTGGTCGCAACTCGCAACTGTGTCCCACTGGTAAGTAGAAACTTTGTCCCTTTCTTCGCTTGAACCACTCCAGTTTTCCTAATTTCACGATACAATCCATTGTTGTCAAAATCCGGACTTAAATCCTAAAATTCAGGATTTTGCAACTTTCTTCACCTTCAACGATTCAAATCCATATTAGAACCCCAAAATAGACAAAATCCATCGATTTTGATTGCGATTTTACGATTTCTTATAAACTAAGTCATAAATGACTATATACCATTTATAACATATATTTAGTATTAATTATTTTGGATAAAATCCATCGATTTTGATTGCGATTTTACAATTTCCTATATCGATTTTACAAAAGTCATTAAATAAAATCCTTTGATTTTGATTGCGATTTTATGAGTCCCGATTTTGCTATTCCCTTTCGACCTGAAGTAAAGTCCGATTTTGACAACCTTGATACAAGCAAAAACGAACTCCGTCTGAATCACCACCATTACGCTCCTTGCAGAATGTTGACAGATGAACACCATGTTTGAGCGAGTAGTCAATGTAATTTGTGTGAATTGTATTAACAAACAAGCTATTGATGAGGCTGATTACGAAACCGTTACTAAACACACAAGCACAAAGAAGCACTTGATATCAGAGAAGATAGTAGAGGGTGCAAAACAAAATAAACAGAGTCTGCAAAAACATAGAAATGGAACGGAAATTGTTACACGCAGAACATAATACATTTAAGGGTTAATTAAGTTTTTAGTCCCTATAAATATTCACAGTTTTGTTTTTAGTCCCTATAAAATAAAATCACACTTTTTAGTCCCTGTGACATTTTCTTTAAGCATTTTAGGGACCAAAAATGTTGATGGAAATTTTTGACAGGGACTAAAATGCTGATGGAAAAGTTTTATAGGGACTAAAAATGCTGATGGAAAATTTTATAGGGACTAAAAAGTACGATTTTATTTTGTAGGGACTAAACACAAAATTTTGAATATTTATAGGGACCATTTACTTAATTAACCCTACATTTAATTCAGTCCTCTGCTCAGAGTGATCTCATCCTACCATTCTAACCTCAACACGAACGTCACATAATGCTTTGCAAACTACAAAATATATATATTTTATTTTATGTTAAATGAATTTGGGGATGAAGATGAATGAATTTAATGATTTTATTTGGTTGAAAAATAAATAAAAACATTTTAATTATTATTATTATTATTATTATTATTATTATTATTATTATTATTATTATTATTATTATTATTATTATTATTTCTTAATTTAAAATGTTATTAATAAGTTTAATGCCATCCTAATGTACAGTCAGCAAACAAATGTCAAATAAGCTAGAAAACGGGGCCAATGACTTCTTTAAAAGACAAAAAATGTCTTTTTTTTTTTTTTAGAGACGAAAATCCAACAAAACCACATTTACATAAACTATTTGCATATTTTAGCCTTAAACATAAAATAAATAAATAATGGGATATCATAAAATGGTAGTTCTTAATTTTTAAAACATATTTTTCAACTTTTTCAAATAATAAAAAAAAGTATTAGATTAATGGCTGTTAATAATAAAAAAAAATGCAATATACCTCCATGAATTTCATCATCTTTCTTAAGATAATCTCGTTACCAAACACAACAACACATCTTAAGATTTAGAAAATGGTCTCCTAGTTGAAAAGTACCTTCGAATAAGTTCAACATATAGGCTCAAATAATAACAAAAAATAATCAACTAGTCATATAATCATATTTAAAGCACTATAAACCAAACATTCAAGAAGCAAAGATAAACTTTAGATTATAAAGCTTTGAAACCTAAATATTACATTCTAAATTCATAACAAAAGCATAGGAAATTACATATATTACAGGTAAAAAAGGATTATATTCCTTTGCATGCTTCCTCCAAATTGTTCTTCTAGACAAGTGTTCCTTCTTGCTCTTTCTTCATCACCAAGAATTCAAAAAGCATGTAGGAGTTTTTAATGTGTGCTTCCTTGGCCTCAGCACCAAAGATTCAATTTCAAAGATTTTTTTTGCAAAGAAAGTGCTTTCGAAGATACAAGACACACAACATTCATGCAACTTAGAAGTTAATTTACTATTTGTTTATATTTATTTTTAATGGTAAATGTTAACAATCAATACTTATATTAATACTTACTCATTCATCCGAATTTGAATCCAAGACCTTTTAACTCTATCACTTAGAGCTACCAAACCCCCTACTATTTGTATGGTAGGTAAAAATCTCTCAATAAAAAAACTAAAAAAACTTGCTTTAATATAAAATACGGTTCAAATATATTAAACCGGTTTTAAACCTGAACTGAATTGTTTTTAAAAATAAACAAGTTGTTTTTAAGTGGTTTTAAAAACTGAATTGAACCATTAATGTGGTTCAGTTCCAATGCATGTTAGAACCACGAACACCCCTAATTGTTAGAGAGTAAAATTAGACTTAAATAAATGATTTAGATATTTAGTTTAGAAGTAAAATTGTGTTAGTTTTTTTTTTTTTTTTTGTCGAAAATGTTAGTTTATCTTTCCTTTGAATTGTTTCTAGCTGGGCTTTAAGTTATGTCTTTAGTCTTTAGGCCCATTAGGATTACTATCCATTATCACTCATATATATAGTGTCTTTGACACACTATCCGAGGCAATCAAACGAATGAAAAGTTATTTTATTTTATCTTAGCTAGTTTTATTCTTCTTTATCTTTTAACTTAGAACCCTAGTTTTATCATAGTATGTTAGTGATAACTTTTGCTTCCTAACACCTATCAACTAAAAACTTTTTTAATAATCAGACTCGTATCATAGATTGATCCATCGAGTTCATTTATTGGGTTGAAATATTTTCAAATCTACAACATAATACCATCAAGTACATTTCCATATATAGAGATAGATTTATTACACATTATTTTTATTTTGTTTCCAATCACACATACTTGAGAATTGAACTCTTGACAAAAGGGAAGATACATTTAGATGACAAGCCCGACTCATTTAAACAAAAGAAAATGCTAACTAATGTCCCTGAGACATTAATCAAAGCTAACCCACAATACCCTTCAGCACCTCAACCAACCTTAGGTGTGCAGTTAACTGAGGGAAATGGCCAGTCATATCTATAAACTCCAAAGTAGACATCCCTTTAATGTTCTCATCCAAGTAATGCCCTATGCTTATTGGAACTGCCACATCATTACTTGACTGAATGATTGTGCAGGGGATCACTACCTTTTCAACTATATCTCTATAGTCACTGAAAAACACAGTTTTGGCCAAGGTAATTGCAACTTCACCACCCATTCTTTTCAAGCATTTTTGAAATTTGTCAATAGAGTCAGCATCATTTGGATCCACTGCAATAGGACCGTATGCTGAAACCCAAATTTCGTATTGAGACTCTATGGTTGATATTAAGTTCTCAATATCTGATCTCTCAAAGCCTCCTTTATAGTCATCTGTATTTATATACCTATGAATGAATAATTATGGGATGTTAATACAAGACACTATGGTTAGTGCAATCCAAATTTGGTTAGTCCACTCCAAATTTGGTTGGGTATGTCCAAAAATTGAGCTCAAATATGGTTTTTCAAGAGCTCAAATTTGGTTAGTGCAATCGAAATTTTACATCACACTAATTGGAAGTGATTTATCGAGTTGGACCCTTTTTAACATTTATAGTTTTGTGGAAGGACAAAAATAGGTACACTTCTTTATGTGTGGATAGAAAAGCATAGTTGTGAGGAGAGACCATTTTAAGATGGTTAGTGACTTTTCTAGATAGACATTAGTTATTGACAAAAATTGGTGGAGACTTCGCACCAATAACATAATTAAAAAGTTACTTTAAATTACTTTCAAACATTCATCCAAATTTTTGTAGCACCGACACTTCTGATGGAAAGCGTGTCTGGTGTCCGACACGTGTCGATGATACATGTGATTACGTTCAATTAATTCATTTTTTCAAATTTTTACCTGTGTCGGTGTTTCAGAGATCCAAATACACAATATGAGATTTCACCAAATAATCAAGTGTTTTTAACAATAGAGAAATATTGTGTTACTGTTAGTATTTTCATAAAAAGAGAAGAGAAAAAAAAAACATCAGAGAGAGTATATCTAGGTAAAGATGAGAGTACCTTGGGGAAGCACAAAGAAGAACAATCCTCTTAAAGAGCTCAGGCTTTTTAATGGAGGCAATGCAACCTATCATAGCAGACATAGAGTGTCCAACAAAAGTGATACATGTGAGGTCCAACTCATCCATAAGAGTGATTAACTCATCAGCATAAGGTTCATAGGAATTATATTTTGCATGATTATAAAGGCTTTTATCTGTAATAGCTCCAGAAAATGGCCAATCAAACAGAACTAGACTGTAATTTTCAGTTAAAAGAGGAACAATTTTATTCCATATAGACTGGTCTGTTCCAAACCCATGACATAAAACTATTGTTTCGGGTCCTGTGCCTATGGTTCTTGCATTTAAAGATGTTGAGAGGCTCTTTTTTGGTGTCACCATTTTTGTAAATGGAGTAAGAAAATTGAACTTCAAGGGATAATGGGAGATAACTACATATAGTTAGAGTGATTTTGTTTATGCTACTTGATTTCTATTTATAGTCCTTGGGATAAGATTATAAATGACTACGTTAGAGAGAGTTGGGATGACACCGATAGTATAAAAGATGGTGGAAAACCGGTTTAAGTGATTTGAACATGTAGAGAGAAGACCTTTTAGATTATGTAATAAAGAGAGTACATTAGATGAAGGATTAGTCAGATCAGGGCCGGCCCTGTGCAAGTGCATCAAGGCCCTTGGCACAGGGCCTAAAACTTAGAGGGGCCTCAAAATTTGGAAAAAACAAAAAAAAAACTTGTACCTACGGCCAAAATCCGTCACTAAATGTCCATTTTCCGTAGGTAAAAGTCTAAAAGAGCAATTTTGCTGTCAATCATATGCATTATCCATAGGTAAATGCTTATTTGTCTGTGGGTAAAAGTCTTTAGATTTTTTTCAGTTATTTTTAAATGAAAAATTGTCAAGATTATAACGGGGCCTCCGAATTGTCGGGGACGGCCCTGAGTCAGATCACTAAAGATCATGGATGGATCCAGAAATTTTAATAAGTGGGGTCAACGTTGTTTATAAAAAAATGTTTATAAAAATATATAAATTTTATAACTAATAAAGATGACATCATAATATTGTGCAAAAGTTTAGAAAATAAAAATTATAGTAATGTATATCCAAAAATTTAAAATACCTTAATATTGAAAATTTATATCTGATAAAAATGAATAAAAAATAGCTTCACCTTGGAGAATCCTTCAAAGTTGATTTGGTTGGATGGAGGATAAAAAATAAACCAAATACGAAAGAGTGAAGCATATCCTCTTCAACTATTGGAGGGTCTGCTTAAATTTGGTCTATTGATTTCAATATACTCCTAGCACTTGGATTTCTCCTTTTTCTTTTAATAAAACAACACATTTTTTAATATTGATAACTTTAAGACTCTTGCGTAAAAAAAAGTTTTAGACTTATAGACCATCTCTAATGTGGATTTCTCAAACTTTGAAGACTTGATACCTATTTAAAAAACTTTGAAGACTTGACATTTTCAATTGAAATATAATGATATAAAGTTATTGATAGTTGATTATTGAGTTCCATTTAAGAAATTTGTGTGAGATGCTGGATTGGAGAGATTGAGTGTTTATTAGGTACTATTATTAAAAAAATATAAATGAGTGATGTGTACACGTGAAATCCATTTAAGTACCCAAAAATGGATATATTTTGTTGTAGATGCTCGTAGAGTTTGTTCATAAGGCAAATTTTCCATCACTTATCATGCGATCCACTTTTCTCTTTCAACGGAACGTGGATCCGTGCATGCTAAAGATAGATGAAAATTTGGAAAAACTATCAGAGAAACTATTAGAAAATATTTTGTAATTAACGAGTTAGACCAAAATATGGTTCATGTAGCCGATCCCACTTAATAAAAAAAGATTTGATTATCGTTGTTGATTCCTATTTATCGTTCAAAAATGGCTTATTGTTTGTAATATTAAGATATGAAGCGTTCTTAAGAATGATTCAATTGATAGGAAAATGACCCATATACTAATGCTACAATGACAACATATGACCGTGTTAGTTACAAATCTGTTAGTGTTAGTGGTCCATTTTTTTGTTGAAAGTATATATTCACCTAATTTATTTTATAGTAAAAAGGGGATTGAAATGGTTAGAATGTCATCTGTCAAATGCAGTTTAATTAGTTATTGTGTAGCCTTCATGAAATTCAAAAATAAATAATGATACTTTGACTATTGATTTTTATATATATAAGTAAGAGAATAATTCTTTCTTTCAACAAAAAAAAAAATGAAAACTTGGTATATTCTACATTTTCTTTCTTCGCAACATGAATCATTGAGTGGAATATTGTTTGTTAATTTGTTCTAGAAACAATTTAATAAGAAACTATGTGTCTAAAAAATCAAATTTGTACTTTTAATGAGGTAAGGAAATTGACAAATTCAAGAACCCTGATATATCTATTTGTGCCGGCCTTCTTTGAGCAATTAAATATTATGTTTCTGGAAGTTGTTAATTTTTTTTGTTCTAATGCTGTGAGTTGTTAATTTAAACTCGGGTATTTAACTCTACTGTAAAACATAAATTGGGTTAATTAACTTAACTTTTGTTGAGGGTGTGTGTCTTAGTGATAATAAAAGTCATGGAGGTATATGTCACTTCTATTTCTTCCCCACTAAAAGGCTAATATATAAAATTAAAAGGAAACCACACCCTCCAAAAGATGTCTAATTACATCTCACAACACTCTAAAACAAGAGATAAAAAGAAAAAGTCCGATACAAGCATAAAGTGCTTTCGACTGGTGCATCTTGTAACGGAGAACTACAACTTATATATAGTCTTGGTCTCCCTCTTCCTTTACATTTCTAAACAATGTGAGATTTCTTCAACATGCATATTTTCAACCAACACCAACAAACAAATCAGTCACTGTGATGTTGAATGTCAAGTGTCAACTATAAAACATAGTATCAACTTCTGAAGTTAAACTAGAAGTAATTACAATTTACAAACATAAAAATGATTTAAAGATGGGTGAGATAAAGAGAATGCAGAAATTAAAATAGGAAGAGAAAACCATAACATAATTGGGAGAGGGTTAGAGAAACTCAGATAGAAAGAGAATTATCTACTGGTATCATAACAGATTGATAAATGTGATATACACAAATTTTCAGAAAATCAACAATTACATATCCCAAGGAATGTAATCAAAATCCAGTATCTAAGCTCTCTATTTTCTCACCAACTAGAAAAGGATGCACTTGGTCTCCAATTTGAACCCAACTACAACCAGGATTTTTCTTAGCTCCCCTTGATTTCATCAATTCCCTAACCCTATTTGCCTCATCCCATCTTCCAGCCTCAGCATACATATTTGAAAGCAGTATATAGTATCCACAATGGTCAGGTTTCAATTTAAACAAATGCTCAGCAGCCCAATGACCCAATTCCACATTCCCATATATCCTGCAAGCTCCAAGTAGTGCACCCCATATATTAGCATCAGGTTCAAAAGATAAGCCTCTAATAAGGTTTGCAGCTTCATCAATTTGGCCTGCTCTTCCAAGAAGATCGACCATACAAGCATAGTGCGTATGTGTTGGCTCAATATTATAATCTTGCATTTGCTTAAAATATTTATTCCCTTTCTCGATCAGTCCTCCATGACTACATGCCGATAAAACTGCAATATATGAAACTGAATCGTATTCCACACCATCATCTTCCTTCATTGCTTCAAAGAGGTTGATTGCAGTTTTGAATTCACCACGCATACCATACCCTAAAATCATAGTATTCCATGAGGCTACATCTTTGTGTTGAATACGGTCGAAGACTTTAGTTGCAAGATCTATTCGACCACACTTGGTATACAAATCCAAAAGGGAATTTGCTGCAAAAAGATGAGTGTGGAAAAGCTTTCTTACCAGATGTCCATGAATCTCCTTACCTTGTTTTATGGAAGACAGATGTGCACAAGCGGATATGATACCAATGAACGAAACAATGTCAGGCGTCATACCGGAAAGTCTCATTTCTGTAAACAAATTTAGAGACTCTGAGCTGTTAGTTGTTTGAGAATAGCCTATAATTAGTATATTGTAGGAAACTTTATCCTTGATAGAGACATTGAAAACATTTCGAGCAAGGCTTAAATGTCCACATTTTGAATACATGTCTGTCAGAGCATTGGACAGAAACAAATCAGAGGCGCATCCAGTTCGAATTATCCTGGCGTGAATTTCTTTTCCAACATTAAGGAAACCTAATCTTGCACATGCTGGAAGAACATTTGTGAAAGTCACATTGTTGGGGTTTTCTCCATGAGCTTGCATTTGTCTCAATAATTCTACCGCTGCAAAATGGTGTCTGTTCTGAGCAAAATTTGCAACCATAGAATTCCATGACACAATGTTTCTATCTCCCATTTTGTTAAATATAGTAGAAGCTACACGCGACGATCCCGATTTCGCATACATATCTATCAATGAGTTGCCAATAAAAATGTCAGATTCAATACCCATCCTTAAACTATATCCATGTACTTCCATTGCTAACTTAAAAAGTCCTAACTCTCCTAACACAGGTAGCATACTCGAAATTGTGACCGGGTTTGGTCTCATTCCCGTATTAATCATCGACCTAAACGCATCCAAAGCATCCATAGAAAGGCCTCTAAAAGAAAAACTAGTAATAACAGCATTCCAAGAAACCTCATTCCTCTCATCCATTTCATCAAAAACTTTCTTGCAAGCCTCCTCACTCCGACATTTCCCATAAACATCAACCAACGCATTTCCAACTTTTACATGACCCGACAAACCAACTTTGAAAACATAACCATGCACAATTCTCGCCATGACCACATTCTCACTATCCGCACAAACCGGCAACACACTAACAACAGTAACCAAATCCGGTCTAATAACCGGAGCAGCCACAACCATCTCCTTAAAAAAACAAAGTGACTCCTCGTAAAAACCCCGATCAGAACACAAACCAATAACAGTATTCCACGACACCTTATCCCTCTCAAACATTTCATCAAACACCTTCATCGCATCAACAAAAAAACCACAATTACCATAAAACATCAAAAGCGTATTTCCAACAAAAACATCCTTATCAAAACCAACTTTAAACACAACCCCATGAACCTCCCTACCCTTATCAAACTTCAAATAATCAGAACAAGCCTTTAAAACAAAAGGGTAAGTATGATCATCAGGCTTAACACCAGAACGAACCATGGTGTTATAAACATCAAACCCATCAAAAAAACCAGAAATGGAATAAGCACGAATAAGCGTGTTCCACAAGAAAGCAGTTTTGGAAAATGGAAGAGTGTTTTGGAAGAGGATGAGTGAAGTTTCGGGGTGTCGAAATGCGGCGTATTTAAGAATGAGAGAGGCGGAGATGGAGACACTGTGAGGGAGGAAAGCATTGAGAATGGAGAAAGCGTGAAGTTGGTTTGTTTGTGAAAGGGTTTGGGAATGAGTGCAGAGATGAAGAAGGTTTGAAGATGAAGATGAAGAAGAAGAGAATGAAAAAGAAAAGTGTTTTTTGAATTTGAATTTGAGTTTGTTGAGAAGATGATGGGAATGGAATATCATGGAACAACAATGTCTGTCGTTCAACTCTGTTGTTTCTTTGCTTCTGTCTCCCGATGTAGCATCGTCTGTTTCTCGAGAGATTTTTTTTTTTTTTGGAGGGTTTTGGGGAGAATTTTTTTTTTTTTTTTTGAAAATTCGGTATCCGATTTAAGAACCGACTAATCCGATGAGATCAATTCCACCGCCCACTTGTGGGGGCCCCGATCTAAGCCTGGAGAGATTTTTTTTTTTGGAGGGTTTTGGGGAGAATTTTTTATTTTTTTTTTTGAAAATTCGGTATCCGATTTAAGGACCTACTAATCCGATGAGATCAATCCCACCGCCCACTTGTGGGGGCCCCGATCTAAGCCAAAGCAAAGCTCTGTATGGACTTACCCACCAAAATTGGCACCAGAGGCAATCGAACCTGAGACCTTGAAATGAGCACACTCCAAGATCTCAAGCCAACCACTAGACCAACCCCAAATGGGTACTAAGTCTATATTTTCAAATACATTTGATTATTATTTTTTTTAAATCAAGGAACATGATAAATAATCATATAAAATTTCAATCATATTTGATTGATATAATATATATATATATATGGATTATGATAGAAGACACATTTTATGAAGGTGTCTTTTATCAAGTTACTCTATGAGCATTTGCGAAAAGACACCAACTTACTTTTATGAAGATGTCTTTTAGCAAAGTTATAACTAAAAAGTGAAAATCACACCTTAAGGTGATTTGTTAAAAGACACCACCAAAGGGTGGCTTGTAACAAAACCCTAATATATATATATATATATATATATATATATATATATATATATATATATATAATATTTTTAATTTAAATGAGAAAAGTAAGTCCCTCTCTCCCTCTAAAATCCTTCATTCTTTTTTTGGTGGTGGCTAGACATGGCAACAATACCCGTCCCCATGGGTACCCGCCCAAACCCACCCCGATTTGACGGGTTTTCCCCGCTTTGACTGGGTATGGGTATGGGTTTGGGTTTTCTCCGATCTCAAAACACGGGTATGGGACGGGTAACGGGGTTTTATGTACCCACCCCGAACCCATACCCATACCCGTCCCAAATGTAAAAAATTATTTATTTTACCCCTTTTTATATAAATAGAAACACAATCCTAGATCATGTTATGTTATTTGGTTTAATAATTCCCATGTTATAAAAATTGCCTTTGATTTTTAAAGGAGCAACCAAATCATTATGTTAAGGAAATGTTAAAGGGAACATAATGCTTTACAAAATTGCCATTGGGGTTGAAAAAAAATCATTTTTTATTAAAAAATATTTCACTGCGGGTACGGGGATGGGGATGGGATCCCCGAACCCGTTGGGGACGGGGATGGGGTTCGATTTCTCATCCCCGTTGGGTATGGGTAGGGTAACGGGTAAATATATGAGAATAGGGTATGGGGATGGGGAAGGTAAAACCCGTCCCCACCCCGCCCCATTGCCATGCCTAGTGGTGGCCGAGGTTCGAATCCCGGACCTTGCATATTTTATTCATTGTCCATACCAACTGAGTTAAGCTCACGATGACACTAAAATCCTTCATTCAAACATACTTTAAGAGAACATGGTGATTATTCTTTAAATGTGATTTTTGTTAAGAAACATGACATCCATTAAAATAAAAGAGAAGAATAAAAGAGAAAAACTAAGAAACTTATGCCAGTAGAATGATATACAAACTAAAAAGGATAATACAAAACGAGACAACTTATCGCTTATATATTAACTTTAGCTAAACTTATAGGGTTAAATATGCTTTTGGTCCCTATAAATATGTCAACTTTTCGTTTTAGTCCCTCTAAAATTTTCCTTCAACTTTTAGTCCCTGTAAAATTTTCTATCACTACTATTGGTCCCTATTTTTAATTTAATTTTTGTATTTTTTTAATGAAATTGTGTAGAAATGTGTAGAATATTCTAAAACAAATTCTTAAAAAAAATTAGAATTTTTTAACAAAACACAAATTAAATATGAATTTTTAACCGTAAAACATATAAAAATTCATATTAAATTCATGTTTTGTTAAAAAATTCTAAATTTTTTTGGGAGTGATTCTTATAATATTTTGAATTTTTCTGGAAAATTTTATTAAAAAATATGAATTCTACATATGAGTTTACTTTAAAACAGGGACCAAAAATGAAGATTGAAAATTTTATAGGGACTAAAAGTTGAAGGAAAATTTTAGAGGGACTAAAACGAAAAGTTGACATATTTATAAGGACCAAAAACATATTAAGTTGACATATTTATAGGGACCAAAAACATATTTAACCCAAACTTATATACTAACTATTTTTCTTTCAATTTTACTCTTCACTTCAACTTTATTTTACCATTTTATCCTTCTTTACCAATAAAATAACCTATTTTTTTAAAAATCAGATAAAATTATACAACTACTATTTTTATTGATAAAAGCAAAAAGACAAACACCAATGCACAACTACTATTTTTATTGATAAAAGCAAAAAGACAAACACCAACGCACCCATCTAGAGGGCCAAAACTCTAGTTAAAATTGTACACATAAAATAAACTTGAACATTTGCCATTTTTAAAATAATGCAAATAACTTCGTGCGCATTTTATGTCAAACGAACACGTAGTGTTATGTTGGAGAATAAACTTATTCTCTTCAAATTTTGAAATGATATATAGTTTTTCCTTCACCATAAGACAAGTGCAAAACAAGCTTTCAGATTCACTTTAAAAACTGCAAAATATACACATTTACCTAAGATACAAAGATACAAGGAATTAGGTGCTGAAACAGCTTGTCTTTACACAAATGTTTCCCCTTTCCAAGTAGTTTTGGTTTCTATATAGAAAGAAACAGACTAAACTGGGGATACTGCAAATGCCAAGATGAAATAATACATTAATGTCCAAAAGTGATAATTTTTAATCACATTTCCTTCTTAACTACATTAACCACGCAAACGTTTCAACAACCACTTTTTTCTCAATCTCTCTTTTAAATTCAAAAACATCAATCCTCTCTTCTCATCGAAACATAAATATTCACAAGCTTCAATAATGAGATCATCATCAAAGTCGGGAATATTCTGCACCTTTTCAACCACTTCCTCCAAGCACGCAGTTTTGTTCCTTTCCGTCAATGCATCGGCTATCCGACCGATATCAGCAGCCATAACATTCATCATTTGTAGCATCACATCATCGGTGCGTCTCCGTTTTGATGGCTGCTTTGAATGTGATGACGAAGGCCTTGCCCCTGTTTGCTCAGATGAACCCTGCACTTCATCAATTGCATTATCATGGCTCATCTCCTCTTCATTCGCTGACATCGGTGTTGGAGATTCAGCTTGCTCTTCAAAGTGAGGAATGATATTTACATCAGCGTGCTCTTCAAAGGTAGGAGTAAGATTTACATCTGCATTCTCTACAAAGTTAGGAGCAAGGTTTACATCAAACATCTCAGTGTCTTCCGACCAATTTCCACTAGCTTCCTCATTGCCAACAATCAAACCTAACTCGTTGAAGTTCTCTATTCGTTTGTCTCGCAGACTCCTAGCATCTCGATGTTTCTGAATATACACAGACCAATAATCAATCAGGATTATCTAGGAACACATACATATATACTTGCGATTAGTCAGGAATATAAAACACATATATACCAACACATGGTGCACCGTGCAGGAGCGTGCGAGTGTCTACACTATTGAGCACTCATTGGGACAAAGGTGCCCAGTACGGCTGTGGCTGCAGTTTGAAGCAACTGAACCCAACCAAAATGCACAAACAAAAAATAAGTGAAAGATGACGCCTTCAAATACAATCTTTGGTGTATTTTGGTAGCTACTATAATAATGGGTCTTTGATTAAATTACATAGAGAAGATAACAAATGGTTAAAAATTATGACCAGATCACCAGACTTAATGACCTAATCTTGACATTCAATGAGCACTAGTTAAAGTACTACAATAGCAAATAAATGTAACCATAATTACTTCTGAAACTAAAATGAATAACTATACCTTAATATATTCATTCCATGTTGAATCAGTTGCAACAACCATCTTACGTCCTTCATCCCACTCAAATCCCCCACGAGAAAGCATTTCCTTCATAAGGACATACTGCTTCTTCCATGTTCTTAACCGGCTTTTAATGTTTTCTATTGTTAAATTCAGGTCAAATCTCTCATTTAGAACTGCTAGAGTAGCTATGTAAGCTGAGGTCTTAAAATTTTTCTCAAGCTTATTTCCCAACATCACTTGCTTGACAAGAAGCTCTGTCAAGCAAAGATCCATTTCATCTGTCCATGTCACACTCTTTCCTTTTTCCGTTGTATTGTCAGTTCCATGGTAATTTGTCTCTTGAGCTTCCATAACATTATCATCTGTAATCATACCCATCTTAGCACGAGCAGTGATCATACCTGGTGGATCAATGTGACCAATGATTATGCACAGCTCCTCATAGTTTCTGATGACTCGTCCTTTAAGAATTCGAACATCAGGATTTATCTGCTCCAGAAAAATGTAATAAGCTTAACAGTAATATTGTGTTATGCTACAACAAATGCCGAATAGAAATTTAAAGTAGTCTATAACATGCACCTTAATATATTCATTCCATACAGAATCATCTGCAATGACCATTTTTCGGTTCTCATCCCATTCGAAGCCACTCTTGCCCAAAAGTTCTTTCAGGATATCATATTGTTTCTTCCATGTTTTAAGACGGTTTTTAATATGATCTTTTGACATATAAAGCTTAAACTTTTCATTAATAGCCTGCACAGCAGCTTCCAATGCAGCAGGTCTTAGTTTGTGGTCAAATCTGCTTCTGTTACCAAGTTTAATTTGCTGCACGAGAATCTCACTTAAACAGCTGTCCATATCACTTGTCCACCTCATATGCTTCATTACATCTTTAAGATTGCTATCATAGTTAACTGGACCGACACTTTCAAATTCGAAAGGCTCGTCACAAGGCACAGAGTCATTACGATGCAAAGGCTCATTGAAATGGCCAAAGATAGTGCAGAACTGCTCATAGTTCTCCAGGACCCTAGCACGGTAAGTCCTTGCATCTGGATGTGTCTGACATGATAGAAAAAATGAGGAACAAGAATTAATGCTGGTAGGAACTGACATTTTAGTAAGACAAATACAAGAGTGCCACTAAGAGCTATTTGCAAACAGTAAACCAATGAAAAATACAGAAATAGTAAAATACGGCTTTAAATTACGGCGAAACAAGAATTTTTTCTCTACCCATCACATCCTCTCCAATGTCTTACTGCAAACTGTTCATTCTATTACAATAACTTCTCCAAGCAACTATAATATTGCCCCTTCCCTTATTTCTCAAACATGAGTGTCTAATATGCAAAATCTACAACCAAGTTTGAATTGTCACAAAATCTACAACCAAGTTTGAATTGTCAATTAGTGTGATCCAACCCTTTTGCATAATTAACAGTCTTTCAGAATAAACGAATTGATAAGTTGATTATCTGAATAAAAAAATTAATCAAAATTAAATAAAAAATGAACCAGAACTACAGAGATCAAATATGACACTTGAACACACACAAAATGAACTCTGAATGCTGTGCTACTATTATTGATGGTGGGAGATTTATGTCCCAAACCCTAATTGGATCATCTACAAGAACAGTTAAGGTCAACCTTACGCAGAACTCGCCATTTTCCCCATTTTACAGTGTTAGGACCCAATTGAAGATTGATGGAGACAATCGAAATCGATGAGAGCATCTTTGGTGGTGCTGAAATCGAAGATTGTTTGTTTGGTGGTGTTTGAAGATTGTTAGTATTGAGTTTCAATGGAATCATGCCTTATTCACCAAAAAAAAAAAATCCTCTCAGGCTTCAGATATGCATGTGCTTCATGTATGCTTGAAGATTTTAGTAATAAAGTATTTGCAAGTCCTGAGAAATTTTTTATTTTTCCCGTTAATATTTAGTGTATATGTGACTGTTAATGTAATGGTTGGAGGAATAACGTGTATAAATTACTATGACTCAAGTTCAAGTTGTCAATTGCGGATCGTGGAAAAAAAATGGTTTGTTCATGTTCCACTGCACAACAGTGCTACAACGCCAAGATAGGCGCTATTTGACAACATTTTGTACAAAATAACGTATCGTGGAACAATAGCAACTTGTTAACGCCGCGATTGAAGAACACTGCTCAAGTTACATGTTAACCAAAAATAAGTTATTTGCTATGTTTCCTTAATAATTCTTTGAACATTTTGTTTCATTCATGACCATGGTTCTCACACGTTTTTCTCCCTCAATCGTATCAGTGCTAAGATCATGGAATGAGCCCGTCCATAGTGGAAGATCACGAGATCTTGGGAGCAGTACTTTTCCTCGTGCTGGTTTCGCGCATCTTGCCCTGTTTGACCTGTTTCCGACCCGGTACCAGTAGCGCCTTTTCAACCCGGTTTCACACATTTTCGAGTAAGAATGCGCCTGAGAGAGAGGCTGAGTGGGTGGCTTATAGAGAAATTGAACATAGATAAGACAAGAGGTAAAGTGGGTGGCTTGTCGAGAAGATGAACAGTTATGAGACGAGAGGCAGAGTAACAACTAGGATTAGAGGAGACTGTAACTCTAGTGTTAGCTAGGTTTCTCACGTGGGAATTGGGTCATTGAGCCAAATTCTCTTTTTTGTCCCTTTTTATTGTTAAGTCCAGTTTTTATCATCTTAATAACAAAAAAAACAAAAAAACAAAAAAAAGGTTCTAATACTAATAACAAATAGAATAAATTAATGTTAGATAATAAATAATTCACAAAAAATTTATGATATAAAAAGTAATTAAATATAATTGTCATTTTGGTGGGATCTTACGATCCATGTTAAGATCCCACAATTTACAATTTTTCAATATCCAAACGATTTTAGGTAGGATCACGAGTTTGACAACCATGTTCATGACTCTATTATCCAACAAAAACTTTCTAATTTAAATGTTTATACCTACCCTTCATTGACAGCCAAGGCCGGAACACATTAATCTTGAATTTGAAGGCCTAATAATTTAAAATCAACAGAGAGCTAGGTAGCTGTAAATTATTGACATTTGCTACTACAGTTCAGTTTGACTATTTGCTACATATAATTTTCTTTGGGCAATATTAAAAGGTTGTAACAAATGATAATCTGATGCAGACGGGATGTCAAATAAAAGGTGGGATACTAATTACAAAATTAAAGCAATACGAAAACAACCAGCTATCCAACTATACACCCCCCAAAAAACTTGTTACGATGTTATATATTAAATAAAAACTAGAGGATGTTATACATTAAATAAAAAACATGTGAAGCATTGACAAAGAGACCAATTTTACTGTATAACTTCATCTAAATAGCATTGGTTTTGAAAATATCATAACTCAATTGCCTTAACAGTAATAGAAAAAAGATAACAGATGCCTGTGCAAATATTCGATGCTGTAAAGATGCCTTTTTAGCATTACACAGCAAGTGAATTCAAAACATTTGTCCTACATACCTTATTTCATTCCAAATTAATTTCATTAATGAGAACAATGGATTATGACTTTTGCAAAGAATATAAAGAAAAATTCATTTTGCTACTGCATAAAGGTTTCTCTTCCAAAACAAAAGAGAAGGGAACTATGTAAATGACTTTTTGTTTGCGTCAGAAGATAAATATTTTGTAAACCATTGGTACTTAACAGTTTTAAAGGTCGAATAGGTGAAAACATACCCGGATGTAGTCAATCCATGTTGAATCATTTGCAATGATCATTTTCTTTGTTTCGTCCCATTTAAATCCAGCATGAGACAGAATTTCCTTTGCTATTTCATACTGTTTCTTCCATGTTTTAAGACGATTTTTAATGTGAAATTTTGTTAGATGATGCCCAAATTTTGCATTCATGGCGGAAACAGCTTTGTCATATGCTTCTGTCTGAAAGACATTATCTATTTTAAGCCCTTTCCTCACTTGATCTACGAGAATCTTTCCAAGCCAGTGATCCATTTCCTCTGTCCATCTGAGGTGCTTAGTCAGGTTTCCATCAGTTTGTGTTTCAGATAAAATGACAAGATCTGGCTCTTCGTCATCAACTGTGAAGTTTACATCAATTTCAGTAACATTGTCAGAAAATCTTGCAATTGATTGATCACTTTCAAGAATAATACATAATTTATCATAGTTTTCAATGGACTTTGCTCGGAAAATCTTGGCATCAGGGTGCTCCTGCAGGTATCGTAAGAATTTTACTTATTACTTATCAGACAACAAACAGAAAACTATAAATTAATGGGGTGAATATTGTATTGCAGCTAACAATATTACCTTGATGTAGTCATTCCAAACAGAATCATTGGCCACAACCATCTTTTGTGTCTTATTCCAAACAAATCCCCTATGGGAAATGAGTTCCTTCAAAACCCCAAACTGCTTCCTCCAAGTCTTCAGCCGATTTTTTATGTGTCCTTTTGTCATATGCATGCCAAACTTTTCATTTAATGCTTTCAATGCAGCGGCAAATGCTGCCGGCTTCAAGATGTTATCCACTTTATTCCCCTTTTCCACCTGCTCTGCAAGCACATCAGTCAGGCAATTGTCCATTTCACTTGTCCATACTATGTATTTTCCTCGGTCTGTAGCTCCTCGGTCTACAGCAGTAGAGCTACGAGTCTGGTATACTTTTGGATGCATCCCTGAAAATCCAGACAACACACTATGATACTTCTTCTTCTTGTGTACCAAGATGAACAAACATAAAAGAGTCGCGTGATTTTGAGTAAGTAAAAAGAAGGGCGTTACAATAGGGATTTAAAAAAATTATTTGCTTATGCCTGGAATTCTCCATTTTCACATATTCAGAATTTATTTAAATTAACGTTCATTATTCTCATATATATAATATATCCCAAGAACAAAGACATGCTTGAAAAACATCATGACATTTTCAATCATCATCATTAGATTCATACATTATATCTTAACACTATTAGCTGCAAAAGCACAATACACCACCATAATTAGGATGGCATGAATGTCGAATTTGAATCACAATTCAGTACCAAATAAATAGATCAGAACTGAAAGTTCACATTGGCAACTCCTCGTTAGTTTCACTAGGAATACTCTACATTGAACCTGATTTAGTATGGTGGACATTCAGAATAGTTCTATTGTCGAGTCACATACCAGACTATCGCAAAGGTCTCCATGACCAAAACATCCCTAATCTTCTAAAAAGGTGATCTTCTCCGAATGACAACAGTTTATGATTTGGTTGGAATTGTTGTAAGAAGAAACACAATCAAGAAAAATACTTTCCGAACTGCGAGTATAAATTTAAAAAGAAAAACCATTGTTCAAAACTTGGGTTGATGTGCTGATCTTAAAATTAACTATATGGCAGTTGTGATGATCTTAAATATGAAAACTTAATAATGTTGCTTATCCAACTGCCAAATTACAAATCATATTAAATTAATAAAAGAATAATCCTTATGTTACAAATTTCTCGAATACAACACGAGAAGTTAATTGACGGCAACTTTAAAATCTCATTCCAACTCTTCCAAAACTAAGTTCAAAAAGAAATGCATGTTAAAAAAAAAAAAAAAAAAAAAAAAGCCTCTGACGACTTAGATTACTTTAACTCGGACTATATTTGAAGCATATCTACATCTACATCAGAAACAAACCCAAGGACGTGACACATACGTAAGGCTCTTGATATCAAACCTTACCTTGAAAAATATTTGAGTATGCAAATTACACAGTACTCAAATAGAGAAACCAATCAAATCAAATAATTTACACATTAAATAAAATATCACAAATCAATGCTAATTTACATACATATATATGTGTTGTCAATGCGGAAATGCGGCGCAGGTTCAGGATGCTATTTCGGCGTTGCAGACACTAATAAATTTAATACTAAAATACCATACTATTCAAAATGAAATGCTATAAAATTCTTTAAACATTACTCAGTATTCATAATTTGAAATATAAGGGTATAGCAAAATTGAAAATCATAAAATTGCTAATACCAAATATATACAACTAATTCAAGTTATTATTTTACTATTTGTTTATATTACATTATTATTGTATTATTCAAGTAGTGGTCTATTATTTTTTATAACCATTATTGATCTATTATTAATAAATAATACTGTTTTTATTCAAATATGTTGCTATTCTTTTTTTTATTTGTCAAAAAAAAAAACCTACTATTGGTTTTTTTTTTCTCTAAAATAAAAGGTAAAAAGACGTAATGCATTGAAAGGTAATAAAACAACACATCTTTTGTTTAAGCTCATTATACTGAGTCAGCCCATATAAGTCTTCACTAACAAATAAACCCTAAACCTAATTATGTGCATGGAGCCGCCGCACAAACAATCTCCTTTAATTCACAGTACAATCAAAGATCTTCACTATTTTTTGTCTCTTCTTTCATTTCTTCTCTTGACCGTGAAAAAGGATGAAGGGGACAATATGACCCGTGTAACCTCAGATCTAGCCACTCCGAACATACGATTTTGACAACATCAGTTGCCGTGTCCGCTATGGCCGCGTTAACACCACGCCGCACTGCGGCATAGTGGCTCGCTTTGACCACTTTCAACTTCCGACACGCACCGACGCGGCCTGGCATTGTGGTCCTGATTTTTCCGCTTCACACCACTATAGTTGCCGGCGCAACCGCTTAAAAACAATAAAATGCTGAGCTTAAAATACCACATCATATATTAAATAGATCCTAACTACCCCATCATGTAATACCAAATATATTCCTAACAGATGATACCAATATAGAGTGATTTTCTACGTACTCAATTAAGTATAGCAAGTATTTACATCTACTCAATATAAATATAACTATCACATACATTTCTATCATCTTTTACTGAAACGGCAAGTATTAGTATTGTAAGTATTATATGGGGAGTGGAGCTAGAACCCTCGACATCCTTATCACTCCACTCCTTAACTCCCCCACCCCACTAATTACAGTTAATACAATTGTTGTTAATTTTGGATAGTGGAGCAACGTGCCAGACAATGAAACCGTTCTAGCGGTATAGCAGATAGCAGCTATTGCAAAGACTAAAAAATAAGTATACAAACTAAACAAACATAAATCCAACAGGATACATATACTCAAAAAAATAACAAAATACCAAAAGGGTATAATAAATAATTATAATTAACTTTGATCACTTGTCACTAACATTAAAAATCATAATAAATATAATATTAAAAGTAATCAAATGACAACCCATTAAAAAACAAGTTCTAAAAGTAATTAAAACAGTGGCAGAAGTGAAACTAAAAACAGAGTTTGGTGATTTAGATTTAGATGATGCTATTGTTGAACGCAAGCAGCGTTGAAACTGAAAACAGGGGTAGTGGTGAAAGCTGAGGATTTATGAGAAGAACAGAGCCCTCAGCCTCCGTCTCTGTAGCCTTTGCCAAAAATACAAGTGTTTGCCATTGGAAACAGATAAGAAGGCTTCATGATTACCATAGAAAGAAAAGTTGACTTCTTCGTGAAGAAGATGAAGCAAAAGACTTTGGAAGAATCTTCACAAAGAAAAATTAGATCACGTAAAATCAAACAAAATGATCAAAATACTCTTAAAAAAAAGAGCCGAGAGATTAAAATAGGAGGGTAATTTAGATTTTTAGCTTCAATGCGAGAAGACTACGATTTGGCAATGATAGGCAGCCACAAACACCATGACTGCTGAATGTGTCGCAGTGGACACGAGTTTGCAAAGCGAAGCTGCTATCGCGCACAATCGCACCGGCATTGACAAAGAATTATGCCCTTCTCTGGTTCACTCGCACATATACTTTTGCGAGTCATCTACAAACCGGTACTCACAAACAATTAACAGGCAGACAGAACAGCAATACTCGCTCCTCCAAAAGTACACAAGGTCGCATCACGACTTATGAAGCCTGGATACTCTAGAAATGGAAAATATCCACATTGTATTGCATCTCCAATACTTCTCGGATACTTCCCGTTAAGTATCATAAAAGTATACCAATATTTTTTTTAGGAAAAGCTAACAAGTGCCCTAAGGACATTGTTTAAGCATCTAAAAGTAGCAATTTTTGCATTGGAAATTGTACGGTTATAACTTTAAAAAGTGTTTGACTTGTATTTTCAAGACATAGTTTCTTTTTTTGGGTTCCTTAAACAATGCCCTTAGGGCACTTGTTAGCGAGACCCTTTTTTTTAAGGTTGAGGATGCTCCTTGCTACTTTCCAATACATGTTTGTATCAAGACGACAGCTCCGTTAATTATCATAAAAGTATACCAACATTATGGCTTAATCCGGACTCACCAGTAACTAGTAACTTAGCATCACAAATATTAATCAGACAATTAGGATTTTTTAACTTTCAATTAGAATAAAAAAAAAATGAATTAATCAGTTACTCGGCATTACAATAATTAATTACTGAATTATTATTATTAAATTTGAATTAAAATAAATTTGGGGTATAAAATAAGGGTTTGGCGAAATTGAAAGTGAAGAGAGTAAGTGTAACTCACCAAAGAAAGAGAAAGAAGAGAGACTAGTTACGGCAATGTGTAGACGCAGACACGGCGGAGGAGATCGAAACGAAACTTGAAACGGAGCACGCCGGGAAAGGAATCCGGCGGCGGATATGGAATTGGTTTCCGGTGAAGCGGTTACTGTGGCCGGGGAATGGGATTGAATCAATGAGACTGAATTTTGGAGTGTCGTGTGGACAGTGGGGAAAGGGATTAGGGTTTCTCAATTGAAATCTGTGTTTGGATGTGAAAAGAGAATTAGGACAGAGAGAAATAAAGAGTTGGATAGAAATTTGATAATGGTTGGATGCCCGGTACGGATACGGATAAGTATGCATGAATTTTTTTTTTAAACTAGTTTAGAGATCCGGCGTTGTCCGGGTTAGATATTAAATAAATTTTATAAGTTTGTGGGCATGAATACACGTATCAGTATATTAAATTGAATTTATTTAAATTTACTATTATAATAATATCATAAAAATAAATATAAATGATGAGATGAATGTCCAATGCAAGAATAAAAAATGTAACAAAATCAATAATGAATTAGTCCAAGTGATAAGAGTTTTTGGTCTCTTTAAACATGTGGTCATGGGTATGTTTCGTGACCCATGTGTATGAGAGAGAAAAAACGATTGAAAAGGCTGAAAGTGGTTGATATATATATATATATATATATATATATATATATATATATATATATATATATATATATATATATATATATATATATATATATATAAGAAATAATAAAATTGGTGTTTGGCAAACCTGAAGAAGGAAAAATGTTAGATGTAGAGAAGGTTTGAGGATTCTGCTTGTGCTCAAAATATATAAATATATGTGATTAACGAAAATTTATTTATTTATAGTTAACATTTGCATTAGAATATGTTGCTAAAAGATAACATAATAACTAATCGAACCTTTTTTTTATCAAAAAAAAAATTTAATCTAACCTTTTTTTTCATCAAACATAAAAACTAATTGAATGATAAATTGCTAAAAGATTAGTAATAACTAATTGAAGCTTCTTTTCCTAAAAACAAATAAATAAATTGGAGTCATTTAATCATAAAATAAGATCATATATGTAAACTTTGTTGAAAGTATTATGTGTAGTTAGTTGAGATATTTCTGCTACATAAAATATTAGAAATTCAATAAAAATTTAAAGAAAATATTGAGTGGATAAGATTAAAATGTTGTTGAGATATTTATGTTAAATAAAATAGGGTTAATTAAGTTTTTAGTCCCTATAAATATTCACAGTTTTGTTTTTAGTCCCTACTAGCGTCCAGACGGGCACTCCCGTGCCCGTCTGCCCGTTTTTTCTACTGCGCTAAAGTACTTATATATAGTTTACTATGTTTAGTTGTATAAATTAATAAGTAGTATGTGTTGGAACATGTGTGGAAATTGAGTAAAAAAAGACTAAACACAAATTCCCATGTCGGGTAGAACTAGTGTTGTGTGAATTGAAAAAAGTGGAAGTCCCACATCGGATGGAACACACACATTAGTAGTGTTTATATAGTGGGGGTGTACCTCTAATTAATGGGGGGTACATAAGCACTAGAGAAAAAATATATATTGTTATATATTTTATTATTTGGAAATGATAAATTAAATAATTAATTTAATCATTATTAGAAAGTGCTTTCTTAGTCCCCAAGTTTTGCTAAAATATTTTGGTACATAATATGATATATTTTTGTACTAGATCTAATATGTGAATTACTTAATGACAAAGTAATGTATTACTTGTTCCCAAAGTTTCTCACTTATTAGTTGTGAATTTTCTCTATAAATAGAGAGCTCACACAGTGCATTCCACACACCGAAAAGAATTTCATTGAGTTGTCGGGAATTCTTTTCTTCTCTTCTCCCTCCGTCTTGTGTTAACAAGTTTCTTCTGCTTCTACTCCTTTCTGTCCCTTTCGGTTTCAAATAGAGCGGTTACGTACCGTATCGAGTGGCTTCGATCAATCGATTGAACCATATTTTAAGAGTGTTCTTAAGACCATAGTCCCTTTTTCGGTTTAATGTCCCTTCGGAATTAAGAGTGGTCTTAAGTTCATAGTCCCTTTCGATAATATAAGTCCCTTCGGAATAAAGAGTACTATTAAGATCATAGTCCCTTTCGTAATAATAATGTCCCGTCGGAATTATGAATGATCTTAACAGTATATAAATTATTTAAATATTTTTCTATTTGAGGAGAAATGGTGGTATCACCATATTTTGAGTGGTCATAGTACCATATTGAAAGTTTGGAGAACTTAAAAGTTAGAATGGTGGAAACACCATATTTGAGTGGTCTTAGCACCATATAGAATGGTAATAATACCATATTAAATTGGTTTCAGTATTAATGAGTGGTCTTAGTACCATATTTGAAGGTGTAATTCTCGAACGGTTTTCTACGGTGCAGTAGTTAACCGCACAGTTGTAGCTGGGCTTGTTTTATCCTGGAGGCGGCGTGGTTGATAGTCTACCTTGCACAATTTTGGGTAGTGCCACGAAACGTCTTAAAGAGAGCGACCTGGTCGTGACTCAACCTAGTAACAACTTCGGTAGATAATAGAATTTGGAAATCCAAATACAATAGTTTGGAAATCCAAAAACAACAATTTTAAGACGTTTCGCACTGCTATGTCTACCGAAGAAGTTACTTATTGAGTTTTGTTGTCCCAAAATAAAAAGGATAAATCAAATTATAGAAATACATCTTTAAACTGAAACAATGAAGTGATTGTTGTTAAAACAACAACACTAAGAAATTCACATATCGCTTTTATTGGTAAAGCATGAAGTTAATTGTGGATAATTATAACTTCCCCTCGACACATGGATTCCCAAATTTCTCATGATGATGATGATGTTGCGGCTTACTGTGTTGGGAATGTCGATTTGAAAAAAATGACAATGGATTCACAATTTATTTAATTGTGCAAAACCAAGTCATAAGGGCCGCAAGTATAAGAACAGGTCGACATAACAAATATGATATTAATTTTAAATATCATGAAAGGTTGATATAGAAGTTCACCATTCAGTAAACAATGTTTATGCAAAAAACTGAAATTTGATTACTTCAGTAATAAAATGCAACAGCAAATTATAATCTCTTGATATGTTGCACTTGTATTATTCACAATCAGATTTTGGCATTTTTATGAGCATTACTGCGCCTCTGATGGTAACTTGGACTTGAATAACTTGGACTTGATTCCAACGTTATATGATTAGACAATTTTATTTACTGCAGTCAAGATATATGAACCAAAAATTCATATAAATCAGAATTTAGAGAATATGAATCTCTAAACATAATAAATTATGATATGTGCAAACTTGATGGCACATAAACTAGAAATGATAAAATAATATTTTATCATATTTATTGATGACTGTGAATTTTGAAAAATAAAATTGATATGCTTGATATGTTCAATTTTTATAATGAAAATTGAAATCTATGTGTATCCAAGTCTAAGAACAAAAATTCTAATTAAGAAATTTTTGAAGAAAAGACAATCCAACTTGTCTTATTTTTGAACTTGGGATTGTCCGGACTATATTTGGCTTCAGGACCCTAAGAGAGTTAAACTCACTAGTAGAGCCTATGAATGTGTATTCATTAGGTATGCGATAAATAACGAAACATATAGGTTTTAGGACCTAAATGTTAAAGTGATCATAGAATTAAAAGATGCTGATTTCTATGAAGTAAGTACCCCTTTAAATTAAAGAATAATGGGGGCACTAGTGGGGGTAAACTAAATTCCCTTCTAAAAATTAAGAACTAGTGGGGGCACTATATCTAATCACATTCATGTAATTAGAATAGTTATGAGAACATCGTACGAGATGTTATAGAACCTCAAAGAGGTAAGAAAGCTAAAATTGCTAAAGAGTATGAACTTGGTTTATACATTGGAAGAAGATCCATTAAGCCTTAAATAAGACATGTCCTCATTGGATGTTGAATTTTGGCAAGAAGCAATAAACGATGAAATGGATTTTCTAGAGTCTAACAAAACATGACACTTTGTTGACTTGCCTCATAGTTGCAAACTAATCGGTTGTATTTGGATTTTGGGAAAAAGAACTAAAACCTGATGGTACGGTTGATGAATACAAGGCTCTCCTTGTAGTCAAAGGTTTTAGACAAAGAGAAAAATATAGACTTCTTCGACATTCATTCACCAGTCACAAAAATCATATCCATAAGAGTACTAGTCCCTTTAGCCGCCGTTCATAACTCGATAGTACTCCAAATGGATGTGAAAGTTGCCTCTTTTTATGGTGAACTAGAAGAAGAAATCTATATGAAACAACCTGAAAGTTTTGCGATTCATGGACAAGAAAACAAAGTCTGTAAGTTAGATAATTCTTTGTATGGTCTAAAATAAACTCCTGAGGAATGGCATAAAAAATTTGGCATTCTAATGTTATCGAATGAGTATAAAGTGAATGAAAGTGACAAATAATATTTGCACGATCATATGTCTCTATGAAGACGACTTGCTCATATTTGATTTAAAGATTCATGTTATGGATTATGTGAAATCATTGTTTATCAATAACATTGATAAAAAAGACCAAGAAAAAGTTGAAGTAATTCTTGGTTTCAAGATTACTAGATCAGAAAAGAGAATTTTTTTTTTGATAAATCTCACAAAGTTGAGAAGTTCTTAAGGAAATATTATTATTTCGCCGTAAACTTGCAATCATATATTATGATCCAAGTGTAATAACACTTGAGATGGAGTTAGAAAAACAGAATATGTGAGCATCATTGACAGTACTTAGGTATGTCACTGAATGTATTAGACCCGACATTGTTGATGTCGTAAAACTCTTGTGCAAGTTTACTAGTAGACGGATGAGAAGCATTGTCATGCTATAGAAAGAGTCATGAGGTGCCTTAAGAAGACTATGACTCTAGGATTACTTCATGAGGAGTAACCTATTGTACTTAAATTGTACAATATATAAAATAGAACATCCTTCAGATGAGTATTTAGCGACTAGTGACTGCACATTGAGCATCACTATAGGAGTTGTTTGTTTAAACAAATGATATTGACTCAGTCCACTATGGAATTAATCTGGGATGAGAACACTAGAGAAAACTAGTGAAGAAGCAAGTTGATAAGATACTTGCTAGCTGAGAACCCTTAGTGGATAAAACCGTTTCCAGAAGTGTTAAATCATTGTGATAGTCTGCAGCTATTACAAAAATTGAGAATCGTTAGAGACGATAATTAAGGCATGAACACATAAAGGATTAGAGAGCTAGCTACTCTCAAAAGGAACGGTTAAAGTAGATCATGTACGTACTGATAAAGAATTAGTTAATCCTTTGACGAAAGGAATTACTAAAAAGAAAGTCCTAAACACATCCAATAGGATGGGACTTATGCCCAAAGGTCACAAGTGATGGTAACCCGACCTGCATGACTGGAGATCCCAAGAAATAGGTTCAATGGGTAATAACAAGTCACAAGTGATAGAACATGCTATGATAAAAGTAAGAAAGCATGATTCCTGCAGCGATAGAAGGATGAGATAATAGAAACTCTTAATGAGATCTATACTCTATTTGGAGTGGAGTAAATAGCTACAGGAGTACTCTTGATAGACTCACCTATACGAATGTGGAACTAAGGGCCGGTTCCTATGGGATTCGGGGCAGAATACCTAGAGCGTTCGTTAAACCGGGATACACGTGCAAGGCCATAAACGCACGGGCTTTTAGAATACACCTTATGAAAAGGTTTGTGTGTGGGTTCTATGTCTGAGATAGAGTTCAATGCTGTAAGCAACTCTTGTTAATCAGAATTTTACTCGCTATGCAAAGGTTCAAGTTGTAGGCGACACCTTTGTTTACTAGCAAATCTTATGGAGACGTCTTTGACGTTATTTCTGAAACCATTTTTTAAATTCAAGTGGGGGATTGTTGGAACATGTGTGGAAATTGAGTAAAAAAAGACTAAACACAAATTCCCATGTCGGGTAGAACTAGTGTTGTGTGAATTGAAAAAAGTGGAAGTCCCACATCGGATGGAACACACACATTAGTAGTGTTTATATAGTGGGGGTGTACCTCTAATTAATGGGGGGTACATAAGCACTAGAGAAAAAATATATATTGTTATATATTTTATTATTTGGAAATGATAAATTAAATAATTAATTTAATCATTATTAGAAAGTGCTTTCTTAGTCCCCAAGTTTTGCTAAAATATTTTGGTACATAATATGATATATTTTTGTACTAGATCTAATATGTGAATTACTTAATGACAAAGTAATGTATTACTTGTTCCCAAAGTTTCTCACTTATTAGTTGTGAATTTTCTCTATAAATAGAGAGCTCACACAGTGCATTCCACACACCGAAAAGAATTTCATTGAGTTGTCGGGAATTCTTTTCTTCTCTTCTCCCTCCGTCTTGTGTTAACAAGTTTCTTCTGCTTCTACTCCTTTCTGTCCCTTTCGGTTTCAAATAGAGCGGTTACGTACCGTATCGAGTGGCTTCGATCAATCGATTGAACCATATTTTAAGAGTGTTCTTAAGACCATAGTCCCTTTTTCGGTTTAATGTCCCTTCGGAATTAAGAGTGGTCTTAAGTTCATAGTCCCTTTCGATAATATAAGTCCCTTCGGAATAAAGAGTACTATTAAGATCATAGTCCCTTTCGTAATAATAATGTCCCGTCGGAATTATGAATGATCTTAACAGTATATAAATTATTTAAATATTTTTCTATTTGAGGAGAAATGGTGGTATCACCATATTTTGAGTGGTCATAGTACCATATTGAAAGTTTGGAGAACTTAAAAGTTAGAATGGTGGAAACACCATATTTGAGTGGTCTTAGCACCATATAGAATGGTAATAATACCATATTAAATTGGTTTCAGTATTAATGAGTGGTCTTAGTACCATATTTGAAGGTGTAATTCTCGAACGGTTTTCTACGGTGCAGTAGTTAACCGCACAGTTGTAGCTGGGCTTGTTTTATCCTGGAGGCGGCGTGGTTGATAGTCTACCTTGCACAATTTTGGGTAGTGCCACGAAACGTCTTAAAGAGAGCGACCTGGTCGTGACTCAACCTAGTAACAACTTCGGTAGATAATAGAATTTGGAAATCCAAATACAATAGTTTGGAAATCCAAAAACAACAGTATGTATACACAAATATATTTTATTTTACTCTCGTGGCAGTCAATTTGTTTTTTTTATATTATGCTAACGTTTGCATATATTTGAAGAGTTAAATGGTAATGCAATGGAGATTTGTGTACCAAAGTGGTTCCACAAAACGAAGAGAATTGAAAATCAGATGATTATACTCACAAATGTGCGTTTGCAAGTCATTTGTGAGTTGGCAGGGGTAACATCTCGAGAAATTTGATTTGGACTTAGGAGCACAAAAGATAAAAAAGATATATAGCTTCAATTTTGGTAGAGCTATAAGAAATGAAAAAGTAAGGTTACCACGCAAAATGAGATGCATGTAAGAGTTTTACTTTATGGAAAACAAATTAATGCAATGCTCTACTTTTATTTTTTGAGGGGATGTTTCGTAATACATTTTCATCTTGTGATAATGTAACCTTTCATATAATTTGAAAGCAAAGACACATCATGTGTCTTACAATGGTGCTGCATTAGCTTCTCCGTCAGTTTATCGATGTGTCTAATGCGACTCAGGCCTTTTTCTCTTCTACATGCGACACGGGTCCCTTCTTCTTTGTTGATAACCTTTTTTTTTTGCATCGTTACATGTCCTCAAGACATAACAACAGACAACACTTTTAAAATGTTGTATAACTTCCTTTCTTGTACGTTATTTAGTAGGCAAAATGTTATTTGTCTTCTTAAGCATTGCCATTCAACTTCTTCTTCTTAAGGTTCTTCACAAAAAGCACAGAGAAATTGAGTGTTCGTGTCATACACTCACTGCCAATTAAAACACTAAAAGAGAAAGCGAAGTGTGAGAAACAATATGAGATTTAAATTACAAAAAAAAAAACCATTAATTCGATCTCATATATTTTTCGATGAATTGTGAAGAACGTAAATTGAGAAAACATTTCATAAAACCTACAAAAATGCTACCTAGATCTTCATTGTGTCTGCAGAATTTAACCAATTTTGTAAAAAAAAAATCTCATCTCCAGCTAATTCTAATCTTACACAACTCCAGGCTTTATTAAAAAGTATATGATTTCGGTTGAATTACACTTACCCGAGACAATGTCATTCCACCACCTCTGCTCGCCCCAGTCTTAAATCGTAAAAAAATTTCTCTATTGGTGCACCTCCACACATCGAAATCACCCTAAATTGCTATCACCTTATCTTTACTGTTAAGACAACCACACCCCATTCCCATGCCTACTTCGTACGAAATGAGTTTTCATGAGTACCGGAAATTATAGAGATGAGCGGTCCCTAACCCCTTATTTTATGTTACAGTGACCCTCAAGTATAGGAGAATTTTCCACAATTAGGATACGTTTTTTGGGCTGTGTCCAATAAATCAAAACAAAGTCTCACCAGGAAACATAGTTTATCAATCCTACAACAAAGACTTCAATAAATATCTCAACAGAATGTCACACTTAATCCTTCCACCTTATTTCAAAGCTTTGAGTAGCACCTTTCATTCAAAACCAACTCATCAGATCAAAACATGTAAAAAAAGAATTATTACATCAAAACTGATATTAAGAATAGTGTAGTGTCTCGTTCTTAAGGTTTCAGGTTCGTTTCACCTCGATGCCAATTTCGGTGGGCTAAGTTAACTTCTAAAAAAATATATATTGTAGTGTTTTTTTATAGGTAAAACCCTCGGTTGCAATTTGTTATTGTTAAGAGTCCCACATCGGTTAGGAGTTGGCCTGACAATTTGTTTATAAGTGGGGGCAATCCTCACCTCACAAGCCGGTTTTGTGGGATTGTGTTAGGCCCAACCACGATTTCTAATAGTTATCTCTCAAATTTCTCAAACCCACATTCTATCCATTGTTTATCTTCAATCTTGTTTGTGTGTTGATTTTTACTTACATGTGAAGAAAACTAATTGAAAAGACCCACATTCTATCCATTGTTTATCTTCAATCTTGTTTGTGTGTTGATTTTTTTGTTTGTGTGTTGATTTTTACTTACATGTGAAGAAAACTAATTGAAAAGGAAATAAAAAAGTCACTGGAAAAGTAATAAACTACTATCAAGCTAAAAATAAGAGCAGAAGCATCAGAGTGAGTGAAAAATAGCGATGGTATCTAAGAGTAGCACAACGAAAAGTTTCAATATCTACACAATCTTGTTGTGGTTCATAGACTTATTAACACTCCACTCCACCTCTCAAAATGGATCAGATCAAAGAGTTTTTAATGGATCAAGAGGATTATGATGCACTCAAACAAACACAAAACAAATAAGGAAGCAATTAAGATTAAAATTAAGCAATAACAAATAACAGAAAGTGAAAACTATAGTAGCAACAAAAGGAGTTGACAGTTTATGAAACAAAAATAAGATATAATAATTAGTGGAAAAATATAGATTGCTTAATTACTTGCGGAATAAGATTTCAACATCTGTCCCTATCAGACCGAATAAAAAAGCAAAACCAAAGGATTCCCAACACTTATATAGCAAAAAGAAGAAAATAGAAATTAGTAGAAATAGTCAGAAATATTGGATTATTTGTCCATTGTCTTACTGATGACAACTTCTCTTGTGTGCAAGGTTCTTCTTCCTTCAAGTGTAGTACTCTTCGCATCACATTCTCTATATGTTCTAATGGTTGTTAAAGTATCCCTTAAACATCTGCATAATACTGTTCAGATTTGGAAGGATTTGAAATTCACAAACAAAAACCGGTTTGTGTTTGAATAAAAGTTGGGGAAATGGTTTTTACCACCATGCTATTCATGATCGCAAATCTCTTCCAGATTAATTGAAAAATACTTTAATTGTCTACGGGACTCCTACACCGCATGCTTCTCTCTGTAAAATAATGTAAAATAATGAAGTAGAAAAATGAGGATAAACCTGTAACACAATTGAAGAAGAAAAAATTAAGTTTGTGTGTAATGGAGAAGGAAGCACAATAGAAGGGGCAAAAATCCGTAACATTGTGCATTTGGAACCATTGCCTCCGCGGTAACCCATTGATCTCAAATCGATGCCATCGCAAGCAGCCAATCACTAAGATTCCACCGCATACCACCATTGTCTTCTGTTTTTCTCATCTTTATCTAACCATGTTCAAAACAAAGCATTTGATCACAATTGATTGGCAAACACATTGCACTCAACGACACCGTTTTAGCAATGAAATCAAAATCAAACGGCCACAATGGAAACAGGCATGAACTCAACACTCGCCGCAACAGTCTCACCAATAATCAATCACCAAACACAAAAAACTGCATAGAACAAAGCATAAATTAAGAATATCAAAAAGTGATTAATGAGAATCAAAACTAAAAAAAATAAAAAATTAAAACAAACCAGAGTTTTCAAGAGTCAAGTGATTATAGTGGTTGATTCGTTTAGACAAAGTTTCTGTAATAGAAATTTATGAAGTGAAAAGAGAAAAACGAATTCAATCATCCCATCAGATTCCATCCTTCTTTCTATAAAAGTTTCTCATGTTTCATTTTTTCCGTTGTTCTTCTGTCAAGATTGTGCAGCAGTTTTTTCTTAGTAGTTTCTGAGTTTCAATGAGAGGCATCAGTTACCTCTTCCTTCTAATCTAATCAAGTTGGTTATCGATGAAATTACTATAAAGCAATGGTTTACAGATTAAATTTGAGAAGGAAAATGAAGGACATTTTTGGAAAGAAAATAGGCTACACCAAAACAAAGTATTGCCTTTATTAATAGGTATAGATAATATTCTCTGTATACTTTTTAACTTACCTACCCGGATTTCACTTGGGTGACTATGGAGTTGGTGACTTTGATGACTTTGTTCTTCTCACTCTCTCAATCAACCATTCTTTGTCATCTAAATAATTTATTTTAATCATTTACACATCCCTCAAAGTCACCAGACCCCAAAGTCACCCAAGTGAAATCCTACTCACTATGCCTTTGTGATGTTGGTTCTTGTGACACACATCATTTCTTTAACTCTATATAAAGTCTGACCAAGAATATTTTATAAGCATCGGAAAATTCTCGCCTTATTATTACCCAAAAGAGTTCTACCACAACATTCTTTGACATGAACTAAGACACCATGCATACACATTTGGAGATAGATACAACAAAAAAGTTATTCAAAAGCATAAACTTAGAGAAGAGATTATAGAACAGGGAGTGGACAACCATACCGTAGAGAGACCAACATCCTGCAATGCGAGGGAACCCCAAAAGCAAAACTTTGAAGAGATGAACATGGGAAGCAATGTCAACAACTTGTTTCTACTGTTGTTTAATAAAATTTTTGTTTTTCACCATTTCCTATTGGGTAGGTACGCCGCCAAAGTCAGAAACAAAGGGCCGCTGAAAGGTGTAATATGATTAAGAGATGCGATAATTAATTATAAAAACGCATGTATAGCTACAACATGAGCGGCGCTGTCATATACAGAAAACAAGCTAAACAACACAACTCAACAATCATGAAAATGTAATTTCAAAATGACGATCATCAGTCATAAATAATAAATAACTATAGTTAAGATTAAGATTAAACAAAACAATAAAAAAATAAAAGAGGAGTTGTGATACATCATTTTCTGAGTAGCATACTAGAATCATTCATCCAGCAACAGCTAAAGCCAATAAATAAAAGCAGCGAAAATTCAGATTTGTAGTTGTACATCATTGAGATAATGAAGTTGGCTTAGAACAGAACCCCTAATTGTTTGATAATCTTCGGGTGGGATTTGAGGTGTTATCTATTTATGTGAATTGAAGCTCACACTTTCCTTGTGATGAAAGACATTGCATTTGGGGGACAAACTGCGGATGCATATCACCACTTCTTCGCCACAGCAGCCTCCGAACTGACAACAATTAAATAAAAGAAAAATCACACATCTGAGGCGGCAAACAAAGATAAAACAACGAATGGTGTTATAAAAGTTAACAAACTAACAAACCTTATAATGAATCACAAGAGTGTGAAGAGAGAGGCAGGCGGAGACGAATTTTTTTAACCAATCCCAAGAAGAAGAAGAAGAAGAAGAAGAATATTCGTCGTCCACAATTGTAAGCTCCATATGAGTTAAATTGAGAAATTGAGTAGTGTCTTGATGTTGTAGTGTGACTTGTGTGCGAAGAAAGTTCACATTGTAAAACAAGTTCAATGGGAAGCAAGAAGAAATAGAGGAAGAAGAGTCAGAAATGTGGGCTTTGAGCAAATTGGGGAAGGGTTTTAACATATCTGCTGTAGCAGCAGCATTATGATCATCAACTGTAACATTTTTTATGAGTAAATCCTCAAGAAGTGGACATACGGAGAGAATCTTAACAAGAAATTGAAGCTTTAGAAAATGAACCCTTGTGAAATGGAGTTTTTTGAGGTTTGGCAAATTAGTTCGAGAACTATGAACATAGTCAATAGTTAGGGCCCCATTCCCATTCAAGTTCAAAACAACAAGAGTTGAACACATTAGAATAGAATGAGTCAAGTAAATGGGGGTAATAGTGGGAGAATGCTGCAAAAAAGTGAGATTGACAAGTTCAACTTTCGTTAATATCGCAGGGTTAAGCCAAGACTTTAATGAATTAGTGTTGGCGAAGGGAGACGCAGACAAAAGAGTTAAAGTTTTGATGGGTTGGCATCGGCGAAATATAAGGTAGTTGACCACGTTAGAATAATGAATATAGGCGTCTTTGTCTCGATGATCATCCTCCATGTCGTTCAGGTTGATATCAAGAATTCTTTGATAGAGTCGTCTCCAGCGCCTTGAGAGACAGGATGTTGCAAAGATTTGTTTTGTGGGCAAAAGAGAGAGGATGTGACATCGTAGCTCGACAGGTAAAGCGCTGATTATGTCTGCTTTAGGCATTGTTAACCAGACTCGATTCCATCGCTTTGAGAGAAGACTTGTGAGGGCTATTTGTGAGGAGGGCAAAAAGGAGAGGATGTGATGAATTAATTCATCTGGTAAATTGCTGATTCTGTCTCTTGTTGGTGCCATATATATTGTTTAAGTTTTTTGTTGATTGGATTGAATTGAATCAAAGAAGAAGAACAATCTGATGAATTGAATATTGGATTGAATTGAATCAAAGAAGAAGAACTCGATCGATAAGGGAGGTTCTGGCGTTATGGTTTCTTTCAATCGTGACTGCTGCTCTGTTTCAAAAAAAAATCGTGACTGGAATTGCATTGGATTGGATTTCAACTAAGTTTCAAACTTAAATAGTTACTCTTTGGATCCTGATGGGTTTGTGCGGGCTGAATTCCTGATAATTGGACATGGAATTTGCTCTTTAGGCCCCTACCATTTGCTAACAAGCACCTCCAACTACGTTTTTTTTCATGGAATGGGACAACAAAAGAATAATTGAAACTCAATTTGAAGGATTGGAGCTCTTCTTACGTCAACTCACTCTCATATTTCATAAGGTGAATCCTTTATTAAGCTTGAATGCCGAAAATGTAGAGTTAAATTTGTTGTTATCACTAATCTCATAACCATAAGTCATCAAACTTTTATTTTATATTTCAGTATTTATATTTTCATTTACCAATACACTAACAAAAGTGTGTTTCCGATAAAATGTCGTATTTTTAAGGGTAGATTGAGAAATCTTCAACAAATTCAAAGGCTTAAACCAAATAAAATAAAGTAAAATAGGGGTCTAGCATCAAGAAACATCTTCCTCTTTGCGTAGCCGTGGTGATGAGAAATCTATTGATGAATGAAATACAGTAAAAAAACAAAATTGCTTTGAAGTTAAATTCTTGAAGTCAAACTCTAAAATGTTTTACATGTATACGTTGGATTTTTCTGGTTAACAAAACCAGGAAACGTTTGTTTTTTTTCCTGTGTATAATAAATACAAATTATATAAATATTATTATAGGTCTAAATTTAAATAAGATTTTAGTTCCTCCAATTATAGTGTTTTTTGTTAAACAAAATTTGTTTGGATTTATTCCTTTGTAAATTTAAAAATTGTTGCTCTTACTCTATACCATTAGCTTATTTAGATACATGGCGTGAGTTTATTAAAAAAAATGGTTTGTCTAACATGTGCAATACTGCACATGTTTAAACAACTAAAACTAAAATATAATAATTAAAAAATAACAATTATTTATTATAAAGTTAAATATTTAATATTAAATGCACAAGTTTCAATACAAATTTACAATTTTAAACTTTTTATCATGTGCAAATTTAGACATTATTTAGACAAATCATGTCTAGCATCTAGTGCATGCTACAACTATACAACAGTCATACCACCCATAAGAACATGTGATAATCATTAGAAGCATTTAAAGTTTAACTTTCAAATTTAAATTTAATTAACATTTCTCATATCATAAGATTACAGGAAAGGAACAAAATAACTTCAGTGCTAACGTAACTAACAAGTGACTTATTTTTCCCATATGAACCTTCTTTATGAGATCTCCAATCACAGAGGTTGAGTTTCCATCACTTTCCGTTTCGAGTGACATATTCTCATTTCCCTTAATTTTCTTCTTAGAAGTTTTGTATTCGAAACCTCTAAATTCACAAATATTAACTATGATGTCTCTAAGTCAATTAACCTCATACTTCATCAAGTCTATAAAAATAAATTCGAATTACATGATACTTTTATACAAGTTTGTTTAGTTGTCTACTAAGAGACGACATATTCATCAATAAAATAAATTTACTTATATATATTTATTCTCGATTCATATCTAATTAACATCATTGTGAATCACGTTTGGTTCAATGGTAGATGGGTTCAACAATAGCATAAAAGCGAGCATTTGTTTGTATTAAGAACAAAGTCCAACATTGTCTCTCCAAAACAAGGTAACCACCGGTCATTAACACCTTCCCAGGAGCAGAAGCAGCCACCCCGTTAATATCAATTAAGCTTAGTTGATTCCACAGATGAAAATTAATAAGGTTGTGTGATGGATGAATGAAAACAACTTACACGGCCATTGGTATACTGTGATGTGATATTTCTTTACTTGAGATAACAAAAATGGTTATTATTCAAATCTCAAGAGGAGTGGTTAGGCAAATTTCAAGCCTGTACGACAAAACACCTAATTCTTTCGATACTTAATAACAAATTTAAAATGTCCAAATATGTGACATAATGCTCAAATCTATTACTCCCTCCGTCCCATATTAGATGACCTAGTTGACTCCGACACATGTACCAATGCATGTGTTTTATCTTTGATATATTCAATTCTCTACTAAAAAAAATTATGAAAATTTAATATTTCAAAAATATTCATCGAGATGAATCCAACAACATCTTACATGATATTATTTATCTTTGTGAATTAGTAGAAAAATATGGTCAAAGTATGTTAAGTCAATAATGTATATTATCAAATAGATCATCTATTGAGGGACGGAGAGAGTATCTAATGAACCAAATGACCGATTTACAAGATAAAAAAGCACAGGTTTCAAGAAGACTGCATAACGGAATCAATACTTGGAGGTGGTTGTTAGATCCTTCTAGTGGTTATTCGGTGCGGGGAGCATATCGCTTTCTCACTAATTCCGGTGAGGTGGTGGATAGGTCTATAGTCGATGACATTTGGCATCAACATATTCCTTCTAAGGTGTCTTTATTTGTGTGGTGCCTTCTCCGTGACAGACTTCCTACCAAGGTCAATTTGATGAGACGGCAAGTTCTTCATCATGACGACGCGGTTTGTGTGTCAGGATGTGGGAAGTTGGAAACAGCAGCTCATTTGTTTTTAGATTGCAACATATTTAGCTCTCTTTGGTCCCATGTCTGGCTCTGGTTGGGTATTTCTTCCTTTCCTCAAGTGATCTTCGTCAACATTTCATTCAGTTTACTAATATGGCGGGGTTGCCTCGATCAACTTTTATGTATTTCAGAATTATTTGGTTTGCCTCTGTTTGGGTCCTTTGGAAGGAAAAGAATGACCGTGTTTTCCAAAATGTGGCTTCTAATACTTCCACTTTAATGGCAAAGGTTAAACTAAACTCTTTCTTATGGTTGAAATCAAAACAGGGATTATTTAGTTACAATTATCATGATTGGTGGAATCATCCCCTTCTCTGTATGGGCATCCACTTAATTTATTTTTCTCTGTTTTGCTGTTTTGGTGGTGCTTGTTTTGCACTTTGTTAATGTAAATATTGTTGGGTGGTTTGCCTTTTGCACGCCTTGTGCGAGGTAAATCACAGTTGTTAATATCATATATCATTTTAGTTTGTTCAAAAAAAAAAGAACATGAATATGAACTGATCTACGACATGTTTGATTTATCAAGATATTAAGAAAAAGGGTATTAGGAATACCGGGATAAAGCTTTCATGGGCAGCCCTCTCAACGACAACGGTAAACAAAGAAAGGTGATCTGAAACAAACAAGAACGTTAGCAGCAGCTGATTTGGTTCTTCCTCAACCGGTACCTTTATGCTTCAAGTTCTCTTCAGATGGAGGAAGAGAGAGTTCACCGTGTACGGTGTATTGGAGACCATATCGTCTTTTATATTGGATGGCCATTAGTGTTTCCCATTATTCCGTTAATGGTTCATCCGGACATCCACTCATTGAGTCCATATCAACTAATTAAATATTTAGTTAATTATCCAATTAGAAATCTAATAGTCTTATTAATTAATTTAATCACTAATCAACTAAGCTCATAATTAGCTAATATAATTATTGTTACCATATTTGCCCACATAATAATATTGAAATATAATAAATAATAAAATATTCCAACATATTGCCTCTGCGTGACTTAACTCAACTCACGCTACCTTTAACACTGCAATTTTCCTTCTCTTCTTCTTCTTCTTTCTTCAACAACCGGAATCTCTTATCTTCTTCCTTATATACCATTTTTAAAAAAATTCAATTCCAATACATGTTATGTAGGGACGGTGAATCGATTAATTTTGGTATATACATTTGTATGATTACATGCGTTAATCCTGTGATGCGAAGAGTTCACATTCTATTGATTTTGAACAGGTTTCATTATCCAGTTATTTAATTCGATTGGCATCAATTTTATGAGATAACGTTGATACCGATAGAGAATGATGATACTTTCCAAAGTTGTTTCGTTTTTTTTTTGTCAGGTAATTTGTGGATAAACAAAGTTTAGAAAGAAAAAAATAATCAGTTTTGATATTTCGGCACTTGATTGATATGCTTTAATAGTTAATAATTATATGAATATATTTGATTCATCGTGTGTTGGACTGTTTTTAGTTTTAACTTAAGTGCTGGCCTTTAAGTTTAGAACTATCGATTCCTATTGTTGAAGAAAGAAGAAGAAGAAGGGAAGGAATATTGCAGTGAAAAAACCAGCGTGAGTTAAGTCACGCTCCATTATTTGTAAATTAACACTAGCGTGTGTTAACTCACGTAACGTATTTTAACTCACGTAAATTATACGTTAGCATCACTTAAGTCACGTAAGGGCATTTTGGACATTTACTTTGGGAATGAGCGAAACCATTTGGGTAAAGAGCATAATTCATTCCCGATTAGGACATTATACCATGTACCCCTGCAATCAATCCTTCACCCCTACAAAATATAAAAAATGTCAACTTTACCCTTTTTCATATCTGACTTCACCCCCACATTCAGATGAGTTTCCTGTTAGCTGATATAAACGGGAAAGGTTGAGGAAAGTTTTTTAGAAACTGCAGATACCACGAATTTAAGACAAACATCTTCACAAAGTTGATTGATTCCACGATTTCCCGTTAAAATTCCATGAATTCTCGTCAATTGTAATTGTAGGGGTGTACAAACTTCTTCTTTAAGTAAAGAAATTGATTTTTGACGGAATATTCTGGAAAAACAAGATTCTCGTCAAAATTGCATGATTTCATGATTCGTGTACGGGTTAGAGATTATTCCCTTCAAAATTACATGATTCCACGATTTCAATTTTTTAAGTAAATAGTAAATAAACATCATCACATAAATGGTAACAATTTTTAGAGATGAGATGATAGGAATTTCCATAGTACTCATTTCTCATAAATGCCCAACCATCTTTCTACCTAGATCTGTTGATCCAACGAAAATTGATTTTTTAAAAGTGAAACCTGGACAATGTTAATGGGTTTAATATCATGGAGGTTTAGGTAAACCAGAATGGTTCATGTTTCTTCTTCCGTGGATCTGCAGTTAAGCCACACAATTGTGGGTTAAATTCCCAAAACTTGTCTCAAATTTTCCGGTTATCAAATTTAGCAACTCAAACAACATAACTCAAGCTTTCTGGAGAATTATTCAATTATAGGGGTGAATTCAAATGATCAAAGGGGTAAAATCGACATTTTTTATGGTTTGTCGGGGTGAAAGACTAATGGTAAAGGTACAAAGTATAGTTTCCTCCCTATTATTATCTCACAAGCCCAACTCGCTTCTTATTTGAAGAGGCCCATCAACATTGAATTAAGACAAAAACACACACATTTTTTTAATTAAAAAATGAATGAAAATCCAAAAACAATAACAAAAACTCATCATCATTTCCAGTTCCATCAAATCAATTCAAATACTATATACAACAAAATACAGCTGCTGCAGTTTTGTCCTTTATTACCAGTCGGAGTTAGTCGTCGCCCGCCAGAAACAGGTTTTCCTTCTCATCTACTTGTTTCTCCATGCATGTTAATTTCTTTCAAACTTTATCAAACTCATCAAATTAATAATATTTATTGTGGTGCTAGCTAATTTGATTATATATATTGATAATGATAAAAGCATAATCAAAATCTTGAATATTTATGGTTGGTCATCTTGAGTTCAATTAGGATATTGACTTTGCTTCCTTAGTGCTTCATTAACCGTTTTTGAATTTGTAAATTTTCGCTCTCAACTGTTGTTGTTTAAACGCATGATTATTTTTTTGGTGGTGGCCGGGGTTCGAACCCCGGACCTTGCATATTGTATGCATTGTTCATACATCTGAGCTAAGCTCACGAGAACTTCTATGATGATTATTGAATTTAAAATACGTGCTTTGAGTTTTTTGCGATTTAATGAGTGACCGGAGTTTATCTTGAGTTTGAAGAATCAAAAGCATGAATTCATGTTGATTTTCACTACTAGTTTTTTTTTTTTTTAATTGAATGTGATAAATTCGTTGCCTGATATAAGCAAATCTTTGTTTGGCTAATATGAGCGTTGTGATGCTTACATTAATCAGTTTCTTTTGATTCATAGCTTGGGAATTTATACTCCGCGCTTGGTTGGTTCGTAGTTCGTTTCATTTTAGGCGTAGGTCCTCTAGATTACCAAACTAAATAAAATCTGAGAATGTTTGTGAAGATGAAACTTCATATGAGGATTCTACAATCCATTTTCTTTCAGTTTTTCAGTAATACAAGTTTTTTTTTTCTTCTTTAAATTCAATTTCTTTTGTTCCTAACAAACCATTAAAATTGGTTCTGCTCTGCTGGTTCCTTGACGTGTCTTAACACAGATTACAATTTTTTAACCCAGAACTCATTTTCATTTCAGAGTTCAAATCATATGACGTAAACTGTATTTAGTTAATCATAGGTAACATAAATTATCAACTGGTGTATTTTCCTCTGAGGCAATTGAATATGATGTATATACATTTTATAAATATTATTTTTCCTCCCCAAGTATCACAATCCAGTAACTTTTTGATCTTCCCATCAATAAACGATATGTAAGAGTAACTAAAATGGTATCTTTCTCATCTAAATTTTTTTATGAGACCAAATTATTATTGTTGATACTTACTTTTTGACCAAAATATTATTGAAATATTCTAAAAACTCACAATTTTGACTTAATGTAACTTTTTATAATAACCATGATACTAACTTTTTATAATCACAATTGCTTGATATTCCCATTGCTTAGACCATCTCCAATGGTCCTTGTTGAAGCTTGTTGAGACATGTTGAAGCCATTGGAAGAGCCTTGTTGAAGATGAGGTGGAGGAGTTGGGTGATGAAGGTATTCAACATGTTTAATCCTGCAAGCTGAAGCCACGCGGCGCGTTTTTATTGTTTGAAACCTGGCGCGTGCGTTACACGCGCCGACAGGGCGCGTCGGGCAAGATGAGGGCGGAGAGAGAAAGAAAAGTGGGGGGATAAGGGACAGCTGGCGCGTTCTTATTGGCTGGTTGGATTTTAAATTATCTTCATATTTTGCACTCAATTATTTCGGTGGAAATAAATTTTTTATTTTTTATTTTTTTTACCAAAATTCGTGATTTTTTTTTCTCTATAAATAGAGACTTGGATCATTTCATTTGGACACAGAAAAAAAATCAAGTTTTTCACTCTCTTAATCTTATTATTAGCCTTTCTTTTAAGTTTTAGTCTTTGATTAGTGAAATGGTTCCCAATAACAATCAATTTAACACCCAAAATTCTTCTGATTACCCATTTAACTACCAAAATCCCAACAATTATCAACACCCAAATCAATTTCGAAACCAACATTTTTAAAAAAATATTGTTTTTTTTAAAAAAAAATATTTGTATTATTTTAATTTAATTATAATCGATAATTATAATTTTATGTGATTATAAAAACAAAAATTAAATAAGAATAAGAAATAAAAAGTAGTGGGGTGTAGGGTGTTGAATGAAAACTATTGGAGTAGTAAAAATTGAATGGATGTTGAATTAAGAGAGAGAAAATGATGTGGAGTGTTGGGAATTGAAAAAGTGGGTGTTGAAGGTTATTGAAAAAAATTTCCCATTGTACATGGTCTTATAAGGCAATTAAAGCCTCCCCAAGCTCAACACATAGCACAGAAAATAAAACAAACAGAGGAGCAAGAAAAAAATAAACCTAAAAAAACATTGATTTCTTTCTTTCTTTCTGATTCTCCGATGTTCTAAGATCAATCTTACGTTGATTGTTTGTCAGTTTTCTTCAATCAGGTATGTATTGATTGACTCAAATACTGATTATATGAACTTTTAATTTTTTTCAATTGGGAATTTATATTAAAAATTAAACTTTTAATCGATTTTCTGAACTGTGATTGACTTTGAAGCTTTGTTATGTAGTTGAATTCAACTGGGTAGTTTTAATTTTTTTTTTCTCCTTCAACTGGGTTTGTTCTATTAAGATTACTTGTGCATGTTTTTTGACAGTGTTATTGATATTAATTTTCATTGTTTCATGAAGTTAGTCAACGTAGATTGTATTACTGAGAATTAGAGGTAATAAATTTTTACTTGTTAAATTCATATGCAATGCATTATATCACTTGGAACCAAACATACACTTAAACAGCCCAAATACCCCCACTTCAGAAAAAAAAAACTTAGTTCCAGCCAGAAACAATAGAGATTAGAGACGCGTTCGTTCCTTTTCTCTTCTTCACGCCAGAAAGTAAGTCAGAAAGGCTCTTCTTTCTTCTTCCACCACTCTCCGCCTTATTATTCTTTGCTAATTTCACTGTTATTTTGTTGATTTCATTGTATTTGCAAATTGTGAAATTTTACTGTATGGTATAATCTTGTTAGTTTTTGTTGTTAATCTTGTTGAAAAAAATTAATTTATTATATTTTATGGACATATGGTGTGTCTAATTTCACTGTTAGTTTGAATGTTAGTTTGAAATTGTGAAATTTCACTCAATGCCTTGAATCATGATTGCATTTCTTTTATTTGCTATTTGCTAATTACTAATTATCTCTTAATTTTTTTTATTGGTTCAGCTTCAATGTTGCGGAATTGCTCAAGAACAGTCAGAAATTGCAGGTTCTATTTTTTTTTTTTTTTTTTTCAATCTTCCTCTATGCCTCCTAAATTGTCTCCTAAGTTTAGAAAGTTTGATTCTGGATTTGAGAAGCATAAGAATAGGAAAAGAGTTGATGACTTAATTAAATCCCAAACTGGAGCTCTCGATAAATTTATTATAAAAGAACCACAAATTCCTATTGATGATAATGTTGATGTTGGGGATGAAATTCTTGAAAGTGTGGTTACTACTGAAAATATGAAGTATAATGTTGATGTTGATGCTACTGAAAATGATATTGTTGCTGGAAATGTTAATGTTGTTGATGATAATGAAAATGTTGATAATGTTAATGACATTTACATTGGTGTAGATATATTTGATCCAAGAAATTGGGATTGTGAAGGGTCGTAAAGATAAATCTTGTAGACATTTTACGGCTAATTTGTATGCTAGAACTTTATCAAATGGAGAGAAGTGCGATAGAAATTAGCTTTTTATGTTTAGGGGCTAAACATAAAAAGCTAATTTCTTAAATATAAATAGAAGATTACTCTTTTAAGAACTCTTAGAAATTGTGGTTGGGCCTAACACAACCTCACAAAACCGGCTTGTGAGGTGAGGATTGCCCCCATTTATAAATACATAGCCAGGCCATCTCCTATCCGATGTGGGACTCTTAACACACCCCCTCATGACCAGCACTATTGGGCTTGGTTCGTGGACATAAATGGTGGGTGGCTCGATAGCGGAAACCTGATAGCAGGTGGCCCAATGGATCTTGAAGAGGCTTTGATACCATCTTAGAAATTGTGATTGGGCCTAACATAACCCCACAAAACCGGCTTGTGAGGTGAGGATTGCCCCACTTATAAACACATAGTCAGACCATCTCCTATCCGATGCGGGACTCTTAACAAGAACCAATTGCATTTTATTTTATTAAGGGTCCACTTTTACTATGTGAGCCGGGCCACAAATTTCATAGAGATGGCCCTGTAAGTAATGCTAAGAACTATGGTGAATCCATGCCAGCTTCCACTGAGCTTTTCAGGCATGCATGTTCCCTTTCTTTTTTTTTCCCGTTTTAATCTTTAATTGTTTTTGGACTGTGTATGTTGGTGATATATAAGCAAAACCAAGTATTGAAAATCTTTGTTCATATGAGCTAGCTACTGAACTGTGTCTGTGAGTCTTTGCCCCAATTATATGCCCATATGATTTAATAAATAGACCAATAATGTTAAGTCTAAATGGATATACCATATAGTATCTAATGGGTTTTGTTTTTTATTTGTGGATTGCAATGATTTTTCCAAGAAGAAAATCTTGGACTTAAGATACATTGTATTCGCAATGGCTGTTGCCAAATACACAAGCAGTGTTGAGTGCAAGAGTTCTTGCATTATAACTAGTAATCACCACATTATTTTGTAAGGAGTTTGAAAAACAATTTTAGGCACTACATTTTTCATCTTTTAATCATGTTCCTGCATTATTTTGTAAAGGAGTTTGAGAGACAAATTCATAATCTTTTAATCATTTTAAGAACTGCACTTGACCCTTATGATGATTTGTGATCAATCAATAAATAGTACACAAACAAAAAAAAAAAAGTAGAAAAGAAAATGAAATTAATCTGTGCCGTTTTTTTTCTCATTAAAACAAAAAAGTAATTAATTTGTTTGGCTTCTAGCGAGTTTTTCAGTAATACAATTTTTTCTTTCTTTAAATTCAAATGCTGAACGTTTAGGTGAAAGCAAGCTCTCTATTTCGAAGGGTCTATAATACATATTTTTCTTTTGACATGCATTTTGTATTTTATTTGTTATCTGATGTTGATTGTGGACAGTATAACTCGATGTTTGCATGAGTTTCATAATGTCTTGTGTTCCTGATATAAGAAGCTGTAATCAATTTGTAGGATAAACTGCTGATCTCATCCGCTTTGATCTTTGCGGAAAGAAAAGGCCCTGAAAGCAGAAGATTTTCTCAATTCTTCAGAATATTATCTAATCTTCTTGTAGAAAATGGCTGCCGAAGAAGATAATAAGGATCTTATTGAAATCGTTGAAAACTTGAACTCAATCGATGTTGCTAAATATATGAATTTTGTCAGTGCCCCACAAGCTGGAGCTATAGCTACATTTTCAGGCACCACTCGTGACACTTTTGACGGAAAAACAGTCGTGGAGTTGATATATGAAGCTTACATTCCAATGGCGATACGTTGTATCAAGTCCGTCTGTGCATCTGCAAGAGAATCCTGGAATCTACATTCCATTGCTGTTGCTCACCGGCTAGGTACAGTACCTGTTGGAGGAACGAGTGTCTTCATTGCAGTGTCATCTGTCCACAGGGCTGATGCGCTTGAGGCATGTAGATATTTGATAGATGAGATAAAAGCAACAGTTCCTATTTGGAAAAAAGAGGTTTATTCAAATGGCGAGGTCTGGAAAGAGAACACCGAATTCTTGGAGAGAAGGTCCGAGCTTGGTAAAAAGGATGTAGTTGTAGATGGCTCTATGAAAAAGTCGGAAATTAAGGAGCATAGCAAAAAGCTTTGTTGCGGGAATAAGGTTCGGGTTAACGATGAAGGTAGCAAGGAGTAAAGTCAACTTTGGCGATAAAAAATATACAAAGGGTGATTTCTATAATTTAACATTAGTTTGAAAAATCTTTCTCTCCTCGACCGTTTTCTATTCCCTGTCTCTTTATAAGATTGTATTTAAGCTTTGAAATCAATAAACCTGTCCATCTCTTGTTATATAACCTCTTTTATTGAGATTATCATTTCCATCACAATCAGAAGAAGGAAAAAAATGAATTTTCAACATTGGCATGAGAGGGATACAGAGAAATAATGTTAATAGAGAATTGTATAATACATGTTATGATGTTATTGGGGCATCTAATATAATTCTGTCAAATTTAGTTTTTATTGGTAAGCATAGATGATGGTGATGAAAGCAAGAAAATAATATTACACAGTTCCAACTTCCAATAATTGTGATGAAGTTTTCAATTGATCTTGCACAAAGATAACATTAGTTTGCAGGAAAAGAAGTTATCAAAAGATAACTGCTGTCAAACTTGAAAAATTGATACAAGAAAAAAGGACAATGAGGCTACATCAAAAGAGGAGAAGTGAAAAAACAGAACCTCTCTCTTTACCTTTAGTTCCTTTTTTTTCGGTCAAGTAGCCTAATGGCTCTTTCCTTTTATAGTTCATAATCAAGACTAAAATTACTTAACATTTGATAGATTGCTGATCCACAAGAGAAAAACATCTCCATCTCTTAGTACATCTTTTATGCAGGGTGGATAGACAGTTGATCATGAAATTGAAAGAATATTTTATTCTTTAAGGATGTCATTTACATGGTAAGTGATCTTTAGTCATTTAGATAAGATTGGCACTCAACTGTCAAAAGGAATAAGAGATTTTCTTGACACTTAATGCATATTGGTAGCATCATGAAGTTCCCACAGATAAATAACTTTTCTGCCATTGGTGCCGATCTGAGTTTGAGGGGAAGTTCATAAACCCTAGTCCAGAATGAGGTTGGTTTTTCTACCTTAGAGGGTTACTTTATTCTTGAAACTAGACTTTTGACCCATGTTATGTTATAGATGAATATCATTATATTTTTTTACAATCAATATGATATAAAAAAAATATTGTGAATATCATTTTTGGAATATCAGTAGCATCAATGAGTTTCAAAATAGTAGTTCATCCCATGAAATTTAGCTTGTATTTATGTGTAGTAGTCTTTTAAGTGGGATCATTCTTGAAATGCATTTTAGGATGAGGAGGTTGTTATCGGAAACACTAGAGACAAGGATATTTTCTGCACTCCTTGTAGATAACCAAGAGATGCAGATTTTTTTCCCTGGCTATTGAATCTCCACCAGGTTCTTGTGGTGCCAAGAACTCAAAATCTTTTGTTTAAAGGACCGTTCATTGAAATATTTGTTCGACTTCAGCTAGAGATTAATCGAAAACTCATATGTATCACATTGGATGAGATATATGGCTTTAAAAAGTCTGTCAAAGTTAGAGACGTGTTTGACCATATGAGTCGGTTTTTGTAGGGTTAAGTAAGTTGGCTACAATGTAATTTTTAAAATGGTATAAAAGTCTTTTCAAAATCCATTATATTTTCCTTTATCGGATCACTTGTTGTCACAATCCATTTGTCTAGTCTTGAGCATGAGAGGGTTATATCAAGAGTTACACATTATATGAGATATATGACTTGAGAGAAAGAAAAAAAACATAGTGAAAATCATCTCTCACCATACAAGTCGATCCCTATGTTCGACCGTCTCAATTTCATCAAACAATGGTATCCACTTCTTCCTTTGAAAGATTGGCGTTCCTCACATGCTCCATTGCGAGGATGAAAACAAACTAGAGAGAGAGAGAGAGAGACAAAAGACAAACAAGCATAAGACATAGAAGGAAAAATAGAAACTAGAACAATCTAAGATAGAAAATCCAAAAGACAATGGGGTCCAAGATTACATGGGAAGAGACCTGCCACCTGGAACCCTAGGATCCCACTTGAAGTACCAGGTTGAGGATATTCAAAATTTTAAATTCAATAAAATTTTAAATTCAATAAAATCATAACTATAGCAATATCAATCACAAAGTTATTTTCCCACTGAATGCTCTGATGTCCCATAATTACAAACTAAACACGCTATTCACACATTATGATTGTCTCTTGTCATCTTTGGATCGATGTACATGTGATTCTTAATGAAGAACTAGAGATTTTTGGCATTTCTATTTTATTAAATTTTTGTTTTTTAAGTAGTTATAATTTTGGTAATAATGATGTCCACTAAAGTATGGAGGAAGACACACTCTACTCAACAAGCAAAAATAAAGACTCTAAATATCAAACAACAAAATAGACTTTTCACCCGTGCGAAGTGTAGTAATAAATAACAAAATATATAGCATATAGTTCCATGAATGTCGCATACAGTTTGAATGCATCAACGTTAATAATACATTTCGTGTTTAGTTGTTATACATAGGAGAAAGTTTCCTAAAACACAACATTTAATAGATATGAAAAGTCTAGTAATTATAGATTGCGGAAAACTTCATGAAACACAACGTTTGTAGTGCTATCGACACAATCACCTTCTTCATCGAGTAGCAAAATCTTCAGCCCCTTTCGTGACGTAACTCTTGATATTGCTACATATAGTTGACCATGCGAGAAGACTGGTTGTGGAAGGTATCGGTCAGACCACAAGACTCCTCTATAACTTCTCTAACACCACAATTAAAATCCTTCAATTTGATTCTTAAACTTTAACCATGCCTCTTATTTAAAGTCCATTTGTTACAACTTTTTTTTAAAATAATTTTTAAGTGTTTCATCTTTTTATAACTTTTTTGAAAAGAACTTTTTTAGAAAAAAGCTTTAAATGAAAAATTGATTTAAATATCAACAAAAATTATTTTAAGTATTTCATCAATGAATTTTCTTTTGATAATAAAATTTTAAATAATGCTTAAAATAATAAGCTATTTTGAGTAGCTTCTTATAAAATTCACTTTTCAAAGATATCTTTTTAAAAATGATATATGATTTTATTTTAAAATCTTTAACAGTGAATATATAAATTACACCTTCCGTCCCGGAATATCTAAGCCAGTTTGGTTTTTCACACAGATTAAGAAAAATGTATAAATAAAGGGGAAAAGGGAATATATTGAATTGGGAATGATGAAAGTAGTGTTAATTAGAGTTATATTGTATTGGGAATGATGAAAGTTGTATTGAAAATTGAAATGACTCAGTTATTTTTGGACACTTTTTTTTAGTAAATGGGTCAGATATTCCGGGACGGAGGGAGTATTGAATATCAAAATCACTTTTTTAATCATAACAAATGCATACAAAATAATTTCAACCATTTTTTTAGTAAGTTCTTATAAAAGTTAAAATATTTTCTAAAATTCACACACAATACATTCTTTACATGATTGATAATAGTTTAAGAGCTATTTAATATAGTTTTATAGTTTAGAGACTAAAGAGAAGAAAATGATAATTTATAGGAAAACGATGGTTTATTCTTTTCTAATTTTATTCCTATTCACACAATATATGATTTTGTATACTTGCGGATGAGATCATGTGGTATGAGATGATGGATATCTCCCATCCGTCGGTGTATTCTAGATATTTATTTATGATTTGTGTAGAGTTTCATTTTCAGGAGAATGCTTGAACAAAAAATGGAATGGACGTGATAACCATATTGAACCATAGCCAGGTCTGTATTAATTAATTAAATTAATGTACTAAAAGATGGGCAAGTCCAAACCATACATGATGTAGATAGATAGTGGTGACTAAAATGTCTTATCGTAGCTATTCAACTTAGTGGTGGGGGCAAGATGTCAACCAAGTTTTAATAACATAAATATTAGAGGTGAAGTTACTGCCAGATGAAGATTCAAAGAATAAAAATCAAGGGACTTGAAAAAATATAGAAACATGCATGTTGAAAGATTGTGTCATTGGTATAATCATAAAATTTCGTAGGTGGCTGTTGCAATGAAATATATCTCAAATTATACATCAAAAGTATATGATTGTGAGGCTATAATTAACTCGTTTTATAGCTTTCTTGTCAACATCAAGAGCGATCTTGTTCACACTTGCGGTGGAATTCTATACATTCATTTTCTTTTTGGGGTCAAGGAAATCTGTACATTCTAAACCACGCGATTTACCACTGTCTCAATGAGCTATAGTGTCATGTAAGTCTAAACATTTTGTTAATTAAAATTGGAATTTTGAATTATTATGAGGGCAAAATTGTCAATTTATATGTTCAACCTCCATCTCCAATGAAATTACTGCATTTTCTTTCAAAATGAATCAACCACTCAGTTTTTTAATTCGTTCATTTTTAACAATACATGTACATTTAATAATTTAGCTGGTCAAAAGAATATTTAATAATTATTTAATTAAAAATGGAAATAAAAAGTTTAATAGTCATATTATACACTAATTTCACGTTGAAATTCCATAGGACCTCTCAATTTTTTTTGGGGACCATATGTGCTTAATCAATAAAAAAAAAGGAGGAGTGATATTTTGACAACCAAAATCAAACAACTTTAATGACAACCTTTTTTTCTCTCTTCTTATTGGACAAGAACAATAGAGAGAGAAAAAGGAAGAGAGAGAATAAAAGTATAATGTGAGTATGAGAGAGAAAGTTGTCACAAAAGTTGTTTAAAAGTGGTTGTTCAAATATCATTTCTCAAAAAAAAGTGTGTTAAAACTTATTTAGTTAGCATTATTCATAAATTTTGGTGTAGCTTTTTATTTAATTTTACCCTTTATTTAAAATTTATTTATTTATAATTTTATTATAATATTATTTATCAAATAATAATTTTAAATTTAAATCAAATCAAATTTGATCTAAATTTATATTTCAAATAAAATCTAATTATTAAACCAATTTTAACTAAATAAATTTAAACCCTAATTATATTTTGAATTAAAAATACTATAATTAAAAAAATAACAATATTACATAAAATATAACAATAATAAATATTAAATTTGCCTCCAAAATTTTAACCTTAGCATTTGCAAAAAACCAATTATATTATTCACTCGAGTAAATCAAACAATCATTGTCTCCGTGAGCTTAACTTTGTTGGTATGAACAATCTATAATATATGCAGGGATCAGGTTCGAACCCTGGATACTTCATCTATTCATCTCAACCAATTATATTATTCACTCGAGTAAATCAAACAATCATTGTCTCCGTGAGCTTAACTTTGTTGGTATGAACAATCTATAATATATGCAGGGATCAGGTTCGAACCCTGGATACTTCATCTATTCATCTCAATAGGGTGAATTTTAACCACTAAACAACTTGACAAAAAAAAGTCAAACAAACGTTATGGTTCCACCTTAGTTCAAATAACATTAATATTATAAAACTAAATCAAATAAATAATACTAAAATAACCAATAATGAATTTGTCAGGGTGGTAAGTAATTTTGCTCCCAGTGATTTTTTTTATCATGTGCAAGTTTGCACGTATTAAGAAGTTCAAAGTAGTATGTTTATATTGTAACTTGTGTATTTTATATTGAATATATACATTTTAAATAAATAATTGTTGGTTTCAATAAAAAAAAATTGTATATTTGTTAAATGGTCAAGTGTTTGATCTTTAACTCTTGTGAATAAAGAAAATTCAGAGAACTCACCTTGATCGAAAGTTCTTCGACAAGAATTAATCATCGTTAAAGTGTCAAACTTCATATTTATAAAATTGCAAACCGCAAATAAATAATAGTAACACAAATATTATATTATAAAGTATAATAAATAAAATATAATATACATGTGCCGATGTTTGAACTTTGAATTCTTCATTTTTTTTGTCAAGTAGCCTGACGACTAATATATGCAATTAATGTCCTTCGCAACTGAACTATGCTTCCATGAACTCTCACTTATTCATCTTAAAATGAATATCTAATCATCAAATGACAAAACAAATATATATGGATAAAGAAACACATTAAAATTTCTACTAAAAGAAAAAGAAAAAGAAAAAAAGAAGAAAAAGCAGACATACCGTTTCTTCTGGTATTAAAAATGACCACATTCTAATTTGGTGAACCATCCATCCCCTCACCAACCAACTAACTTATTCATTTATTTATAAATATTCACAACTTCATCACGCAACCTTTATTTTTACGCGTTCTTATTCTTCTTCTTCTTCTTCGTAAACATCACCATATTCAAATTCCCCCAATTTCTAGGGTTTCGTAAAAACCCTATCCCTCAACGTTTTCTTCAATTCTTCGTCTAATTTTCATTCGTTTAAGGTCAGCATGCATCTTAAAATTCCTTATTTTGCTGTAATTTGAAGGTGGATTGAGAATGATCCAATATATAATGTTATAGTTTTGATTATGCTTTATTGCTTATTCATAACTCTGAATTATTTGTTGCATGTCAATTTGTCAGACTTTTGAGTCAATTGTGATTAGTTGAATGAGGAATGAAATTGAATTAGCTCTTTGACATGTTAAACCAAAGGAATGAATTACAATTTTTGAAGGATATCGGTTGCAATTTAAGAATCCAACAGTACAATGTAGTTTTTATGGCCCCAAAGCATATAATGCATATTGATCCGGTCCCAAATATAAGCAAAAACTAGTCAAAAAAATTTATGCATTTGGTTCAAATTCAAATACATCAATTTTCTTTGACAAACTTTTGCTTATATTTGAGACCGGAAGGAGTATGTCTTAGCTTGCTATGGATGGGCAAGTTTTGGATACAAAATTTAATTACTCTTCTATGATGGTTAATGGAAGGTTTTCTTGTGTCTATGAGTTGCAATGATATCTTCTTGATTGTTAAACATTTAACGAGTATTAAAACCCACATTAGTTTGTCTGGTGGTGCAGCCTTGGGACCTTGGAGTGTACTTCTCTCAAGGTCTCAGGTGCGAATCCTCCCGGTGCCAATTTCAGTTGGCTAGTCCATAAGGAGTTTTGCTCTGCATTTAATTGGGGCCCCCGCTAGTCGACGGTGTGATTGGTCTCCTGGATTAGTCGGTCTTTTGACTGGATTAGTCGGTCCTTTGCTTGTAGTTGTATTTAGATTTCACCATTATGCGTATGAATGTATATATTTCCCTACAACCTGGTGAAATGGTAGAAATCATTTTAAATAAATTCTTGTTGCACAATACTTACTCTGAACATCTTTTTCCAGCTTTGTTTCTCTCATCCACTTCACCATGTCAAGTTTGGAGGAGCCACTTGGCCATGACAAGCTGCCAAGCATGAGTACCATGGACAGAGTTCAGAGGTTCTCATCTGGTTGTTGCCGTCCACAAGTAGATAATTTGGGTATGGGAAACTGCTTTATTGAAGGACGAAGTTGCAGCACATCTAATAGCTGCAAGTGAGTCGAATTTTGCAACTTAGTACAAGTCAATACTTATGCATATATTTAATATCATTCAACTTCATTTTGTCATCCTTTACTTTACATTAACTCCTGTCATGTATTACTGACCTATTATCTGCCAATTATATATATATAGCATAACGTTAAGACTATATTCCGTGCAGTGAAGACAATGAAGATTACACAGCAGAAACATACCCTTGGAAAAGGCAAACAAGAGACATGTCCCGAGGTGACTCTTTCAGTCCAAGGACTATGACCACAGGGAGAAACACGATGAAATTTGGAATCGTTGAGAAACCACTTTGTACCTCAGATTACCAGTATAGTCAAAAGCGCAATAACAAAGACATGCAAGATATGGCATATAAGGTATGCAACGGCAGCAGTACTTTCTGTTCAAGGACAATTTTTATTTCTATTAAATTATAATTCTTTGGTGTCTCTTTTTGTATCTACATTTTATGTTTTATGTCATAAAGTTTAAATTCATTGCAGTTGGTGATTTTGTCATATTTCTTTGGTTAGTTGGTATGTGAGATACTTAAATTTTTTAACTGGGCAATGCAGTTTATGAAAGGTATGCCTGAGTTTGTTAAGATAGTTGAAGTTGGACCAAGGGATGGATTACAAAATGAGAAGAACATTGTACCAACAGATGTAAAGATTGAATTGATTCATAGACTAGCATCTACTGGGTTATCTGTCATTGAGGCTACTAGTTTTGTATCTCCTAAATGGGTCCCACAGGTATATATTATATGCCTTTGTTATATTTATTTAACTTGATATTGATATTGATATTATGAATGATTGTTGTGGCACGCTTTCTTCAAAGTGCATTTACATGATATTAGTTCTCAATCCCATAAATTAAAAGGTAATGGTAAAATACCATTTTCTGTTCTATAACTGAACCATTATATTTTCTTCCAAAATGATTTCCCCCAGTTTTTATTTGTGATCAACAAAAAAGGTATGTTATCCATTTTTCTTCCCAACAGATTCATTCACCCCAAAATCATTCAATCCAAACAGACCTTACGCATTTACTGCGCAGTTGTAGTCTATTTGTCCATTATAAAAGATACGATTACAAATTTACAACTAAAGTACTAGTTGACAGTTGTTATCCTTAATCAAGTACACTGTGATGTGAGATTTACCTGCTTCAATGTCATTCGATTTATGTCTTTCAGTTGGCTGATGCAAAAGATGTGATGCAAGCAGTTCATAACCTGAGAGGCATCAGATTGCCAGTTCTGACTCCTAATTTAAAGGTGCAACTATCTAAAACAACCATACGTTGCCAGCTTTACATTCAGATGTCTTATCTATATTTTACATTTATAGGGGTTTGAAGCTGCCGTTGCTGCTGGAGCTAGAGAAGTAGCTGTTTTTGCATCAGCTTCTGAATCTTTCTCAAAATCAAACATTAATTGTAGTATTGAAGAGAGTCTTTCCCGCTATCGAGCTGTCACTTGTGCTGCCAAAGAGCTCTCAATTCCAGTTCGAGGGTATACATTTTTTTTCTTCATTATTCTAAGCATCCATCAAATATCTCCACTTTAATATACTTGCAAGTTGCAAGTGGGTTTGTATGCTTGATTGAAAGATTCCAATTTTTTTTTTCCCATTTGATATTTTCTATAGGATTCACACGTCTTTCCCTGCAATCTTCTCTATATTCGGTGGCTCATGTATAAATTAATTGAAAAGTTCATCTGACATTGAACTGGTTATCACTATTATTCCTAATGCTATCCCATAAGACATCAAATTCTACGAAATACTTAATATCAGTCTCAACATCTATATCTGTATTGTTGTTTTGAGATGATTTGGCACTGGTGAAGACCTTCTTTGTATTTTTGAAACTCAATCAGGTCAAGCCGTCAAGGTCTTAACAGTTACACATGTGAAAGTCCCTTTGTGTGGATATTGTAAATTTTACGGACAGAAAAATTCTGTTTCTGTTGTACTTATTCCAATCGGTGCTGTATTTAAATTTGGTAGGTATGTATCATGCGTTGTTGGATGCCCAGTTGAAGGACCAGTTCCTCCATCAAAAGTAGCTTATGTAGCTAAAGCACTATATGATATGGGTTGTTTCGAAATCTCACTTGGTGACACAATTGGGGTAGGCACGCCAGGTAATGAGTTAGATGGCTTTCTTTTTTTATTTTTTATATTAAAGTCGAACTTGGTTTGAGAAAATCATTTTTTTTTTTGAAGAAGCCAATTAAAAAATATATATTAAAAAACCAACCCAATTAAGCACAAACTTGGGTTTTGCTTTTTGTTTACTCATAGTCATAAAAATGTTTTTACCATTTCGTATTTTCAAAGACTTAATAACATAAATGTTATTTTCACCATTTTTCTATACAAGTAATTGAATACAGAAATCAAAGGGAAAATAAGGTATCATGTTTGTATTAATTACTAGTGAAAATAGTAAACGAGTGTCAAACATTTAATTGAGACTAGGAAGAATTGGGGAATTAATGTCAATTGTCAAACTTTGTGTTTTTCCTCTTAATCCCGAATATACATACTCTTTCTGAGAGTTTATTATTTTAACTGTGATCAGGCACCGTAGTTCCAATGCTTTTGGCTGTAATGGCTGTTGTACCAACAGAAAAGCTTGCTGTCCACTTTCATGACACATACGGGCAATCCCTTCCAAATATTCTTGTCTCCCTCCAAGTAAGTTAACTAATAGCTTGAATTTTTCATTTCTTTTTGTTTATTGGTGAGTAGAACTTATTAAGTTTCTATATATGTAATGTGTAATAAAAGCGCCAATTAATGACTGAATTATCAAACGACTATAATTAATGGAAATTCACTAGTATCAATGAAAACCGTGTACATTAGATTTGGATTTTCTGCAGTTGGAAAATCCTGAATTTGCCGCAGCCTTGCATGTCAGGGCTGCCTGATTAAGATTAAACAAATCATGTTGCAACTGCCAGAGATACATGACTGTGGCAAACTCAGAATTTTCTAGCTGTAAGGAATCTGGATCATATATTTATTAGAATGCAGGTATCTGTATAACCAGGTTTAACTTTAAGCTGGGTCTGCATTTTATGATTCGGTAGTCTCAGTTATTAATGGACATTCTTGGTTTGTATGCATATAAATAGATGGGAATAAGTGCTGTGGATTCTTCAGTTGCTGGTCTTGGTGGCTGTCCATATGCTAAGGGGGCATCAGGAAATGTAGCGACGGAAGATGTTGTGTACATGCTGAATGGACTTGGTATCAAAACCAACGTTGATATTGGAAAGCTCATGTCAGCTGGCGACTTCATCGGCAAGCAGTTGGGGCGCCCCTCTGGCTCAAAGACTGCCATTGCCCTTAACCGAGTCACTGCTGATGCTTCCAAGATATGATAACATCTATATATAGATTTATATATTGTAGCATAAAAATATATATCCAGGTGATTCAACCAATGGGATATCAT